>NW_027530007.1:6133293-6232984 GCF_008692635.1 Crocuta crocuta | reverse complement strand
GGGTGGATGGATGGATGGATGGATGGATGAATAGGTAGATGGGTGGATGGGTCAGTGGATGGATGGATGGGTGGATGGGTGGATGGATGAATAGGTAGATAGGTGGGTGGGTCAGTGAATGGATGGATGGATGGATGGATGGATGGATGGATGGATGGAGAGATATATAGATAGATAGATAGATAGATAGATAGATAGATAGATAGATAGATAGATAGATAGATAGATGAATAGGTAGATGGATGTATGTGTCAGTGGATGGATGGATAGATGGATGGGTGGACAGATGGACTTTTGAGGCACCAAAAAGGCAGGATAATTTGCTTCTAGGTCAAAGGAATTGGTGTGTGTAGGAAAAATGGGTTTGTGATTTGGCCCTGGGATAAAGGTGGGCCCTGGGAGGCTGGTGAGGAGCTGGAGTTGTGAGTTCAATGTATGGTGAGCTTAGTCTGGAGAGAAGAGGGTCAAAGATGGCTTCTGTATCCTGGGTGCAATAGTCTTCTGTTGCTGCTGAACCAAATTAGAACACACTTAGGGGCTTAAACAATAGGAATTTGCTACTTCACAGTCCTGTGGGTCACAAGTCTGACATGGGTTTCACTGGGCTAAAACCAAGGAGGCAACAGGGCCAGGTTCCTTTCTGGAGGCTGTAGGGGGAATCTAGTCCCTTGTGTCCTGGGACTGAGATCTTTTTCCCTGCTGGCTGTCAGCTTCTGGAAGTCCTTGACTCTTGGCCTCTGCTGTGGACTGAATTATATCCCTCCCAAATTCATATATTGAAGGCCTAACTTCCAGTTGGCTGTTTTTAGAGTTTATGGCTCTAAGGAAGTAATCAAGTTTAGAAGAGGTCATAAGGAGGGGGGCCCAATACAATAGGATTAGTGTCATTTAAAGAAGAGACACCAGAAAGCTCTGTCTCTCTGGCTTGTGGGAACACAGCTAGAAGGTGGCCATGTGCAAATCAGGAAGCAGGCTCTCACTGGGAACTGTCTCTGCCAGCACCTTGACCTAGGACTCTAAGCCTCCAGAACAGTGAGAGTAAATGTCCATTGACCCCAGTCGCCTGGCCTTTGCAGGCTGAGATGCTCCCAACTCCATCTTCAAAGCCAGCACCAGAGAGTGAAGATGTTCTCATGGTTTGATTCTCTCCTAATGTCCCTCCTCTCTCCCCACCTTCCTTTAAGGGCCTGTGGGATTGCACTGAGCTCATTTGAATAAAACCCAGGAGGATATCTATATCTTAAGGTGCATAACCTTGATTCCACCTCCAAAGCCCCTTTTGTCATATAACATGGGATATTCATAGGCTCAGGGATTAGGGCATGGGCATGTTTAGGAGCTGCCATTCCACTGCCTACATAGAAAGGAATGAGTAGCAGTTAGAACAAGGATGAGGCCATGATGCAAGTTAGTTTAATCCTTCCAGAGGCTACATGCTGATGCTGAGGAGCAAGCAGTTTCCAGGTTATTTGGAGCTATTTGAGGGCTAATTAGCCCTTCTACTAATTCTCCTCTGACTCAAGGGCAAGAGAAAATCTTGAACCCGTGAAGCCCAACAAATATTCTGTAGATCTTCTGGGCTATAGAATTCCAACTAGACAAAACTGGGACCCAACAAAGCAGAAAGAAAGTTGTAGGCTTTTCATACATGGTAGTATTCCCTTTGAGTTCTGTTTGTCCATCTGTCCATCTGTCCATCTACACATTGGTCCATCTGCCCAAGAAAACTTTTATTGGTAGAGTAAGTTTCTGGGTGCTGTGCAGGAACCCTGGCTGCCAGATGGATATGGGGGACCCTCGTGCTCATTCCAATCCAGTAGGTCTGCCCAGAAGGGGCACTGGCTCACTGCAGTTAACAAACAAACCAACCCAGTGCTGCAGGAAAGGCGAACTGCCTCCAAAGAGGGTCTAAGAGGGCACTGCTGAGATCATTTAGTTGCTGCTTGGTTGGAAGGAGTGAGTTAGAGAGGATGTCTCTGCACTTAGTCTTGTCGGAAACCAAGATCCTCAGCTACTGATATGACGTAGCCTCTGGTCTCCAAGACCATCAGAGGCAGCCAATTAAAGCAAAAATACTCTAGAAAGCAATTACAAGAGGGAGCCCTGGGTTAGCCCAAAGCTTGTGCCCCCGGAAACAGCCTGTCATGGAGCACAAATGATGTGCTGTCTTTCCCAGAAACCCCAAAGCGAAAATGAGTTTTAATCACCTGTCCCCCTAACACTAATCACCACCCATCAGCAGGACAGACCCTGCCAAAGCACATAATTCTCAATCACACAGGCTAAATAAATGAATAATTACAGGAGTAAATACTGCTGTTAATGCCAGCACATTAAGCATGGGATCGACCCCCTTCTGCTCCCCAGTCTGAATGCAGAGTCCCCGGGGCTGCCAGACTCGGGCTGGCAGGGCCGCTGGGAGAGACACAGACTTGCACACCAAGCTTGTGTTCCGTGCTCCTCAACTGCACCTCTGATAGAGTGTCCAAGCCACTCTACAGGCCCTGCTCCTCCCCGGGAGACTAGAAAAAGCCATGTCCCTCCTGAGAGGACTTGAAGCAGAGATTGAGAGATCATTCACCCCCTAATGTGGTCAGGGACACATAAGGAAATGGGCCACAGCAGCAGCAGCCTTCTGTGTGGTCCAGAGAGCATGAAACGTGTATGGAAAAGAAGCCAGAGGCTGGAGTCATGGATTCCAGCCATGTTCCAGCCTGCTCGGTCTATCTCTGGGGAAACTGAGGATCCCCAAAGCCTTTGCAAGGAATGAGGCTCACGAATATGCTTTTATTACAACTAAAATTGCCTGTGCCCACCACTGACCGCGCCTGTTTGATCCAGAACCCTCCCAGCTATCAAATAAAGACAAAAACAGGCGATTTTCTTCTCCTTCTATTTCTGTATTAAAGTAATCAAGTGGTGTTGTGTTCAAGCAGCTGTTTACCCAAAGGAATGAACAGAGATCAATATTAATACCTGGACACCTACACACTAATCTTTTTGAAATGTCACACAAAAATAAGGCATCAAGAAATTCTATTCTAGACATTTGCCAGTAATGGGAGTGAATCTCAATAATCTCTCTCTCTCTTTCTCTCTCTCTCTCTCTCTCTCTCTCTCTCACACACACACACACACACACACACACACACAATTTCCTCCCCACACTCAGGCTTCGGAAGGTGACCCATGGCACCTGAATGGACACCAGTGATCCATGTGGAACTCTGAGCTTTGAGAGTAGATCTTTGGTCCTTTTCACATGGAAAGATCAAAGCATGAACCTCTTTGTCCCAAGACTGGAGGGTGGCAGCCAGCTGTCAGCTGGAGAGGGGCCAGGCTCTCTACGCCTCTCCATGACGTTAGATGAACCCTTGAGCCAACCTGCACACATGTAAGTGCCTTTTAAGAAACATTCTCCAAACCCATAGTACCATTTTGTTACTAATGATCAGAAGCTCAGATATAAACAGAAGGCATCCAGGGGTCCTGCCTGTATTTCTGAGAGATGTGAGAGTTGCGCTCAGTGGCCACCTCTGGAAGGTCATTCTGGACATAAGAAGCAAAGGGGCCAAGTGGGAGCTTGGTGGCTCCAGAGCTGACACCCTCTGAGGGCGAGTGTCCCATAAGCAACCTGTTTCTCTCTTGAACGTCTTCAGTCACAGCACCAGGAGGGCTGCTGGGTCTCCTTTTACTTCCTTGGCCCTGGAATCCTTCCCCAAACACCCAGCCCTTTGGGGAGCCACAAAGAGAAACCCTTGCTTGAAGTGCACATGGCTTCCGTAGCTCCCTTGTCCAGGACGGCGAGTCTTCTACAAACAACCCTCCTCACCCCAAAGGGCCATGTGCACCAGCCTGTCTTCTCTGAGCCATGGATCCCTCATCTGAGAAGCAGCAAGGAGCAAAGTGTATCTCTGGGTGGCCACGCGGGTTCAGGACGACTCACACAATCTGCCTGATGCAATGCCTGGAATATGACAAGCCCCCGGGAAATGACAGGGGCTGTTGTGGTTGTCAAGAGCACTAAAAATATTAATTACTACCATTTATTATTATTGATTCTTTTCTTCTTTTCATTGCCACCCACATACCTTAGATTGGATAGATATCCATGAAGAGCATCTGTTCTATGTGCTTTGTCACTGGCTACCTTCACTGTACCCACAGGCCCAGCCTGTCAGCCTGGGCCAACCCCCTACCAGCGAGGGGCCCAGCCCTGCTGATACTCATCGATGCAGTCTCAGGTGAGTTCCCGCCTTGCTGGACCTTGGTTCTCTAATCCTCAAGGACAGGAGAAGCCTCCTGCAAGAGGACAAGGGAGACATCGTAATGGCCCCACAACCACTGAAGACACAAGGCTGCCCTGGGGCTTCCTTCCCACCTGTGTTATGGACCCGGGAATTCCACTTCCTCCGAGTCAATGGAAAACAAACCAAAAAAACGTGCACCTGTGACAACATGATGGTTGATGGCTGGAGGGAATAAAGGGCTGGCTGGCGGGAAAGAGGAGGCAATCCTTGTTCAACTGCTCTAAGCCAGCATAGCCCTTTCCTTGAGGAAATCTCTGTGGAGACAACAGATAAAGCCAGTGTTGTATTAGTGTAAGTCTGCTTTACAAGTCCAAAGTGATTATACTTCATCATCTTAAAGCAAAATCAATAAGAAACAAGAATGAAAAACACCAAAAGCAAAATGCAGGGACTTGTAGATGAGGGAAAAAACCCCACTCTGATAGGAATCTTGATTTCCCATATTGTGGGGGAAACATGGGAACTTTGATGCAAATGGTAGCAGTCTCCAGCATCCTGTCCTTGAGATGCCCTTCATTCAGGCTCATCCAGAAGCTTGAAAGAGGAGGGGCAGGGAACGTGTGTTTAAAGTATAAATGCTAAAAGGGACAGACAACAGCTCACAGGCCTCATCATACATCAGAAAAAATTGGATGAGAGGGACCCAATATTCACAACAGCTCTGAGACAATACGATGGTCACCGTCATCGCTCTGGGAGTCCCACGCCCTGCGCCTCACACCCTCAGTGTCCCCAGCAAGCTGTAGGCGGCATCCCCAGGGGGAAGAGAACTGTCCTTTGCTCGTACTGAACATGCACCATCCCTGGGAGCCACAACTTTCCTGATCAATGATGCCGGATAGACAGTTGAAACATGGGCACCAGCAGAACGAAGTTCATCCCCAATTCTACAGACACCTGTATTCATCCAAAATCAGTGGTTTCCAGTGTGTCAAAGATAACATGGAGGAAAAGATGCTCATGGTCTGAAGTTGTACCACTGGGAACTAAGAAGTCAGGGGCCCTTTCGAAGAGGGTGATCCTGAAAATTAGTCCTTCCCACTTGCCCACTACTGCCCCCCCCCAACCTCGCCAGTTCTGTCCTGTTCAGCATCGCTGCCTGTCTAGAGCACTGTACTCTATGTACTTCTTATGGTTAATCATCTACTGATGTCACAGTGGAATAAGTTGTTTGTAAACTAGAATGGGAGCCTGTGATGGATCATTTAACAGGTCAGCGTGGTTGGGTCATGGGGCTCAGGAATGTGGTCACACATTATTCTGGATGTTTCCGTAAGGGTGTGTTTGAAGGAGATTGACATTGTAATTAGTGGGCTCTGAGTAAAGAAGATTGCTCCCCCTGACATGAGTGGGCCTCATCCAATCAGTTGAAGATCCTCATAGGAAAAAAGACTGGCGTCTCCTGATCAAGAATGAATTCTGCAGCAGACACAATTCAGACGTGAACCCCATCACCAGTTTTTTCTGGGCCTGCAGCCTGAGGATTTTGGACCTGTCAGTATCCATAATCACATGAGCCAATTTCTTACAATAGATCTCTGTATATGTATACATTTTCTGTTGGTTCTTTTTCTCTGGAGAATCCTGACTAACACAGAGCTCATAACTGTTGAATGAAGGAATGAGTGAGTGAAGGAAGGAATACATGGCTTTGAGAAGGAATCAGGGATTGATGAGGAGTCATTCTAAGACCAGGAGCAAGTCAGTATCCTGTGGGCTTCTTGGTGCTCTCCATTTACCACGAGAGGTCTTGTTCAACCACTGAGCCCCCACCTGGAGGCTCACCACCTAGAGAAGCTATGCTCCCTCTTTTGTCTTGAGAAGCATTTAAGCCTCAGGATGTCAGATGTGGTGTGAGCAGATTCTCCTCCTTCAATGGTGAGGAAAAGATGTTCCAGTGTTCAGAGTCAGAGGACCCAGTTACCTTCTGTGGCCAGAGACACAGCCTCCACAGGCCACAGTGGGGAGAAGAGTCACTCCTGCCTATGAGTTGTCATGAGTAATGAACCCAGGCGGTGTGAGCAAAGGCTTTCCAGAGCATCAGTTATAACAGACTCAGTGGTGCTGGACGTGTGCCTTCATCTACTCAGGTTGTTACAACAGAAATACCAGAGACCGGGTGGCTTACAGACAATAGACATTTATTTCCCACAGTGCTGGGGGCACAGTTCAGTATCTGCTGAGGGCATGTTTCCTGTTTCATGCCAGGCTGTCTTCTGGCCAGGTCTTCACCTGGCAGGAGGGGTGAGAGAGCTCTCCGGGGCCTCACGTAAGGTCACTCTTCCATAACGACCTCCCAAACACCCCTCGGGGGTCAAGATTTCAACATGTAAAACTTGGGGGGACACTGATGTTCATTCTGTAGCAGTGTTGTTATCAAAATGGAATACATCAAATGTGCAAGCCACGTCTCCAGTCCTTGTGCATCACACCTTCACAGAGCCTTCCATTTAAGCCTCCATGTATGATCATTCATTGATTCGTTCAACTGAGTACCGACTCTGGCATCAGCCTGGCTCAGGGCTGTGGAGAAATCTGCCCTGGGTGTGAACCACAGAATCTCACATTTTCAGGAGGGTTGTGAGAGGCAGAACATCAAAGGAGCAAGATGGTACCTGTATTCTAGAAGAGTCTGTGGGTAAGAAGAGGGACCTTGTTCAGAATATCTGCTCCCAGCAGACCAGCCAGCATGAGCCATCATCACACCACTGGTTAACACCCACTGACTCATTTTCTGGTGCTGAATTATGAGGCTTGGGAGATTTCCCAACACCCCCACTCGATTCTGTTGATGAGAAGTCCACATTACCCAGACTCCAGTTCACAAACTTGGTGTCATGCTTCCCCTTTAGCCAGCTGCTTGCCCTCTCAAGTTTCTGGTCAGATTTGTGGTGGAGGCCTGGGTACCCCAACATGCCCATCTTATGTGCCCGCTGCAGTGGTGTCGAGGTGAGTGAGTACCAGGGCTGTCCTTCCCAGGAGGACCGAAGGCTCAGTTCCAATGGCCTGGGCTACACACACGCATCCTTCTTAACTCAAACACCCTGCATGGTGAAGTGTGTCAAACACTCAGAATCAACACAAAATGAAATGTTTGACCACATGCCTTGCCCACAGATGACATCACAGAAACGTCCATGAGTGGCCTTCATTTCCTCTGAGTAGCAAGAACACACCCAAAGCTTTATTCTGCATCTCAAGCAAGACTGTCATCCAGGTTTCTATAGGTACCACCTTCTAGAACTATAATCATAAAAGCCAATAAAACCCAGAGCTCTGATAGGGGTCCCAGGGAGCCTGATCCCCTGAAGTCCACCATCTTGATGTGGTTGACATTGACCAAGAGTGGCTGAGCTTTGTTATTCTCTATTCGATTGCTTCAATGGGTGTGGATGCCTTTAAACTCTCCTCATTCCTATCTTGGGTCTCTGTTTATCCTTCGAAACGACCTGGCTAACGACTCCTATTTCACCTCTTGCTTTCCTTTCAGAGAAATGAATCCCATAAAAATCACTAGACTGGTGTCTGAGCAAACTCTTTGGTGTCATAAAATTTTGATGTAGAGGTCTAGCAAACGTGACAGGACGTTTTTGCGTGCCCTTCCAAAGTGTGCAAACTATTTTTGGCATGTGGGCGTTTACAGAATATTGCCAGAAATGAGCTTTCCCCACCTCCCCCCCTTTGAAATGGGAAGAAGTGATGAGTCAGGCCACGATGAAACAGGTTCTGAGTCAGAAGTCACGGGTTCACCAAGTGAAGCAATTCAAGCTAATGTTCACGAAGTATTGAAACTAGGGCAGCAAGGGCCAGGGGGAGTGTGGACACCCAGAAAAGGAAGGAGGCTGCCAGTCACATGGTAGTTCCTTTACTCAGAGGTGCTAAGAGTGGACAGGAACCCCATCTATAGTGTACTTTGCTCATCATTTCAGTAAAGGAAATGTCCCCAGGGGGAGCCATGTGACCATACGCAGGCCCAGGGTGGGGCTGACTAATGAGGTTCTTTTCCTTCCCCACCACATCACCTACAAGATTTTGTGCACTGCACGATGCATTCTGGGGAACAGTTACTGAGAAATCTCTTCCCAAATGGTGTGGAAGTTCAAACAATTGGCGTAAAACAAGCCCCAGGATATCCAAATGGAGGAATGAGAATGGTCTCAAGAAAGCATAGCTGACCCTCCCCCACCCAGAGATGAGAGCCAGGATTTGGGGGAAAGAAGAGAAACGATATTTATTGTGGGTTCCGTGGGGAACAAGCCCAGAGCAGGGCCAGAAATGTGCAGTGTCGTGTCTGTGAGGAAACACGGACACTAATTAGTCTCAGGTGGGCTTGCTATGCACCAGGCGTAGCCATTGACTGGCATTGTTTAATCCTGCATCAACCCATTCTGCATATGGGGCAAAGCCAAGTCTTGGTGCTTGCCTTGGGAAGTAGGGCCAGCTTTCAGACGATGAGCCCCTGCTTCTCACGCTGGGCTGAATGCTTCTAATTTACAAACAACTACTCAATTTGGGAGGTACTGTCTCCATTCTCCAAGAATGTAAACAGAGCAGGGTCCAGTAGTTTGTGCGAGATCCCACCGGGACAGCGAGGGAGCTCAGATTCACACCCTGACTGGCTGACTCTGTAGTTCATGCTCTTTCTGGGACACCCGTGCCTCCCTGGGGTGGTCACGACTCCAGTGAGGGCTGGCTGGGTCTCTCATTCAAAGGGAAGGCAATCTATTGGAGAGGACACTTTCACCACAGCTGTGTCCCCACCATCTTTCAGAGCACAGCGGGGCTTCATTGTGCAGAAAGCCTGCAGAACTGGGTTGTCCTTACGAGCATGGAGCATGTGGGCTTCTTGTTACTACTTCCATTTTCTCCATTATGCTTCAAATTACATGATCTATGTCGTGCTGTCTCATCATTGATTCACTGGTTAAATTAGCTGCTATTTCTCTCCCCTGCATTACAGGCTCCGAGTAATTTGTTTATGACTCAAATGTTCTGTGGGCTCTGAAGGAAAGGCTAATGTGCATTCATTACAGCGAGGCGTGATCGCTGTAAATCACGAGGAATGCCGGTCCCAGCCAGTTCCCCGATCTCCTTGGCACGGTATTCCATCTTCTTCCTGACCAGGACAGCGCTGCCGAGGCATGAAGTGTGCTCAAAATTCATGGAAGGGGCGTGCAGAAGGGGGGGCTATAGACGTATAAAATCTGTAGTTTCAAACTGAAGCCAAGATTGCATGTTCTGTCCTCTGCATGACCTTCCGAGAGGAGGCAACGCTGCCCTACCTCACTCCCAGGCTCCATGGGGATCGCCAGCTGTCTGACCTCACAGAGACAGAGGTGGGGAAGAGGCGCGTAGATGACTTCAGAGCAGGGCTCGCCAAGGTGCTTCATGGTCTCATCCCCACCCAGGGCCCCATCCCCACCCAGAGCCCCATCCCCACCTGGGACGTGCTCGACCCAGATGCTCTCTCCTGCTTTGTTGCTATACCCATTTTGATCTTCTCTCAAAGAGTCTTGTCTTCTGACCTATCCACGGGGTCCCCACCTTCGGTACAGCCGCGTCCACCCCAGAGCTCTGTTCCCCACTGGATGGTGTGGTGCTCAAAAGGGTTCCCAGCCCTCTGGCCCCTCTCCCATCACACCTTGCCCTGGTGAGGTGCGGGGTCTTGGTCCCCACCCAGCACCTTCCCAGGCAGAAATGGGATACCAGTGTCAATGTGCACATATGGGACATTTCCCGGCCACTTATCTACATTTTAACAGGACACTTCTAGACCACCCCGACCAGTGCCTGCAATGGACTGAATGTTTGTGTCCCCCCTCAAATTCATATGGTGAGATCCTAACTCCCAAGGTGATGGTGTTAGGAAGGGGGTCTTTGGGAGGTGATTAGGTCAGAGGGTGGGTCCCTCAGGAAGGGGATTAGTGCCCCCATAAGAAACCCCATGGATCCCCCTCACCCTTCTGCCGCATGAGGGCGCAGAGAAAAGACGATGTTGATGAACCAGAAAGTGGGATCTCCCCCCCAGACACCGAATCAGCATGAGCCTCGTTCATGGGCTTCTGGCCTCCGGACTGTGAGAGAGCAGCCCCGTCAACAGCCCTGATGGACCCGCCATCCAGGGGGTTTCCAGCAGGAGAGACTCTGGCTACAGATGAGCCATGGGTGGTGTCCACAGAGAGTGAACAAGACTTGTAGACTTTCTAAACGAAAGGAAGACTATTATTCGAGTCCAAGTGAAGACAGTTGCCCAGGGTAGACAATCTTCACAAAGAAGAGAGCACTTCGCTCTGGCAAAGGAATATTTCATGTAGGGTTATATCCATTTTTTATATAAAACTCATTAGACAAAGAACATTTCAAAGAGTTGCAGACCTTATCTTAAGTTTCTAGTGTATGCAGGACTATGTGACTTGAATCTTACAGGAACCTGGGAAATTTCTTACTGTTTCTTATCTTTTGTATTCAGGATGTTATTTTTTGGTTATTTTCTTTAATGCTGAGGATGTACAATATGTGCTTGGGGCAGAAATAGAACGCATGTTTTGAAGTTTTGCCGAGTCATTTTGAGCTTGGTGGATGTTGAGGTGTAACTTCCCTGGGAGCCCAGGGACAGGGCTCACAATCAAATGGAAAATGTCCATTATCAGTGGGGACATATTGAAGAGATCCCAAGGCATGTCAGGTGTGGCTTTTCCTGGAGGTGGGCCCAGAGGAGCACCAGGTGCCTCAGGATGTCAGCACTGAGCGGTGCTCCCCAAGGATCTGGGAGTCTGTGTCGGGTTCTCCTGTGGAAACAGAAAACCAGATTTGTCCTAATATATGAGGCTCCCATGCTGAAACTGAGGGGTAAGACATAGAGCACGCTGACTTGACCCTGGGCAGGTGACGGATGTGAGGGGCAGGTGTAAAAGGCCATCGGCACCCAGGGCTCACTTGCAGGACCTCTGTCTGAAGATGGTGACCCCATCACTGACGTGGGCCTGCACCCAAGGTCCCCCCAACAGCTTCCCATGGTTGCTTAAGGTCACTGTCCTTTCTGGTTGGGAAGGAGACCAGAACATCTCCAGTCAACCCACTGGGAAAATCAAAAGTGAAGCTCCCAAAGCCAGAAGCTCAGGAAATTTCCACCGGGCATGACAGGTGCTCCAAGTTAGAAATTTTATTTGCAGATTTAATTAGAAGCTAGTTTGTGACACAAATTACGTGGTGCCTAGGAAGGAACAGTGTAAAGGAACAAGAATCCACCTGTTTCAACACTGAAATCCGAGACTCGTGGGTCTTCGTGCCGTAGATGCAAAGCCTTATCTGTTTTGGTCTTACAGAATCATGCTTCGCTGCATGATTCCACTGACAATAATCTACTTAAAGAAATGTCCAAACTAACCACATGGCGATAGGATTGACTATGTCTTCCTATAGACAGACCAAGTACAGAGCAGTTGCCCAATGCCTTCGTCGGTCATTGGAAATCCTAATAGAAAATTTCAAGTCAATTTTCAAACCTTTATGGGCGCGGTGGGTCTGGAGGCAATGCTAGCCATAGATATTAGAACTCCTGGGACCGGTGTTGAAAATCAAGCACTATAAAAAATGTCATTACCCTTGAGGCCAAAGCGGAAACATTGCCATCTTGCTCACCAGCCCGGGCCATTCCTTCCAGAGCTCTCTCTAGAGTTGTTTGTCTCCGCATCTCTGCAGGTTGTAACTCATGGCCGGGGCTGAGGCTTGGGGCTGAGTCACCTCCGGAACGTGGGGGAGTATGACAGGGTGACACATTTGCTCACCACGGCCAAGTGCCCCCGGCTGGAGCAACTTTTTCCTAATTGCTATCTTCCCCAACCCCATTTAAAAATGTAATGAAGGTGATTGCGGAAAGCTCTTTAAGGTAAACCTAAATTAATGGGTTTATTTAAACTCATAATGAACTTTAAACTCTCCAAACTGGTGAGCTCCGGGGCTGGAATCACTAATTGCGGCATTGGTGGGGGCGCTGGGGACGGGTTGCTGGGCCTGGCAGCTGAGTGCTTAGCTGGGGGGGACAGTCCATTCATTATCCGGGTTTCTGGGAAGCAGTGACCAATTACTCCATCTGCTCAGCATTTCTTTTCCCCAAGCAGACAAATTAAGCCCTAGACCAGAGTCCCAAACATCAGAGTCATCTGGGAGGTAGGCTGCCCCTACACAGAGACGCTCTAAATGTAAAAGAAATCAGAAAGAGGTATGTCAGTGGAAGGGCTGGAGGGGAACCTGAGGCTTGTTGGCTGGGAATGAGGCCAGAATGCTCTCTTTTGCTGAAAGAGGGCTGCTCGTGCCGGTGGCTGAGATGTAGACACGCTGGAGGGCCCCCAGGGGTCTGGGGTCCTGGGCCCTATGTGGGTACAGGCGGGAATCTGCCTCGTATATGCTCAGCAACTTCCACTCATTCCCTTGAGCATGCCCTGCTGCAAGTTCTCAATATTCTCCAAAGCTCTCAAACCTACAGACACAGTCTTTCACCTTCCTGGGATGGACCTCTCTCTCACCTGCTTCATTTCTCAGAGGATTTGGGTCAAGGATAATTTGCCTTCCTGCCTCTTGCCTTCAGATTCCTCTCCCCAAACCGGCCCCACCCATTCTGGACCTTGAGGTCACCCCGGTGTCTGTCGCCCAAAGGAGCGCATCCAACCAGTTTCCAGAGGGGTCTCCGCTCTCTGTCTGCACAGCTGTGCAGTAAACTGGCTTACTCGGGCAATACGTCATCGAGAGGCTTAGGAATGCTAGATTTTTCTGGGCCAGGGGCAAGTTCTGAAGTTTCATGTGTCAAGAAGTAAGGACCGAGCCGGGAATGACTTAATCACCCATCCAAAGAACTCACAGCTTGCCACAGCTCGGAGTCCCTGACACGTTCTCGGTTTCCATCACCTTGCAGGCGCCTGCGTGTGCTGACTGGCAGGCCTTCGAGATTAATAAATACAAAGGCTTTTGCTGATGTGCAGGTACAGAAAAGGCACCTGGAGTTGCTGTGTCGTGACTGATTAATTAGGGAAAGACTCCGTGGTGCTAATTGATGGTTGAGAATTTTCAGAGTTTTAGCATTCATGGGATGCAAATGGATCAATGTCTAACAATATCTAACAAGATCATTTGAAAGTGAGATTCTCCTGAGAAGTGCAATCATGATTTGGGGAAGGGGTGGGGACCCTCAGTGTTGTACTCATATAAATCAACACAAAGTTTGTTAGCAATTGTACTAATGTTCTTCAGCAAACAGATTGGCCAATGAATATGCATTAAATGCAATTCTATCTACCTGTTGCCCTCAATCCCAGAAGCGAGGACCGTTACACTGCGGAAGTTTGATGAACATTCTCTCCAGCTCATATGACTTGGAAATGAGTGAGTTTGCCCAATTCGGGGGAGAGCGGCCCACGTGAGGCTCAGCGCCTTCTCAGTTTCCACGCGGAAAGCTCTAAATTGAAATCCATACCTCTAGGGAGTGTGAGATAAAAAAAAAACAAAAAAAACTGTTGGGCCCCAAAGGGACCATTTCCCATCATAATGAGAATTTTAAATGGTGGCTTTAAATTCTTTGAAAAGCCTTTCAGAAATGTGTGTGCAAGTGATGGTTCCTGAATTACCGGCTGAGATGCCATTAAATTAGAGAGAGAACATGTCATTCGAAGTTCCCAGCCTGAAGACCCTTTCCCCTGTCCCAGGAGGAAGGGGCACACG
Organism: Crocuta crocuta; assembly: GCF_008692635.1. NCBI lineage: Eukaryota > Metazoa > Chordata > Mammalia > Carnivora > Hyaenidae > Crocuta > Crocuta crocuta. The sequence continues at coordinate 6,218,960 of NW_027530007.1, read as the reverse complement.
TGGAAGCCACACGCAGCCTGGGAACCCCAGGGAAGGACCCTTCCAGGCACCCCAGCTGCAGCATTTGAACCCGGAAGGGAGGGATGCACCGTGAGAGAGCCACAATGTGGCATGGCATTTCTTCCCTATGCACCTGCCTCTTCTTCACCTGGATNGGGGGGGGGGTGTCCAAATGTTAGCAGAACCCTCCCAACTGTACCCATAAGAATGGATAGTTCTAACAACCATTCCCTGAGCACATAACAGGTGCAGGCCTGTTGAGCGTCCGACTTCGGCTCAGGTCATAGTCTCATAGCTCATGAGTTCAAGCCCCGCGTCGGGCTCTGTGCTGACAGCTCGGAGCCTGGAGCCTGCTTCAGATTCTGTGTCTCCCTCTCTCTCTGCCCCTCCCCCATTCACATTCTGTCTCTCTCTCAAAAATAAACAAAAAATAAAAATAAAAAATAAAATAAAAAACACGTGGTGAGAGAAATGTAGCTTCTCTGAGTAGCCTCAGGGACGTTGGTTGTTTTTCACCCCACATGGCCCCACGTTGGGATCAGAGACATGGTAGGTCGGGCTGGCTCGATAAATCTTCCGGAGTCCAGCCCAGGCTGAGACTCCTTAGCGGGATGTACAGTGAGCCGGCNNNNGACGGCGCCCGCCGTGTCCCCTGGACTCCCAGAGTCACGGTCACCCAGCCCTGATTTATCGCCCCCAGAAGTGTCCCAGGTCCAAGCACACAGCAGAACAACGGCCCCCAAGGTCAGCCCCTGATCCCTGGGATCTAGAAATGTTACTGGATTTGAGAAAATGGTCTTTGTTGATGTAAATATCTTAAGAACCCTGAGATGGAGACATTATCTCGGGTCATCTAAGTGGGTCAGACGCTGCCACATGGGTCCTGACAGGAGCCGGGCAGAGGGGGATGTGACACGTGCATGGAGGACAAAGCCTTAGGACCACGGAGAGCAGAGCGGCACAGCCGTAGGGTAAGGGCCACCAGGACACGGAAGACACAGGACACGTTCTCCCCTAGAGCCTCTGGAGAGCACGTGGCCCTGAGGACAAACTGATTTTGGGCTTCTGGCCTCTGGAAATGTGAGACAGTAATTGTGTCTTGCTCAGTTGGTTACAGTAGCCACAGAAGCCACACACATGGGTCTTTACGCCCCCTGCCCGTGAACACATTGCCTTCTTCTACACGGAAGACACCATCCACCTCCTGTGCCTAAGTTATCCCTACACGGCCCTCGAGACTCACCCTCTCCTCCAGGAAGCCTGCCTGGACCATGCCTTCTGGTCCTCACCCCTCCCACAGCACCTGCACCGCCACCATCTCTTTGCTTGTTTTTCTCCCCAACTAGACTAAGGGGCTCCTTGAGGATGGGAGTCGTCCTCTCTGCCAGTGTGTGACCCGGGCTGTGGACGAGCACATTCTCTTGTTCCTACTACAAGTCTCCCCACAAGGCTGATTGTGCTGCCATTGAAGAGAGGAACACGGAGACGTCAGGGGTCAGCCCTTCTGCTCTGGTGGGTGGCGGGGAGGTTAGGCTTCCTGCAGAGTCCGCAGGTAGTTCCTCAAAGCCCCGGCACACTTGGAAGACAGGGTGGGGCGTCTCACAAGGGCACTGATGATGAGGGTGGGAGTCCTGGAGAAGCATGGACCTGTCTCCTAAGATGAGAGCCCAGTGTTTGCACAGAGGTGTGGATGCAGAGCAGCGAGACTTCACAGGAACTCTGTCGTGTGCTGAGGAGTAAAAGGAGCATCCCCATCAGTGCGGAGCCTTCAGGGGTGGGTGGAGGATGACCCTCACCATCGAGGTCACACATTGAATTAGGACTTGGATGAGCCACTCTGTGCCCTGGGTGAGGTCACTCAAATGCCCTGCGTCTAAATGAGGGTCTTGAACCCGGTGATGTCTTTATCCTTTCAACTCTAAAATAAGATGACATTTAACAAGAGCCCTGTGCATTGACAGGGAACTGGAGTGGCCTCCAGTGTAACAGCCTCGTATTGTTGACAGATCCGGTCAGACGCCGGATAATAGTAGCCAGCCTCCGGACAAGGGACAGCAGTGTGTCCCAGCCCATTGGGCATGGCTTCCTGTCACAGCACAGAAAAGATCCTGGTCTGCACTCACCACTGTGCTGCTTGGCCTCCAGGGGGCTCAATCAGGCTCTGACCCCGCCTCCGGATTGCACGCCGGTGGCTGGGGCAGAAGGATGCCCAGGACACGTCAGAGCATGGTACCTGGGGTCTTGTTAGGCAGGGACCGCGGTGTGGTCTCCTTGGCCAGGCTGCATCCTTCCTCGGCTCTGGGCTCTGCGGGTCCTTGGGTGCTGCTCAGGTGCCGTTGCCAGCAGGTGCAGCAGGGACAACTCAAAATGGGTCTCAAGCAGTAAGGTGTGGCGTGGGGACAAGAGCCAGAGCAGTGGCATCCAAGCAGGACGGGTGCACCGCTTGCTAATGCCTCCTGGGCGGCAGCAGAGCCCAGCAGAGCACGCATTTCATGTCTCTCACCCTGAGACTCAGAGTGGGTGGCCGTGGGCAAGCTACTTCACTTCTGTAGGACTCAGTCCCCGCCTGAAATGTACAGGTGCCCTAGTCCCTCCCCTCTTGGGCCGAAACATACCCCTCCATGACACCATGTCAAAACCCAGAATGCCACCATATTGGGAAAAGAGTCTTGCAGATGCAACTGAGTTAAAGATCTTGAGACAAGATTATCCTGGATTATCCCAGTACAGTGGGCACCAGAGCCAGTGATCAATGTCTCTGCATCAGACCCACAGAGGAAAAGGCAGAGATCGAAGCGGTGTCACCACAAGCCAAGTGTTGCCAGCGGCTCCCAGATCTGGGAGAGGCGAGGACCGTCCCCAGAGCCTCTGGACAGAGCCCTGTGGACACTTGGATTGTGGACTTGTGGCCTCCAGAACGGAGATCACAAATTTGTGTTTTAAAAGCCAACAAGTTTTCAGTAATTTGCTGTGTATGGCAGCAATAGGGAACTGACCGGGGGGTTATGAAGATTAAGGAAATTAATCTGTATCAATTGCCCAGTGAGATATTTGAAGCAGAGAGCTCAGGGCTCACCGGCAATACACAGAGGCCGTGGACACGCAGGCATGAGTTTGCACAACATGGATTTCCATTCTGTTTTTCCATGTCCCCCTGATAGAATGGGCTTGCCCCATGTGAGACTTGGCTGTGTGAAGATCTTAGTATTAGTCAATCCAATAAATGGAAAGTTTCCTCTCAGAAACTGTTCACGTAAAATAAAGTGGATGAAAATCGCCAATCGCCTTTCCCTTAGTTTACTAGATAAATAAGCTGATGAATAAACCAACATATATTGAGTGCCTACTCGATGCCTGACCTGATGGTAATTTAATCTGTGATGTGTTATTCACCTTCCCAACAGGCCCGTTCATTAATTCATTGGATATTTATGGAGCGCTGACCCTGTGCAGGCGTGATTCCAGAATTGTGGATAAAACAGTGAACTAAGCATACAAAACTGGGCAGAGCTCCTTGCCCTCACTGGGTTAACTTTATTCCGGGGGAAGAGGCAATGGGAGCATAAACTGAGTAGAGCAGTGAAATATTTTGGATACGGTGATGAAGGTGGAGAGAAACATGGTGGTGATGGCCAGGAAGGGTCCCACGAGGAGCATGCCCAATAGCCAAGGCCCCGAAGGCAAGAGAGACCACCCAGGGAGCGCCATCAGGTCAGGGGAGGCATGGCTGGACAGGGATGGTCACTTGGTCCTGGGGTTGGGGAAAAGCAGCCGGAGAGCAAGAGGAAACTGAGGAGGGCATAAAAGCCAGGTAGAAGTATGTTTCTGGAAAGCAGGGGAGAGTTATGGGGTCAATAGCTGCCTCAGGTCAAGGAATGTCAGCCTTTGGGTGGATGGGGCAATGTCAGCATCCTGGGGGAGCCTCAAGGGGAGCGAGAGAATGCCAACCCCCCTCTCGTTAGCAGCACCCTTCTTCTCCCTGTGGAGCTGTCGAGTTGGTCAAGAGCCTCCGCTTCCGTTGGCTAAGATAAGGCGTGGGGCCCAACGCAGACCCCCCTCTCCCTTCTCTCTCGTTGACATTGTCTTCAACTAGAACATGGCGAACCAAACCAAAGAAGTCAGGATTCATTCCATCCAGATGCATCGTGAAGCAACTGTCCATTTGTTACTACCATGGGCTGCCCTAATTCCTCCATTCTAAGACTTTTACCTTGAGTCTACCATCCCCTGTCATTTTATGCAGGGGCCAGGATTTAGTTAGCCAGCCAGTTTCTGAGGCTTCCATCCAAAGAACCCCAATGGGCGAGAAACAGTGAAGCTACGATTGTGTCCCTAGACACATGCAGCCAGGAGGCAGCAGAAAGGAGCTTTGCGCTAATTTCTTCTCATTTCACATCCTGTCCTCTTTCTGGCATAGCACGGCCGCCTCCTTTAGAAGCTATTCTGAAATGAAGAACGATCTTTATAAGAAAAACTGGGTCAGAAGCCGACCCCATCGGAGACCTTACCAGGGGTCTCCCACTATCCCTCCAGCTCTTGCTCAGACTTGGGCCGATGGGAGGGGAGACATCTTGGATTGGCTGTGCACCTGCTGGTCAGCCCACCGGATGGGAACGTGGTGGGGGCGGGGGCGGGGAGACTCCGAGACCAGGAATTGAACCCTTGGCTACAACTAAACAGAAACATTCCATCGGGAAATGTTGTAGGGTTTTTGTTCTTAGGAAATCTGAGAAGTCATTTCATTCTGTGTTTGTTGGTAAAGGAACCAAGTTTAATGTTAAGCCATGTGTGTATGTGCCCATCATTCGGGGCCGAGGTTTCTCTGTGGCAGGCGAATGCCCCAGCGGTGGGTGCAGTAGACCCGCCCCCTGGTATCAGCTGTCCTGTCACCGCAGACACAAAACAGGACCCCTACCTCGGATTTCTCTCTGGGTTATGCTCATTCCCACTCAAAGCACCATCTGACTGACAGCTTTCTTATTTGTATCTCCAGACCCCACACCACAGACACACACCAACCTGCACACATGCACACATGTGACATACTCCACCACACACCACACGCACACACTTGATTTTTCTGGTCATTCATTTACATTTTGGTGGGTTTCATTGCCTAAATGCTCCCGATTATTCCCTGAGCTTGACAAGGCTCCAATCCACTCCTTTAGCCCCCAACTTTGAAAGAAAGAAAGCAAGACAAAACTTTTGATTTGGCCGTGTTCCCCTCCTAATTTCATTATGCATATTAAATTTTTATTGTCGACATCCTTGTTTAGAGGGAAAATCATTGGTTTGGCTTTTTCTTAAACTATCAGATGTTTTATAGACCTTCTAATGGCGTGTTTGGTGTGAAATTAATTATCAAAGATTCGCAGAGAGTTTTAAATTAGATTTTTTCTGTTCTTCAAGGCAAACAACTGGTTCTGTTTTTGTCACTAATAGAAGGTTCTCATTGCTGCCTTTTTTCCCCCTTACAATGAAATGATAAAACAAATCTTCAACTTATTTTAATGTGCTAATTGGGGGTTATTACAGCTCATTTTATTTACATTGAAATAAAAAGCACCAATTCATTTTCCCTGCACAAGGAAGTTAGAAAGGATTTTAATTACCTCCTATACAAACATGTATTTGTAACGAGAAATGGTATATATAAAACTACGGGCCTGGAAAAACTTGTTTGGGCAATGGGCTAAGACAAATCTATGGTTTTCTGAATAGACACCTAATGCCTAAACCAGTCTCCCTTTGGGACCGTGGATTCGTATGTATGCGTTGGTGTTAACACTCTGCAGAAATGCTGGTGGGAGGTAGAAAAATCCAGAAAGAGAAACAAATACAAGATGACTTCAGAGCATTTGCGCTGCCCCGCCCGAGAACGTAGGGTTATTTTGCAGCAGGTACGTACGTCACTGTGCGGATTAAATGGTACCCGTGTTGCCAGGTCCCATACCTGGGGACACCAGAAGATGCACTAATGCGGGTTTTACGCCGCGGGGGTGGATGTAGGTCCTTGACCGGCACTCCTTCTGCTCATATGTCTCTGTCACTTCCCCTTCCAGTGAGTCAAGTCTCAGACCTGCCGGAGCTAATTATCATGTGGGGTGACAGGTATAAAGACATACGATCAGAAAATAATTATCAGCTAGTGCTCTTCATTAGTAGCTGGAGTCTAGCAAACACTGTGGGAAACGGTCACAAGCCACTGGCTTCTGGAATCTGGTTTTCCGCTTTGAGGTTGTTGGCACGCTCCCTGCAGCACCTTTCTGGAGTTCGAATCCTGGCAGAGGCCGGAGGAGTCAGCTGGATGTGCCGCGCTGTGGAAGGCGATGGGGACGTGGCGGGAGGAGACTCTTGCTTCCAGGCCTCCTGCCCCCCAGGTCCCTGACCCCACCCTCTGACTGCTGGCTGCTGCGGACAGTGGGCTGCACCTGGGCTGAGGACTCTGCTGGCTGTCCCACCCCATGCCTCGTTCACACCCCAGGACTCATGACCCCATGGATGCTCCTGGGTAGATGACTTCTAAAACTTTCAGGGGCGCCTGGGTGGCTCAGTCGGTTAGGCGTCCGACTGGCTCAGGTCGTGATCTCACGATTTGTGGGTTTGAGCCCCAGTTGGGCTCTGTGCTGACAGTGCAGAACCTGCGTGGGCTTCTCTCTCTCTCTCTCTCTCTCTCTCCCCTTTCTCTCTGCCCCTCCCTCCCTCACACTGTCTCTGTCTCTCTCAAAATAAATAAACTTAAAAGAGAGAAAATCACGAAGAAGAACTTGATTGGGCACCAAGGAAAAGTGGAGCCTCACTCAACTGGCATTAGCAGGATTCTTGCTAAACGGAAGTTTCCTCCAGGAGGCATCCTTGTCAGTGTGCAGGGCAGGGGGGAAGAGAAGGCCACTGGTCCACAGCCTTCTGTGCTCAGCTGAGTGAGCTAAGATCCTTGTGGAGTAAGGGGAAGCCCTCCTGCCACTTCCATCCACAGGCTGGGCTACAGGCTGACCACCTCCTACGGCGGCTCCTTGCTGGAGCGGAGAATAGTCTAGCAACAAGCAGGCTTAGGCTGTGCACCCACTCCCTTGGATCCTCTCCCTGCTTTCAACCCTGAAAGCTTGGGGTCTCCGGACAATGCGGAGCCAGGAGCCCGGGGTTGACCCAGCTCCTCGAAGGAAGGAGTCTGGGCCTCCAGTGGACAGTCTCCGTTCAGAAAGGAAAGGTGCCCCTGGGGGTGTGAGTTTCCTGCCACAGGCCAGTCACACAGGCTGGAATTCAGGCGTGGCTGCTGCTTGTCTGTCCTTCTCAGCATGGCCACCTTAGCGGGGCTCCCAGATGTGTGTGGGGTATAATTAGCGACGTTCTGAAAGCAACCCCAGACTAAGGACTGAAGAGTCTGTCTGGCCGCCTTCCATTTCCCTTCCTCTGGAGGCTGCGGAACCTTCCCCACGGGCCCTGGGATGCCCTGNGCAAGGGGCAGCAAGAATAAGTTAGAGAGAGATTAGCGTGAAGGCAGCTAATGAGGCCCTGAGCGGGCAGTGGGCCGGGCGGGGCAGAGGGCTGTGCCTCGCTCCTCCCCGGGGGAAGCCCCAAAGCTGTGCTTGCTCCAATTTTTAGTACTTTACAGGTACCAGCGAGTGACGTCACTTAGCACTTGATGTGGGAGACTCTCTGCCCCAGGCCTGGAGACCTGCGTTCCAGCCACCTCCTCCCAGCTGGTCACCATGCGGTGGGGCCACACAGTGGCCTATCCACTCCACCTTCCTGTGATTCCCCCCGGGGGCCCAAGCTCCCGACCAGAGGGTCCTGGGTGGCTCCAGATGCACCAAGTTAGGGCACCAAACACCCAGGAACCTGCCCCCCAACTCTGAACGCTGAGCTCCAGCTGAGATCCATACAGCTGGCCTCGGTCCCAACCTCACAGAACCCTCTGGAAGGAGGCGGGATACGGTACCCCAGTGCAGGCCACTTTGGCACAGGACTCCCTTGAGCTGAGTGCACTCGGGCAAGACGCTAGGAGGTCCGCATCCCCTTTCCTTCCCGAAAGCAGGTCCTGAACTTCCCATGTAGGAGCTCCTAGCCCCACACCAGGAGGAAAGAAACATTCTGTATCATCAGAGAGGGGAGTCGGGGCCGAGGAGAAGCCTGTGCAGACAGATCTCATTAAAGCAACTCTCCTCTGCCATTGTTGCCCCGTGGCTCCTCTTCCTCAGCTGCCCCTGCTCGGCCGGGGCCCGGAGCACTCAGGCTCGGCTGCTGCTCCGGGTCTTCTTTCCCCCGAAGGGCTCCCGCGGAAATGTACGGACCCGTGCCTTCTTCTCCGCTAACTGCCTGTGTCCGCCCCGTTGCCAGCCCAGCCGGAGACTCTGGAGGGCAGAGGCAAAGCGTCTGCACCCTGCACCTTCCTTGGTCTTCCTGGGCGTTCGGGCACCCTCGCCAATCCCCTCCTACCACGTCCTCAGTTCCCCCGCTGCTTCAAAGCTGTTTAAAGATTGAGCCAAATTTGAGATGGCTTTGCGTCCCTCTTAGGGTCAAACACGTATTTGGCGTTTTAAAAAATCCGTTGCCTGGGTCCCCCGCCCTTGGGAAAAGAACTCCAAAGTGCTAATAACCCCTGTGTTTCCTGTGTCCTAGGCTCCTGTGACGGCAAACCTGGGAAAGATCTCGGCCATAAACTTCCCTGAGACGGCTGCAAATAGGAGGTGATGAGGCTTTTGGGGGGTGACAGTGGGGTTCGTGGGGTCCAGAGCCGACGACCAAGAAAGAATTCTTGAAGGTGTCTTTGGTGCATAAAGGTGATTTTATTAAAGCTCGGGGGCGGGACCCGTGGGCAGGAAGAGCTGCCGGGGACCATGAGGAGACGCTGCTTATATACCATGGCGTTGCAGGAGGTCAAGTCCAGCGGAAGTTTCCAGTGAGATTTTCGTATGCTGAAGACTCCCAGGATACCGGAGGCCTGGCTATTGTCAAGCTAGGGTTGTTTTCCTCCAACAAAGCATTGGCCTTAAGACAGTAAGGAGTCCCGAGAAATGTTTTACTCTGCCGGCCTCAGTAGTTGTCCGTGGGCTGCAGGGTATCAGGAAATCGACTAGGAAACTGACTTCTACCTGCCTTTGTTCCCCACATCAGGAGAGCCCTCGTGCCCCCCCTCCCCGCCCCCCAACCTCTGCTGGTGGGGAGGCGATGGCTCTCCGGGCCGATGGTAGGTGATGGGCCCAGATTCTGAGCAGGACCAGTCTCGCTTCTGAAACTTCATATTCCTTCTCTCCCTTCACTCAGTCCTGCAAGCACCCCCGCACGGACGTATTCTTCATCGCCCGGACAAGGGACCTTATTAAGCCCAATACGAGTCACCTTTAGCACAGACCAGAGACCACCGGCTGTATATCTTCATTTTCAAACTGTAGCCACAGATGCCATCTGTACGGAGAATGTGATTTTCTCCCTGGGACCCACAGGGAGAAAATGCTAATGATGTTCCAAATGTTGATGGTTCTCTGGCCCCTGGAGACAGCCTGCAAGGAAGGACCATTTGCTTTAGTTCAGGGAGCCAGGGGTGGGGGCGGGAACAGCTGTGCCTTCCCCCAGATGTGCAATTGCCATTTTGTTTCTTGTTCCCCACCCCCTGCCTTTCAGGGACCTCGGGCTATAATTAATTCTTGAATATGGCAATAAATCGAAGCTTCGACAATTACAGGAAACTTTTCTCCCCCTTCCAAATGGCTCTGCTGGTTGCTTTAATGTTCTCTCTCCTACTGTGTCTCCAACCACCTGAAACCTGAGCAGACATTCCAGGAATTGATTCTGAGAACAAATCCGTGTTTCAGTCTATGGAATCTGGAGTTGAAAAATAAAAATAAAACCAGAAATAGCATCCATTACCCAATCTGGGTCATCTCGTTTTTTATTGGACACAGACGTCCCCAGATACCGCGATTCCGAGTCGGGAATGAGTCTCCACTGCTAAAGTCAAATGCTCCGTGCCCAGCAACCCTGTCATTTCCATTTTTAAGATGCACACTTTGCATATAAAAGCATTCACAGCCCCATCTCTACTCACTGTCTATCCTGCAAATGGGCCTCTGTAATTGATGAGAAATAATCATAATAAAAGAAGTAGGCGATGCAGTCCCTGAAACCCTCAGTGTGCAGGAAGGATGAAAACAGAACAGCCTCTGGGCTAATCCGCGCGCTTTCAAAATTGCTGTTTCTTTTGTTCCCTCAACCCTCCCAGATCTAAATCTCTAGCTTCTGCAGCAGCAAGCGGAGGGACAAATAGGCTTGGTTCTCTTAACGAGCGGCTTCCTCTGCATTCATTCTGGGGGAAGAGCTCCAGCTGAGAAGCGCAGCAAAAGGGGACAGAGACTTCCAGATTAAATCTGATGAAGCCTCAGACTGTAAGGACACAAGTCTAAACGTCTAAACCAAACTGACTCCATGACAGGCTCTAAGTTTCCCCTCTGAACTAGAAGGCCTGAGTTTCGGCTTCCCCGAAACCGTCAGGCAGTGACACACTGCCCAAGGCAGGAGAAACCACCCTCGCAGCACCCAGTCAGGAAAGGCCAGCGACCACCCTCCCCATCGTTAAGGGAGAGGCCTGGAGATAGAAACTGTAGATAGGACCCTGTTACCTAACGTTAAAGTTAACCCGTTAGTCACCGAACAAGACCCTAGGCTCGCTCTGTGATTGGTTGAATTTAAAAGTACTCTAAACGTTGTAATTGGATCCCGCCAAAAGTAACGAATACTCTAGACAATGTGTATGGTCAAGCCCGCTGTCAATGATGTTGTATAATTATGATTGGATCACTGTTCCCATGTCACAACTTCTGTAACTCCCCCGTCTCAAACCCCATAAAAACCCTACTCTGCCCTTGTTCGGGGCTCTCAGCAGGATCCTCGGCGCTGGTGAGGTCTGGGAGCCCGAGCTTGAGCCCGTAATAAAGCCCTTTGCCTTTGCATGCGTGACTCGGTCTCCCCGGTGGTCTCTGGTCGGTGAGGATACTGCGATCTGGGTATAACAAGACCACTCTTCCGCAAGAAGCTGGGACAGACTCTTGGCTTGTCTCTTCTGCTGCACTTCACAACTTCCCCTCCTCTGAAAGGCGTGGGAACTCCAGAGGGCAACAGGTAGCAAGTCAGGTGGGGAGGGCACGGGAGGGAAGTTTGCCCTTATTTCAGATGCAACGTTTGAATGCTGCCCCCCGCTCTAAAGCCTGTGTGACCTGGGCATGTCACTGAAGCTCTATGGGCCTCAGTTTCTACATCTGTAAAATGAGTTTGCTGATAGTATCTTTCTCTCTCAAAAAACCCCCACACCTTTTATTTATTTATTTATTTTTGTAGAATTAAAAGACATAAGTCATGTAAAGGATCCAGGGTCCCCGCTTTTATTATTTTAGAAATACTAGAGGCCCAGCTGCGGGCCAGATTCGGTCCCTCCTGGACATCAAGGGAACCAAGTCTTTGGCTGAGTTGACAAGGTCGCCTGAAACAGCAGCCGACCATGGTGAGCAACACGCGATGCTTATGCACTGTGGATGCGGAAACTGAGATGGCTATCAAGGAAGGCTTCCTGGAAGAGGCGGGGACCTGGCTTGGTCAAACTGAAGGAAGTATTAGCTCTATGCCACCCTGCCTTCCCCGTTGCTGTTCCAAGCAGTACCCTGGAGGCGGGGCCAGTGACAGTGCCCATCCTGGGTGGTCCCATGGCTCACCGTGGATGCTCTGAACCGGCTCTGGAAGTTAGTGGAGAGAAGCATATCTTCTGGGTGCGCGCAGAGTCATGGGTACCACTTGGAAAGCGTGAACTTACACGTCAGAATACAGCTGGTTCTGGAAGGTGTTGGCTCTCAGTGGAAGGGCTGTGAGCTCAGGCGAATGTGGGGCCCTCAGCACCAGGCTGTCTGCCTGCTGTCAGGGTGCACCTGTTTGCCTCACAGGGAGGACCCGGGGACTGAGACACCACGATCGGGAAGCTCCGGTGTGGCCCTCGGTGGCTGCCACTTCTCTTCCGTCCCCGCCATCCGTTTCGAATCTGCCAGGTGTCCGACCCCGTGGGCGAGAGCGAGCCTCGGTGTTAACTCTCAATTACCGACATGCTATAATGCAGTTAGTTTTCAGCTTGCTCTGAATTCATTTCATGATTACAGGGCTGCTTAAAACAATGTACATATAATGAATGAATTTTCCATAAACACGCATCTCTGCCTAGGTGTAAATATTTAACAGGCAGCTGCAGAAAATGGAAATTAACCAACATCAGTTATTTGGGAAAATTTGGTGCTGAAAACCCTCGGAGGCTCTCACCCCACCCCCAACAGGTTTTGCCGAGGACCTGCTTCGCGCCAGGACCGCTCCCCCCGGTGCCGGTGCCGCAGACACAGGGGCGGACGAAACTGCATCTCGACAACCTGGTGTCGGTGAGACGCACGCGAAGCCTCGTTCTTGGACCCGCTTTGTGAGGAGACGCGTGGAACCGCACCGGGTCCCCCCGCCTCTCAGCCTCTGCTCAGTGTGCCTTCCCGCCCATCACACCAGCCGGGAGGCTCTGGTGAAGCCGCCGACGGTCTTCCTGTTCTAAATCCGAAGCACTTGTCTCAGACTTCATGTCCCATCTTCCTGCATTTGTCACATTAAACCATCACCTTCTCAAGCCCACACGCTCTCTGGACTCCGGGCTCTGGGCCGACATGCCCCCAAGTTTTCCCCCAGCTGCTCCGGACTCTTCCACGCGGTTTCAGGGTTGTAGTCCCAGGCTTGTCTTTGCAGTCTCCACCCCTCCGCCCGAAGACACCCATCCACACCAGCGGTGGCTTCGATCAGCCTGACCCGGAACCGCCCCTGCCCCGGGCACCTCCAGCTCCCCACGTGGTCTCTGAGCACCAGAGCCATGTGACCGGTTGATCGCTTATGTGTCCGAATGCCTCACATGCACCACCAAGTCACAAAGGTAAGAACGCTGGTTTTCCACGACAGAGCCAGCCTTACGCATGTGGGAGGGTGGCCCCCGTGAGCCCAGCACACAAGCCAGGAGCCTAGAGTCACTTCTGCCGTTTCTGTCCGTCCCTCGACACTCCTGGTGCACCCCTGACTCTTCCCCATTGTATCTCTAGATACGTGTCCTGTTCAGAGGGCTCGGTGTCAGCACCTGCACCCAAGGCTGAGACAGGGAAACCAGAGGGATCTCGTGGGAGGAAAAGCTGTTTTCCTGCTCCGATTCTTGCTGGGAACTGCACCCGCATCCCACTGGACACGTACCTTGTGATGCAAATAGCATATGTCCTCCTGGTAAGGGACGAGGAGTTCATGATTGCTCTAGAAAAGATCACATCTAAGGAGGGACCAGGCGAGAATGACCGGGCAAAGCTCTCTTACTCATAGTCCAGACCACCAGAGGTAGACCTCTCCATGCCAAGACCCCTCGCTCCAAGGAATAACACCCGGGCCCTCAGTTTTGTTCCTTTTTATTGCTGCATGTCCGAGAGGACACTTACACCAGACCACCATCCTCAGTAAACACCCTCAGACCTTGAACAAAGACAAGACTTCTCTCCTTTCCTTTCTGTGTCCCTCTGACACTCAGTCCATCTGTATCTTCTCTCTCTCTCCATCTTACATAAGCTCTGCTTTCATCTCCTGCTGGCTCACGTTTGATTTCCGTCCTGCGTGAAGCCACGGACCCCCTTGACTGGTCCTGTGAGACCCTCCGTTTCCTCAGGACCTGGCCGGCCAGCATCAAAGCCACTGGCCTCTTTGCAAGTGCCCATTCCTTAATCTTCCTCACCCTTGTCCCTGCCCAGCCTCCCTTTTAGTCTTTTGAAGAATAATTATAAAGGGAGGAACTAGATAATCACCACCCAGGCCAAGAGACAGGCCTCGGCCAGGGTCTTAGAGGGTCCAGGTCTCCTCCATGCCTCTCGCCAACCATACCCCCTCCCTCTCCTTTTGGATGGTGATTTTCTTGCTGTTATTTATTGCTTTGCCCCTACAAGTGTATCTGTAAATGACAGAGCTTGGCTTCTGCCTGCTATTGACCTTTATATGCAAGAAATTCGACCGCACGTGTTCTTTGCGACTTCCTTCTTCAGCTTAATACTTCCGGGTGAGATTGGCCGACATGGTGCGTGCAGCCATGACTTCATCATTCCTGTTCCGAGGACGCCCAGTGTACTCATGTATTCTACAGCTAGTAGACATCCGGATGTTGTCAGTTTGCTGCTCAGAAAGTTCCCCGTGCAAGTCCCCTCTATAAAAACACACAGCCTCCCAACAGGACCTCCTGACACTGCATCTCAGGTGGCCAGGTACGTGGGCTTTCACCCATGTGTACGGGCACCCCAGGGAGCTGTTAATTTGCATTTTCCAAGTTAGCAATGGTGGAGTATCTATGTATGTTTACTGATCGATTGCATTTCATCTTTTCTGGCATACCTGTGTAATGCCGGGGAGGCTGTTCTGTAAGTATTTTAAATTTTCTCTACATTATGATGTTCTGCCATCTTAAAAAACAAAACAAAGACAAAAACAGAAAGCTATCTAGCTGGGTAGAGACTGCCCCTCTGTGGGTTCACCAGTTCTTAGAGGCAGCAAAGGACCCTGCAGGGAGCATGTCTTTGATATGCAAAATGACCTTCCCAGAGCCCTACCTCCTCTCTCTGGCTCTTACATCCCAGGAACCAATATTCCTCTGCTTTCTAACCATCCCAGGGCCAGGTGCCAGGCAGCTAAAGACATCGTTATAGCCTAGAGCCCACTGAAAGCTTCACACCGGCCAATCCTATGCAGCTCACCCTGACTTGCCTTGCCTTCCCCGCAGAAACGCCAGTAAAGGGGAAACTCCAGTAAAGGCTTTGGTGCAAGCCCTCCCCACCCGCACCCCGGCTCCAGCCTTCTGCCCCCTGATCGCCCTGCTGCTTCCCCAGATGGAGGCACAGCACACCTTCTGTCTCTAGGACCCTTGTAACAGACTTTGCTTTTTCTGAGCCTTTGTCTCCTCTGAGGTCACACCTGACCAACCATCTCCTAACAGAATACAAAGCCAAGGCCATTGCTGGAGCCCTACTGGGCTCTTCATCTTGTCTCCAGGTCGATAATACAGGTGCACACCAACCACCACCTCACGCCGGTCCTCCACTCATTCTATCTGTTGAGATCTCTTGTCTCACTGCAGGCCATATTTTTTCTGCTTTAGGGAAAATCCCTAATTTTTAATGGAATCAAATGCATTGATCCTTTATTCTGTATTAGTGATGCTGGCACCTTGCTCAAAGAATCTTCTCTGACCTCTTATGTTAATTCTTTTTTTAAAAAAGTTTTTTAATGTTTTTTATTTATTTCTGAGAGAGAGAGAGACAGTGTGAGCAGGGGAGGGTCAGAGAGAGAAGGAGTCACAGAATCTGAAACAGGCTCCAGGCTCTGAGCTGGCTGTCAGCACAGAGCCCGATGCGGGGCTCAAACCCATGAACCGTGAGATCATGACCTGAGCTGAAGTCGGACGCTTAACCAACTGAGTCCCCCAGGCGCCCCTGTTGATTCTTGATTTAGAGTAGAACTGATCATCCTGCCTTGTTCAATAGCTTTATCTGTTTTATCCTCCCCTTCCGCTTTGGGTTGGCTCTCATGCTGCATTTTGTTTATTTCCAAGTTAATACAAGGTTGTCCTCCCCATTTTAGGATTGTCATGGCAAACCACTGGAGTGACCTTGTCCCCAGCAGCTCATGCCACCGTATGGCTTACTCCGAGCAATGGGACTTCAGCAAATGGAGTAGTGAAACTTAGTGAGTGCTCCCTTACTGGAACGTGTCCTCTTGAAAGCTGCTCAGGGACACGGATGGTGTGAAAGTGGACGAGCTTCTGCAGTCACTACAAGTAGACCCAGGCAAGCAGCCTTGTCCTGCAGCCAGTGAACCTGGCAGAACTGCGGTGTTTTCTTCTGTTATGCAGCAGTACATAAGGGAAACAGCGGCCTTGGCTGTTGGTGGGTCTCTGTGCTTCCTGCTGGTTCACAGCCTGCCTCCCCAACGCCCTGCTCCAACCCACCTGTCCTGATGAGACCACGGGCATCTCTGCCAGAGGCTCCCACCGGTGTCTGTATGTCCACTTCCAATCCACTCTCTGTTTAAATGCAAAGCGCAGAAAAGTACACAGAAAAATGTAACAAGCTCCTCGGTGCTCAACAGATTTTAAAAATGTCATTTGTTATTTCATTTCAGGTTGTTTTGAGTATGAAAGAAATAACATGTGTATGTTTTAAAGTTCCCTTTGAGCCTTTCTCCAGGTTCCTCTCCCCGGGAGGCACCCCACTGGAAACCAGCCTCAAAACCCTGGTGTTGACAAAGATCCTCCTTGACCGAACTTAGGACAGGCTCCTCTGAGCCCACTTTCTGGCCAGTCCCGCACCTGTCCCGTCATGAGCCTGCTTAATCCAGCTGTAGCAAGGATCCTGGATACGTCAGTTAGGAGGGAATCCTTCCACCCCTGACAGCTGATCACTCTGGGCTGTCTTCAGCAAGGAGCCTATTAACTCAGGTCATCAAAAATCCCCCACCCTTGACGGCCCCTGCCATGTTCAGAGCTGAGTTCAGTCTTTCTCCCTTGTTGCAAAAGTCTTCAATAAAGACTTCCTTTCCTTTTTGACAAGAGTCAGAAGAATTTTTCTTTAACAGTAAGTATCCCTTTGTCAAAGTTTTTACATAGCTGCCATGCATATATGCACACACACACACAGTGTTCATTTTTGAGACATTTTTAGCATTGTTAAGTGTGACTTGTCTCTGACATAAGTGTGACAGTTCTGTACATCTATAATTCTATTATGCTTTTGAAAATTCTGCTTCATCTCTTGAGCACTAGCCAGGCTCATTCAAACACCAAATCATTTTTCCAAATGGCTAAATACTATTTTGTCCTATGATGATGCCACAATTTCTTTACACATTTCCTAGTTTGTGAATGCTAGATTTTTTCACCGACCATGGCGGCAGGAAACATCTGTGTGCACAGCACCTGGTGTACACATACAAGAGTTTCTGGTGCAGATGATAGAGAAAAGCAGAGTCTGGGGAGGGGTTAGGTTTGCATGTACCAGCTTTTCTAGTTAAATGCTCTCTAAAAGGGAAAGTGTCACATCGCAGAGCCATCGGTGTGTATGAGAGTTCTTGTCTCCCCACACCTTTGCCAACACTTTGTATTTACATACATTTATATCTTTTATTTTATAAAAATAATCTCCTTTTGAGGTTATTTCAGAAAAGGTCTCTGAATGTAAGATCTCTTGGTCTTTTTATGTCCGAAATACATGAATGAACGTTCTTCTTGAGTCCTTAGGCTGGAACCATGGATCATTCTTCCCTCCCTGAAATAGCTTTCCAGTGTCTTAAGGCATTTGTGTATTCTCACTGTGATTCTCCTTCCTTTATTTTTTTTTTTAACTTTTTGGAAACATTAACAAATTCTGTGTATTTTTCTTTCAACCCTCTGCAGTTTCATTACTCTGTTTCTAGACTTGAATTTTTTATATATGTGTATTCTGCTTCTTCGATAGTTGAACTTTTTTTAGAGTTTGATCTTCTGTGCAACACTGTAGCTGATGTCCTCATTTTTTTCACTTAATTGATTTTTCCTTCAGCTCTATCTAGTTTTGTCTTCAATCCACCTATTGAATATATATATGTATATATGTATTGAATTATATATATATAGTTTTTTTCTCACAATTTGTTCTCTGAAATTTCTTCTTGGTTTCCTTTCATATTTACCTGTTCATGTTTCATGCTTTCTAAGCTTGTCCGCAGTGTGCAGATCTTATCTTCTTGTTCCCTTGCCTATTGTTTGTGTGTTACAACCTACAGTATTTTCTTATCTTTACAGCAGAACTGGGAATCTCCTACTTCAAAGTGTTGCAGGATTTCCCCTGAAAATTTCCAGCTTGCTTTGTGCCTAGTAGTAAAAGGGGTCTGTTAAATACATAGATCTGCCCAGTTGATTTTATTGGAAAATTTTACCAAACATTTTTAATGTTTGTTTATTTTTGAAAGAGAAAGAGAGAGACAGAGCATGAGTGGGGGAGAGGCAGAGAGAGAGAGAGGGAGACACAGAATTCAAAACAGGCTTCAGGCTCCAAGCTGTCAGCACAGAACCCAATGCAGGGCTCAAACTCATGAACTATGAGTCATGATCTGAGCCAAAGTCGGACATTCAACCAACTGAGCTACCCAGGTGTCCCTTTACCAAACATTTTAAAAAGGAATGTCAATTACGCACAAACTCTAGAAAATATAAGAGGAGAAAGTTCTTCCCAATTCATTTTAGGAGGATAAAATTACTCTGATTATAAAGCCCAGAAAAAAAATAATAAAAAATCTAGCACCAGCACTAACAGCAACTAGAGACTAATATCCCTCATAAATAAAGATCCAAAATAAATAGCCTTAACTAAGTATTAGCAAATATAATTTAGCAGCATATAAAAGAAATTGTACCCTATGACCAGGTAGGGTCTATTCCAGGAATATGAGGCAATTCAATATTTGAAAATTAACCAATGTAATCTATCATATTCACAAATTAAAGGCAAAAATTCACATGATGATATCAATTAATCAGAAAATATATTTGCCAAGTCTTGTTCTCACTCGTGATAAAAATTCTTGAAAAAAAAAACAGCCATAGAGGAAAACTCCCTCAACCTGATAAAAAGCAGCCAGAAAACCAATGTACATACAACAAGACACTTAACGGTGGGGAGTTGGACACTTTCCCCCTCGAATGGGAAACAAGGTAAGATTCCTGCTCATGTAACTCTTATTCGATACAGCGCTGGAAGTGCCAGCCAGAGGAATAAGGCACACGAAGGAAATCAAAGGCATACAGATCAGAAACACATAAAATTGTCCCTATTTGCACATGATTTAATTATGTTGGAAGGAAGTCCAAGGGGTCTCCAAACAGTAACTCCTGAAACCAATAAATGAAGCAGCCAGGTTGCAAGGTGCAAGGTAAACACACAGACGTCAGCTATATTTTTCTATCTTAGCAATGAGCTTATGGACACTGAAATTTAAAACACGATATGATTTACAATCACTTAAAAATCAAACACTTGGGTGTCATTCTAACAAAACACGTATGGAGTTTGTATGCCTAAAACTACTAAATGCTCATGAAAGAAATCAATGATTCAGATAAGTGGAGGGACATACCGTGTTCATGAATTGAAGACTGAATATGGTATATATATGTCCATTCTCCCTGAACTGATACACAGCACAAGCACAGCTCATATAAAAAATCACAGTGACATTTTTATTGCCAGAGACAGGATTATTCTAAAATTCAAATGGAAATCCAAGAGGGCCAGAATAGCTACAACCATTCTGAACAACAAGAACAGAAAGAATAGAGAGAGAAGACTTGATCTATCCAACTTCTTATTATGTAGACACAGCAATCTAAAATGGGTGGTATTGTCAGAAGGGTAGGCACATAAATCAACGGAACAGAATAGAAAAGCCAGAAATAAACCAATATGAATATTCCCGGTTGGATTTTTGACAAAGATGCAAAAGTAATGCAATGGAGAGAAGGTAAGACCCTGTAACAAACGGGATTTGTTATGGGTTGAACTGCATCTGCCCCCAGAAAGGTATATGGAAGTCCTAAAACCTAGTACCTCAGAACTTGGAAACAGGGTCTTTACAGAAGTGATCAAACTAAAATGAGGTCATTGGGTGGGCCCCAGTCCTACATGACTAATATCCTTCCAATAAGGAGAAATTTGCACAGAGAGAAGGCAGGACAAACAAGCAGGGAGACATACATGTGCAGATGGAGGCAGAAGTGGCAGATGTTGTCACAAGCCCACGAGCGCCGCAGATTGCCAACGGGCCCCCGGGTTCTCTCTCGCAGCCCTGAGGAGGGACCCACCATGCGATACCTGAACTTGAACTTCTGGCCTCCAGAATTGGGAAAGAATAATGTCTGCTGTTTCAGCCCCCTGGTCGGTGCTGCTTTGTTAATAGCAGCCCCAGGAAGCAAGTCAAAAATAAACCCAACGGAAGTTTCATACCCTGTACAAAACCTAACTCAAAATGAAGCATGGTATTACATGTAAAGTGGAAAGCTATAACACTTTTAGAAAAAACAGCAACGACAACACAGGATCCTCAAACCTTTAAAATCAAGGACAGGTGAAGAGCTCTTAGGCTGGACCCCAGAAGCACCATCCACAAAGGAAAACATGGGTAAATTACTCGTTATTAGAACTAAAATCTTCTGCTCTGTGGAAGCTGTTAAGAAGATAAAAAACAAACTACTGACAGTCAGAAAATATTTGCAAATCACATATTTTTAATGTTAACTTATTTATTTTGAAAGAAAGAGCAAGAGAGAATGGGGGAGGGACAGAGAGAGAGGGAGACAGAGAATCCCAAGCAGGTTCCACACTGACATGAGGCTGGAGTTCATGACCATGAGATCAAGACTTTAGCCAAAACCAAGAGTTGGACACTCAATTGACTGAGGCACACAGGTGCCTGTACAAATCACATACTTGACAAAAGGCTAGTGTCTGAAACAAAGTACTCTCCAAATTTAATACTAAACGATAAATAAAAGGAAAAAATTCAATCCAATTAGAAAATGGCCAAGCAATATGAAGAGATACTTCGCCAGGAAGGATATACACATGTCAAAACACATGAGAAGGTGTTACATGTTATCAACCATCAGGAAAAATGCAAATTAAGACCACAGTGAGATACCCCCTCACACCTATCAGAACGGCTAAAGTAAAAAAATATTGACGACTCTAAATGCTGGCAAGGATGGAGAGAAATTGGATCACTCACATTGCTGGTGAGAATTTAAAATTGGACAGATGCTCTGGAAGAAACAAAATTGGGGGATTTTCTTAAAAACTAAACTTGCAATTACCGTAGAAGCCAGCGTTTGTACTCCTGGGCACTTATCCCAGAGAAATCAAGACTTAGGTCCCCACAAAAACCTGTGTACAAATGTTTACTTCAGCTTCACTCCTAATAGCCCCAAACTGGAAACAACCCAATGCCCTTCAATGGGTAGATGGTTAAATAAACTGGGATGTCCATTCCAGGTAATTCGACCCAGCACAAGAAATGCACAGATGACTGATACTACCAGCTGCCTTCAGGAAACTCCAGAGATTTATGCTGAACCAGAAAAGCCAATCCCAAAAGGCTGCATGCTTTATGGCTCCATTTATGTAACATTCTTGAAATGACAAAATTACAGAAATGGAGAACAAAGTAGTGCTGCCAGGGATGGAGGATGCGTGGGAGACAGGAGGGAAGTGCAAGTGGCCTTAATAGGGCACCAGAGAAAGCCTTGTGGGGATGGAGATGTTGTACCCTGGCTGCATCAATGCCAGAGTCCTGGTTGCCATGTTGTAGCCCAGTTCTGCAGTGTTGTTCCTGTTGGGGAAAACGCGGGATGTCCTTGTATCCACAGGTGAATTTACAATTATTTCTAGATTAAAAGTTTACATTTAAAAAGGCAGTTCTGGGATACCTGGGTGGCTCAGTTGGTGAAGCATCCCGTCTGACTTCTGCTCAGGTCATGATTTCACAGTTCGTGAGTTTGAGCCCTACTTTGGGCTCTGTGCTGACAGGTCGGAGCCCAGAGCCTGCTTTGTATTCTGTGTCTTCCTCTCTCTCTCTCTCTCCTGCTCCCCTGCTCATGCTCTGTCTTTCTTTCTCTCTCAAAAATAAACATTAAAAAATAAATGAAATAAAATGAAAAGACAAGTCTGGTTATGACTCTGCATTGTATAAAAACCCCTCATGGGCTTCCTACTTGCTCTGCAAGAAGACAGTGTTCTTATCTTGGCTCAGGACCCTTTGTGAGCTTGTCTCACCCACCTTCAACCCCTCCCACGCACTCCTTTTTGCTGCTGGTGCCCCGCCGCTCTGGGCTTCTGTGTCTCCTCTGCTCAAAGGCACCGTGCCCTTCCCGCCTCACGGCTTGCAGCGCCCACTCCTATTCTGAAAGCTCAAGTTACCTACTGAATTGTTTGTGTGTAATGAGGGTTTTAGAACCACAAATGCCTGTGAGCATCTGCTATAGGCCAGGTCTGCTCCTATTCCAGGCCAAGAGGAAAAAGCAGCGAGGTACACAGTCCCCACTGCTGCTCAGCCGGCCTTCTGGGTTGTGCACATGTGTCTGCTGAGGACAGCGGGTCTGGGTCTGCTGGGCTTGTCTGCACAGAGCAGGTGAGAGTACCACATGGAGTGGCAGGATAGATGCATTATTGCATGACCCGTACCTGCTCTCCATCCTTGCCAGGAAACTGACTGCATGTTTCAGACATTCCTTGGACACTATGCTGGGCCCTCATGGCCTCACTTTTCTTCCAAATGCATCAATGGGGACCAGCTCTGTACAGTCTTGGCCAGCTTTATGCAGATGCATCCTGACAGCACTCTACTTCAGGCCCACAGTTCACCGTGAAGGGCACTCTGATGCCCAGTTGGGGGTGGGAGCGTTATGCAAACCTGCTCACAACCTCACATCCACAACCAGAAATATGGAGGAGTTAACACCCATGGAGCCACTCTTGACTTGCCCCTACGAGGGCACTTCTAAGACATGTTTCATGAGGCTCCTCAGAAAGTCCTACCTGACTAGCGTTTCCAGATAAAGTACAGGACATCCAGTCAAATGAGAATTTCAGATAAATGACAAATAACATTTGGTATAAGTATATCCTAAATGTTGCATAGGATATACTTACACTTAAAAAAAATGTCTCTGTTGTTTATATGAAATCCAAATTCTAGCCAGGCATCCTGTACTTTTGCTTGCTGAATCTGGGAAGCAGCCGACCTTGGTGGGGCCATGTCTGTGATGGGCCCTTGTGTTGGCCTTCCTTCCTTCTCTGTCCCTCTCTCCCTCCCTCTGGAATCATGAGAAAGTTACTCCCATTGAATCCTCTCTCTCAGGCTAAGCCACTCTTCCTGTGTCTTCAGAGAAAGGAATATTTTCTAAAAAAGTCAACTAGTCCGAAAATTAAGAAACCCCTTTTAATTCAAGTAGGTGGCTGGCTATTCCTTGGCATTACAACTGATCTGGGTCATCCTGGTCTAAGTTAAGGTTCCCCATCCCCACTCCCAGCTGAGTTCACTCAATTTCCTTCTGAATCCTTTTTACACCTTTTGAAGTCTGAGGGATATTTACTAAGAAGACTAGTACTTAAGTATAAGCCTTTAAAAAGTCATTTGACCTGGTTAAGTCACCTGTGCCCTACTTTGGCAAATGTTTTTGAAGTCTATAGCTTGATGGCAACAAATCTTCCTTTCCAAAAAAAAATAGCCCCATGGAGAATGAGAAGGGGAGTGAGGCATCGCTCCCCCCATCCATTGGGTTAGTTTCAGCTTCAAGAGCCTTTCTTATTGTGATAGACAAGTGTGCACTTATATAATGTGCCAATTACTCCAAAGGTTTCACTCAGAGAGACAAATTCACCCATGGACCCTCCCCTGGGAGAGAAGCCAGCCTCCAAACATCTGTTTTCAGATAAGGCATCTATAAAGCTTTTGTGTGCTTATGTGAATGTAGAGGGAAGGGGTGGTTGCAAGAGGGATTTTTCTCAAACTATGAGGTAAGTCGGGGAAAAGAAGGAATTGGAGAATTTAATAAGGAATGAGATAGTCAAAGATGGTCAGTCTTTGCTGT
This sequence comes from Crocuta crocuta, assembly GCF_008692635.1. Taxonomy (NCBI): domain Eukaryota; kingdom Metazoa; phylum Chordata; class Mammalia; order Carnivora; family Hyaenidae; genus Crocuta; species Crocuta crocuta. The sequence continues at coordinate 6,195,262 of NW_027530007.1, read as the reverse complement.
GTGTGGTACGTGTGTGTGTGTGTGTGTGTGTGTGTGTGTGTGGTGCTATCTTGTGGTGCTTGTTTCACACACCTCAGAAATAGAAAGTCCCTGTTAGACTCAGAGCTAAAGCCCGTGTTGATGTATGCTCATCATCTTGGTTGGGAATGTTCTATTTCGACAGATTCGTGATCTTGTACCCATCCTGCCTAAGTGCCAGGTGGGACTCACAGAATTATTCCATTTCATTGAAAACCAGTCTTGAAGCGCTGAGTTGATAAGGGAGCATAGTCACCCACCCATGTAGCAGGCTAATTCATACCATAACCCCATCGAACCTAACCTATATTCTGAAGGCCCACAGGAATCACCGTGTAGAACAGGAAGACAGGGAAGAGGCAAAGGCCAGCTGCATCAGAGTCTCCTGGTGGGGGTGATGAGGATGCACCACCCACTCTCAGAGCCCACCTGAGCCCATGGATCAGGTTCTGTCAGGGTGGAGCCCATGGGCTCATCTCCTCATTAGGACTTTGTCTATACAGTTTACAATTCACCCAGTTAAAAGCTAGAGGGCTTTGCTTTTCCCTTTCTTCCTTCTTTTGAGGGTCACAGTGGCTAAAGCGTCTTACGTCTCCATGTCCTTTTACCCCTCTTCCTCTTGCCTTTCCACCTTTGTATGAAAAAGGATGGAAACTATTTCGGGTGGTTGGATCCCCTCACAATTCTGTCCTTAAAGATGTTCTGTATCAGCCCCCAAGACCCCTCAGTCCCATTAAAGATGGGACTTCCCCATACTGAGTGTGTCCCTCTGCCTCTCTGTTTGCAGGTTTCTTGTGTCCTCACCAGGCTTGCTGACCGACTCCACACAGAGGACGGAGCCCACGAGCAAGTCCTCAACACTGTGTATCTGAAGAGTTGGCATCACTGCAGCTGTTACTTTTTATAGTTTCTTTGCCCAAGTCTTTGGGTACCACTGAGAGACGAGTCACCAGGTGTGCCTCTAACTAACAAAATTAGGAATCATTCAGTGCTTTGATGGTGCCAATTAGCTTCCCAGTATGAGCGCCAAGATTTTTTCTAATTAAGGCAGCAACGGTTTCTCAGTCTATAATAATCTCATTTAAAGTGTGTCCAAAACACCTACCATGCTTTGTTTGGGAACGTCATTCATATGCATTTTTTAAAGTATGTGAAAATAGATAGATCCCTGGAATGTGGGGTCTCTCACTGGTTATTCACTAGACACTTGTACAGTGTTGCTGTGGGACTGTGGGTTTGCACACTTGTGCACTAAAGACCTACTCATCTATGGAAAGAGACTTGTGCTTTTAGGCAAAACAAGCAAAGTCGTGCTTTGGACAAGCACATCCACTGTGGAAATATAGATTCGAATTTGAAAAATTGCATCATCTAGACCAAAGATTCTTCCAATACCCCCAGAAAATGGAAAACCAGTCACTAAAGCTGTTCCCAAATCCAAATCCCATTTTAAGCAGACCTCAGTACCACCCAGGATGAGAACAGGGCATTCTGGTCTCTGCTGTATTTTCAGCACCCAGGTCAGTGCCTGATGCATGGTCGGGGATCCAATCAATCAGTGTCCAACAAGACGTTCGATCTTTCAACACAAGAAATGCATGACTTTCTCGTACCCCATGAGATCCCTCTGCACAAAACCTTTTGGTCCACGTTTTTGATCTTATATCAGAGCTACGAAGAGCTAGACCTTTCTGTAGAGACATAGCTTACCCTGAATTGTGCAATAACCATTTTTCCAATCTCTATAAATGCAATCTAATCCCACTTTAAGTGTTTTACCCATCAATTCCATGGTTGGGAGGGTACCCTTTATGGAAGTTAAAACAAACAGGGAAGTCATCTTCTTTCTGGTAAAGGACATAATCTCCATCATGTGCTCAGTTACAAAGTGGAGCAGCAGTAGTTTGCAGCCACTGCCCAGTGATTGTTAACACATTTGCCTCCTTCCTGACCAAACAATTGTCTTAAACAAGATCTGCGGACAACTGATGAGATGGAACACCTTGATTTGGATCTTGTTTGATTTTATCCCCCTTTTCCAATGTTTCTTTTCTTTCCTAGCCTTTCTGGTAGGAGTCCTCAGGTAGCTAAAATTGCCTGGAAAACAATTCTTTAGACAGTGATGTCAGTGCTCACATCAAGGTCTGTGTGTCACTTTTCCTTGCATCACAGGGTCAAGGACCACGTTTGGTTTATAGTAGGTACTTAGTAAATGCTGGTTGAATGACTGGAGAAGCTTGTCAAATGGTATGCAATTAGGAAAAGCATAGCCTCCTCTCCTGTTGCCTATAAATATCCCATCAGTGAGAAAAGACGTAGCCCTGGGGAACAACAAAATGAGCTGGCATGGAAACCAGGCAGCATTTTTTGGAATCCACTAGCTAAAAGCCAAAAGCCACTGCTTGGGCAGTCAACAGGGATGCCTAAGAGCTTCTGCCCTTTACAACTTAGAAGACAAACAGGAAAAACTCTAAGATTATAATAAAAATCCCATTGCAAATAACCACAGAGAACACTGACTGGAGGGGAGTGTTTGCTATTGGCCTCAGATGAGGAGCAGGATGGGGAAAGAAAAAAGAGAAAGAAGCCCTGTTTGATCTGGAGGGAGCGTAGCCCAGAGGGCTCTCATTTATAAGGAAACATTATCTCCTGATCCATATGTTCCTTTTTCTATTTAGAGCTAATTTGCTGCAGTGTACACTGCATAGCCCTAAGGAAAAGGCTGGCTTTTGGGCACCTGCCAGTTGGCCCCTCACTGCCCAGTTTACCGCATTTATATCAGCTGGAGCGGATCTGAGGCAGCACACTTAGAGATGGTGGTAGCTGTCTGAACAATCTGCCAGGGAAACAGCCTGGCCTTCATGCCCCTCCTGAACAAACACTTTCACTCTGGAGTTCCCTTGACCTCTCCTTTTCTCTCCCGCATTTGTTTTCAATTATGGCGTAACAAATTGACCCAAATATCATGGCTTTGGGCAACATCCAAATATCTAGAGGTTTCCATGGTTCAGGAGTTCAGGCACAGCGTATGGATCCTCTGCTCTGAAACCTGACTGGTAAAGCGTCCATGCCAAGCTACACATTGTGGGCAACATGCCATTCCTTGAAGGCATGAGAGCCCTGTTTCTTTCTTTTAAGTTTTCCTATTTACTGGTTTTGAGAGAGAGAGAGAGAAAGAAACAGAGACAAAGATGGAGAATCCCAAGCATGTTCTGCATTGTCAGTGCAGAGCTGGACATGGGGCTTGACCTCACAAAACTGCAAGATTATGACCTGAGCTGAAATCAAGAGTTGGAGGCTTAACCGACTGAGCCACCCAGAACCTGGAGAGCTCTGTTTCTTGATGCTTGCCAGCTCCTTGCCCTGTGGCCCTCTGCACCTGATAGCTCACAGCATTGCATCCTGCTTTCAAGCCAGCAAGTGAGAGAGTCTCCAGATGAACTAGCAGTGTGATAACACGGCAACCTGCAGTCTTACGAGACAACAATTGTGAAAATACATGGTAACATAATCAGGTACCTCCCCTCACCATTAGTATATTCTGTGGGTTAGAGGCAGGTCACAGGTCCCACCCACCCTCAGGGAGAAGGGGATCCCACAAAGATGTGGCCCCTGGGAGATGGAGACTGGGGAAGCCAATTGCCATTTCTTCCTACATTCCACCCTTGACTTTAACTTCTCCGACAACTCTTTTTAAACATTTTTTTAATGTTTAGTTATTTTTGAGAGAGAGAGAGAGAGAACAGGAACAGAGGCGGGGCAGAGAGAGAGGGAGGCACAAAATCTGAAGCAGGCTCCAGGCTCTGAGCTGTCAGCACAGAACCCAATGTGGGGCTTGAACTCATGAACTGAGAGATCATGACCTAACCCAAAGTCAAATGCTCAACAGACTAAGCCACCCAGGCACCCAACTGAACAACAACAACTGAATTCCTCAACAACTGCTAACGCATTCATACCCCAGTCCCAATCATCAGCGCCTCAAAACATGCCCCTCCCACAGTCCTCCTCACCTTACTTGATGGAAGCATCATCTGTCTGGATTCAGGCAAAACCCACATTTTGGCCCCTTTCTTACACCTCACAGCCAATCAGTCCATTATCATTCTGCTTCTACCTTGAAATTATGTCCAAACTCAGATCACATCTCATCCCCTCTTCCAGTGATCTACCCACGTCCACACCAGCACTGCCATGTGTTGACCCCCAATGGCTCTCATCCCAATCAGAGTTAAGCCCAAAGGTCTCACTGTGGCCCACGCAACCCTACACAGTGGGCCCCTGGCTATGTGTTTGACTTCAGCCTTTAACCTCTTCAACCTCTTGCTGATCCTCAGACACACAAAGCATTCTTCACTAGCCTTTCCACTCACTGTTCCTTCTGCTGCCATGCATGTCTCCCAGATATTCCAAGATATTCTAGATGTCTCCTGTCTTCCTCAGGCCCCTACTCACATCTGTCGTTCCTAAGGCAGGGGGCCTCCCAGCGTTGTCAGACTGGCTAGTGTATACCCACTCCCACTGCAATCTGGCAACTTCTCTTCCTTTGCTCCGTATTTCTCCATAGAATTGACAGAATATATATTTATGTGCTTGCTTTTGGTCTTCTGCTCCCATTAGCATGTAATCTCTGTGAAAGCTGGCACTTTATCTTTTACTGTGCGGTCTCTAGTCCCCAGCACCCTGCCTGGCCAGTAGAGGCTGACTGTATGAAAGAGCATAAGGAATGGGTCCTGACACCACTCTACTGTGCCGTTGTGCCCTGGCACACACACACAAACCATTTTATTCATTCTCTCTGCGTGTTTATATGTAGAAGGCCTTGACCTCAATTATTTCTGTCTTCACTGCACCTTAGCTTAAGCCTTTCCAGGTCTGGGTCCCAAATGTCTCTTTAATGCACCAGAATTTCTCCTTTGGCTCCCATTCTCCTCTCAATTTGTTTGGGATGTTTCCGAGCACATCCCGTCAGACCATTATGCTGGATGACTAATATCTTACCCTGGTAAATGCGTAGTTTGCAGGATGTGATTCTTCCCATGTTAGGTCTCTAAGCAAAACAACAAAATGACAACGGTGATGTCTGTGATGACGGTTATGGAGATGAGGAGCTGCCCGTCACTGACCAGAGCCTTTTCTGGATGCAAATTCCTGCTTTCTGTAGATGCAAATTTGCATCCGCAGCCCTCAGACCTTGGCTATGCTACTTGCCCTCTCCAAATCTCATTGTTTCATTGTTTTCATGTACACAATAGGATAATCACACCACCCATGCCAGGTTATTATGAGGAACACATAATTTGATGGATTCTAAAATATCTAGCATGGTGCCCAGCATGAGCTAGGAACTCAACAAATAACCAGAAATCACAGTGGGAGTATGACAAGGAGTTCTATGTTGCAACATGATTAGCAGGAATAAACGAACACCCACTTTTTCCCCTGGAAGAGCATTTTCACTCTTCAAATCACTTTGGGCAGCCAGGGCAGCTAGCTGGTTGTAGGCTATCGACCCGCAGGGAGCCAAGCACTGAGCTAATTTCCATGGTCATCTGAGAATCTCTGAGGGTGTGCTCTAGAATGTTGTGCCCTAACCAAGCAAGCGCATGCTTCCCCATGGCACACTTCGGTTTATCTTTTATTTCTTCTAAATATTTAGTACACGTTTAATAGTGAGATTGAATTTAAGAACAAAGACAGAGAATGGAGGGCTGCTTGTCAATAGATCCCTTCAGCATCAGAGAATTTAGCAGAGCAGTTTCTGAATCCTGACAACTTTCAGAAACTGAATTTGGGAGGTGAGATTTCAGGCAAATTCATCATGGTCTCCTGTAGAAACAGCTGCAAAAGGAAAAGACACCTCTTCCCATCACCTCCCTCTTGTCCCTGACTTCATGTCAGTGACTACCATAGTCCCAATTTACAAAAATATCACTTCCTAATGGAAAGAAGGTCTTCAAAGTATTCAAAGGGTTTTTATGATCGTCAACTTGATCTTATACAACAACATTTCAATAACAGCTATTTCTACAGTAACAGCAAAAAGAGATTAAACTTCCATCAAAATAGCCCGAGGATTCAAAATCCTCAACACGAGGTCTGAGTGGGAGAACACTGCTTCCCGTGGGGCCCAGAATAGTGTTTAATAGTTTGGAGGAGGAAAGGCAGTTGGCGCCTCTTCGTTTCTAACCCAGAAGGATGTTCGGCTGTGCCCACCCACCGCATTTTTCTTAATTTTCTTAAACCTGGCCTAGGTCCACCTTAAATTAATGTTAAGCAGCTTTATTAAGGCAAATTGACTTCAATTTCAAGGCTCTCCAGGAGTTGGCACGCATTAGTAGGCTCCAGTGGTTTCCAATAGGTTCCAAAAGCACTTTTTGTTGTTTTAAACATTGGGGAACATCAGGGTTGGGAATATTAATGCACATGATGATTAAGGCGCTGTTTTCTTTGTCAGAGGTTTGATTGCTCACAGTAGGGCCTCTGCTAACAGGTGTATCTCAAACTCCATCATGTCCTTCACCACATCTAACAGCCAGCACATTTTGAGATGTAAGAATTACATCATGGAGGACTTCCTGCTCTAAGTGAGAGGAAGGGGTACTTATGACTGCAAGACACCACGGGACTCTCAGGGCAACGACAGTGGCACATCCTCATTCCCTCCCCTCTATGAAGTAACGTAGACAGTGTCTTCCTCCTCACTGAGCAGTTAAATCACACACAGGATGACAGGGTCCCAGGAGAGCCAGTGAGCAGGGGTTCCAATGCCTCATCCTAAATCAGGCACGAATCACCAAAGCTTGTGGGAGAAGGCTCCGTGGTCTTAATCAAAGTCACTTTCCCACTCAGCTCTAGAGGCCCTGCTGGCTGACCAAGGCATCTTGTGGGATTCTGTCAGCCTGGCTAGCAGTTAAAAATGGTGTGTGTGCATGAGTGTGTGTGTGTGTGTGTGTGTGTGTGTGTGTGTAGATGAATGGATGGATAGACTTGTGAGTATGTCTGTGTCTAGGTGGATAGGTGGATAAGTGAATCAGTGGATGGATGGATGGATGGATGGGTATGTATGAGTATATACATGTGTATATGTCTACATGGATGGATAGATGGATGGCTAAGTGGACATGTGAGTATATACGTGTGTGTGTACGTGTGCATGTGTCTGTGTCTGTCTAGGTAGTTGGACGGGTGAATAGATGTGGACAGATGAGTGAGTTTATGTGTGTGTGTGTCTAGATGGATGGACGTGTGTACGTGTGTGTTGTGAACCTGTAGCTGGACTGTCAAATTCATACATGTAAGTATGCACACACATGCGTGTGCACACACACACACACACACTAACTTTTAACTTTTATCTTTACTAAAACCCACCATGAAATAGACACACAACAATGCTTACACAGCTGCTGCCCCTCCTACCTGTCCTCGGAGGAGAGACAGTGGTTCTGTGTGGTGACTTGGTGCAGGCTTCGTCTGGGCCGCTGGGTAGAAAGCACTGCTCCCTGAGAGTTGTCATGGAGCTCAGGAAACTGCAACACCCCAGTGAGCTGCTGAAGGTGCCCCTTGCCAATGCACAGCCCCTTGGTTCCAAACATTTAAATAATATGCTTCCCAGAGCTCACACATCATGCTGAGGTCACCTCAAGCCCAACCTTCTTTCTCAGTTAAGAGGCTGATTGTATTCTCTGGTCACCCCATGTTTCCCTAACTTGTTATCCTTATGAAATCTGGGCTTTGAGACTCTTGCAGGAGCCAGGAAAGGTCCAGAGGACACCTCCCACCTTTGGGCCCTGGTCTTTTATCATTTGCTGCTGTGTCTTTGACTCTAATTCATTCTGTGTTCAACCAACCAATAGCTCTAGGTAATTGTGGGCTCAGGCCACCTGGAGAATCCTAGTCCACCCAGTGCACCCCAAGGACAATCACCTGAGGACTCACACTTTCCCTGATCATGGTGACCTGGGAGGGCGGTGAGCATGCTGGGCTAGCAGCATGGGGTGCCTCTGGCCAGTCCCAGGGGCGCTCCCGAAGGACACTCCACCTCAACTGTCTATCACATCATGAGCAGGTGTTTAGAGATGGTGGTCTTGTTCAGCCCTGGGGCAGGTTCTGCCTGGAACACAGGAAAATGTGAGGGTGTCCTGTGTATGTAACAGTGAGTGTCTGAGGGCTCAAAGAAGTGTTACAGGTGGTGTTGAAACAGGCTGTGCCCTCCAAATGCTTAGCGTCTAGACAGAGGTGAGACGCCTATGTGACCCCTACTGGTTGCACTCAGTGAATGGTGCTCCCGGATATGGGTCTAGGACTTCAGTCAAGGGGCGCCCAGGGATGTAAGGGAGAGAGTTCCCAGCAAGGCTGCAGGGAGGCCATGGTGCATACCTTTTGAGCAGGTGAAGCAGTGAGGGGAGGCACTCAAGAGCAGACCCAGGGGCGCCATCACTACGACGCCTCTGGGGAGCACCAGAGAAGCCATCCTTGCCTGAGCCCAGGGAACGTGGAGGAGCAGGGGCAGATGCTGAGTGGGGGCTGTGGGATGGAAATGGGGACAGAAGACACGTTACCATCGCATTGTTTCAGACCCTCATAAACATCTGCAGGGGCAGCACTGTGAACACGAATGGTTGACTCATCCCCAGGGGAGACCAGTCCTCCCGTGAACCCATTTCCTACAGCAAGTGGTGAGAGGCCATGAGACTCTGGATTATTCTTTCGTCACACAAAGCTGCCTCCCTAAGGAGCCACAGGCCACCCGCAGAGTGTTCCCAAACACTCCTCTCTGTCTCTAAGGGCACAGCCTGGGGAAAGGAGGCCGTGGAGCAAAGGAGCCCTGATGAGGTCTCCCTGCTCCTCACCACCCACCTCTCCGGCCACCTCTCCTGCGGGCTGTGCCGATCCGCGCCCCAGGACCACAGCTGCGTCCCCATGCCCTCCCCTGCTCCCTGTGTGTTGACACCATCACTGTTCGCTCTAGCCCTGCAGCTGTCTCCTTATAAGGAAACCAACATGCTCATATTTTCCTTCTCAATATTCACGGCTTCTGATGCAACGTGCACGCCCCCCCCCCCCCCCCCCACGATCCGGGGACCCTCCACTGTGGGATTACCCACCAGACTTCTCTGGCCTCCCTTCCCTCCTGGTTCTGGCAGGTTTCTGCACCTTTGCCGACATATCACAACCGCGATCCACCACCCCGTCCATCATCGCTACTCACTGTCAACAGCCCAGAAGCTTCCACGGGAAGCGTAATCTGAACACCCAGAGCTGAAAGCGATCCTGCTCTCTGCTCTGGGGAACAATTGATAGAAGCCGGGTGCTGTTTCTTCCAGAATCCTCTGCACACAAACCTGAAAGCAGCCCAGCTCCCTCCATTCAGATATCAGCTTCACTCCTGGTGTGTTTCAGGCTTCCACTGTGTAAAGATGCAGAAGATACAGTGGTTTTTTGGCTTGTTGGTTGGTTTGTGTGTTTGTTTCCCAGGGAGCTCCTAGGTCTCTGAGCTAAGGCACATGAATACCTGAGATGAAATCAGAGGCGGGAGGGGTGGGATGGAGGCAGCAAGGTTTGCTCAAGCCCCTGGAGTGGTCCTTGCAGACCCCAGGGGTCGTGGCCTGTGAGGGGGGCCGAGGGGCAAGCCGGGAGCCTGCAGACAGAGCCCTGGGAGGGGCGGGCAGAGGAGAGCGGAGGAAAGGGCTTGGGCGTGGGTGGCAACCAGTGGATTCGAATCTTGGGAATCTCAGGGACACTGGGAAGCTCCCCAAATGCCGGAGGGAGAAATCTTCTCTAACCCGAGACAATGAGTGACTGGGGCAGGTTTTTCAACCTTGTAACCGAATTTCTGTTGAGAGGATTGCTCAAAACTGCTACTAAGACTGTACTTGTAAAGATTTGCCACATTTAGAACAGTAGTGATTTTACTTTCTGAGCCGTTTACCTTCCTGGGAGAAACACATACTCCATCTTATCATGAAAACACACGAGAGGATGCAAAGTTGTGCAAATAACTTTCATGTGGAGGTCAACGTCCCTGGATACTGCCTCCTCCTCGTAAGCCTGTCTACACAAGCTCTCTGAACAAGGACTCTGGGGGAGGAGACCGTCCGCAAGCCTGGCACCCACTCCAGCCTCCTGTCCCAGCAGCCAAGACAGACGATTACCATTTTAAAACTTGAATATCTGATGGCTCCTTTGTAACTTACTGGCTGTGCCTTCCGTCTTAGTCTTCACTTTTCTGTGACGAATAACCCGAGTTCATAAAATGGATTCTCAGAGACTCTATCTTAATCTATATGCTTGGGCTGTAAATCAATCAATAGCCAATATCTGATGTGGCTTCATCTCCGTATCAGCTGTGCATGAGGCCAGTGGGCCGCCCAGCAACGTAGCTGACAGCTAATGTTAAACGGGGCTTGGAAGGGTTCGGATTGGGTTTTTTTTTTTGAAGTTCTACAGCTGCCTGCTGTGTGACCAGACAGCTAATGACTCAGAGTTGTAGCATCTTTCTCTCCAAGTTCATTTCAATACCGAAAACCAAAATGAACTATTAAAACTCATTACCATTTTTATCTCTAATGGTGTGGGTTCCATTTCCTATCATTTTACTTGTATCTGAAAGAAAGATTTTATTTGAATAAGGAAGGGGAAACCTCTTGGGATTTTTTTTAATTAAGAAAAAATATACATAATGGTTTCTAGAAAAAAAAAAAGCCCCACCCAAACACATCTGTTAAGCAAATCAAAATCTCAGAAGCCTGCTGTTCTGGAATAAATTGTATCTCTTCCCAAATTCCTATGTTAGAGTCCTGAACATCAGAACCTGGGCATGTGACCGTAGGTGGAGACAGGGATGTTAGAGAGGGGATTAAGTTAAAATAAGGCCGTTGAAATGGGCCCTAATCCAATAGCACTGCTGGTGTTTTTATAAAAGAGGAAATTAAGGCACAGAGACAGACATGCATAGGGGAAGGATCACGTGGGGGAGCAGCAGAGGACAGCTGTCTACACAGCAGGGAGAGAGGCCTCAGGAGGAACCAGCCCTGTCCACATCTCCATCTCAGACCTCCAGCCTCCAGGACGGGCAGAGAATACATTTCTGCGGTGTAAGACACTCAGCTGATGGCCCTGTGTTATGACAGCCCCAGTCATCAAGTACGCCTGAAAATCGAGGGAGATTATTGAAGTCCTCAAGTTGTGTTCATTGTGCTGGTAACAGTAGGTATTATCCATTTATCATTTACTGTCTATGTGCTTTCATACCTCACCTCATTTAACCTCAGAAATCCCTGTGGGATGGGTGTTACCGTGGACCCCAGTCTTGCAGACGAGGGGATCCACTGCAGGCATGCAGTGTCTTCATTCAAGGCTGTCCTGTTAATGGGCAGAATGAGGCGGCCTCACCCAGAGTTTGGGCTTTAACCATGAAGGTGCGCCACATCAAATCCAAGCATCTTTGGATTGGGTATGAAGCTGGATATCGACTAAAATCGCACGAGAGAGCTTGGCTTCGTTAAGTACCTCTAATGGCAACACAGGTCTTTTGCTAATGCCTCCCCCACCATACACGCGTGTATTTCATCCAACCCCAGAGATGACCTAACAAGAGAAATAGCACAATCCTTCTCCATCTGTTGCTCCCTGGGCCAACCCGCCCTCGTCCCGGCACATTCACAAGACACAGAGCAGGAGAGCCAGGGATTTGGGTGAAGCTGTGGGACCCAAGGAGACTCAGGGCTCCAGTCTTCAGAGGTGCAGGTGACAGTCCAGGGTGCAAGGCCAGGATGCCCAGGGCAGCAAGAAACAAGCAGAGCCCTGGGAGAGGTGGTGAGTAAGGTGAGGGGTGTTCCTCGCCAGCCTCACTGGCACTGAGCACAGAAGCCCCTGAAATACCATGGTTCTGGGCTGGCATCACAGGAAGGAAGGGGGATGCCAGCCCGGTGCTCAGGGTGAGGAAACTAGGGGGCTCCTGGGGGGCTCAGTTGTTTAACCGTCCGACTCTTGATTTGGAGTCAGGTCATGATCTCACGGTTCATGAGTTAGAGTCCCTCGTTGGGCTTTGTGCTGACCGTGCAGAGTCTTCTTGGGATTCTGTCTCCCTCTCTCTCTGCCCCATCTCTGCTTGCTCTCTACCTTTCTCTCAAAATAAATAAAAATAAACTTTAAAAAAACATGAGGACACCACAGCCCAGGGGGTGAAGTAATTTTCTGAGGGACACATAGTGAGCATTGAGACAAAATATGAACCCGGGTTTGACTCCAACACCAGTAGCAAGACTTATGTGTTACCAATCTCATTATAACGCATAGTCCAGAGAAGGAAGGCACTGTTCTCTCTGTATCTGGGGGGTTGGGAAGACGGGGGTTTCCTCTTAGAAAGACATGGTGTTTCCAGGAAGGCCCAGGGCCACGTGGTGAAAACAGAATAAGTGTTTCTGATTCAAAGGATGCTTTGAACCCCTGTTATGTAACACCAGATAGAATGTTTTTCGGGGCAAACAACTTTTTATGGGTATTCCTAAGATATCATTTAAAAAACAGAGAGAGACTCTGGCACTCAAATTGAGGATTTTTCCACATAAACCGAAAGCTCTAGGAAAGTAGGGCCTCTTGTTTCAGCTCAAGCAGTGCCTCTGTGGGAACTCACTTCCCTGTAGACAGTGGACTAATGTACGAGCCTTGATCTTGAATATTATTTTTTTAATTTATTTTAATTTTGAGAGAGAGAGAGAGAGCGCATGAACAGGGAGGGGGCAGGGACAGAGAGAATCCCAAGCAGGCTCTGTGCTGTTAGTCCAAAGCTCGACACAGGACTCGATCCTGTGACCTTCAGATCGCAACCTGAGCCAAGATCAAGAGTCAGACACTTAAGCAACTAAGCCACCTAGGCATTCCTTGAGCTTGAATATTCTTTTTTTTTAATCTTTATTTTTGAGAGAGAGAGAGAGGCAGAGCACAATCAGTGGAGGAACAGAGAGGGAGACACAGGATCTGAAGCTGGCTCCAGGCTCTGAGCTATCAGCACAGAGCTCAATGCAGGGCTTGAACTCATGAACCATGAAGTCATGACCTGAATCGAAGTCAGACATCTAACCAACTGAGCCACCCAAGGGCCCTAAGCTTGAATATTCTTAATAAAATTAATAAGAAGCTATAGCTATTGAGCACTAACGATGTGTCAGACTGATTCGAACAACAGACCATCTCTATGATGGAGGTTCGATGGTTGCATTTCACAGATGAGGCAACTGAGGACTCACAGCAGGAATGTGTGCCCAAAGTCTCTGGCTGGAACAGCACAGGGAAGTATATATAGGTCTCTCCTGCCATTGTCTACAGAAAAGCAAGCTCTTCCACCTCCTTAACCAACAAGAGGGAGACTGTGAAGCCAGGAGAGGACAGTGCTCCACACTGTGGCAGAAAGTCTTCCTTCCACCCCCACCTTCTTCAGAGGAATAGCGTTCACCCTGAGGTGTTGCTAAAATGGAAACATCTAGAAGTGAACCTCAGCAGCCACCGAGCACCACAGCATCTGAGCGACATTGGAGGGACGCCCAGTAACAGAGGAGAGGCGTGGATCCTGCACTTGATGGGAGAGGAAGTAAGAGCTGTTATTTAGGCTGGTATCATTTGGCAGCTCTTGTTTACAACAGTCAAGTCAATATCCAAATGCATCTATAAAGACACTGGAGACACCTTAATAACTGCCCCCCCCACTTTTGAACGCTGTGAGGCCCTCACACGCACTTATAAAATAGCATGTCACTTTCCAAAGCTTAAGATGATTTGGAGCAGAAAATGGTTCCCTAGTTTGTCTCTTGAACCAGTCAATAAATCTGGCAGCTGTCCCTGAATTGCAGCAAAAATGTTGGATCTGCAGAGTGCAACCATCTCAGCATCGTTCCTGAGAAGGAATGCGCATTTCTCCTGGAAGCCCAGGGCTCAAAGGATTTCTCGGTGGGTCCTCCATCATGTGCGAGACTCACTCTTTCTGTCATATGCCGCAGTGATGAGGCTGTAAAGCAAGTAGGTGGAATGCATTTTGTGAGGACAAACCATGAGTTGTAGAGCTGAGCGGAAAGAGGGATCACTCCCCAAAGAGGCCAGCTCAGTGAGCCGAACTGATGGGGACAAGAAGATGCCCAGGGGTGAGATAATTGCAAAACACATTGTGGTTCTTCTGATAGCAAACAATTTTAGCAGGAAGGGCTCAAGAGCACTGCACAGCCTGGGGGAATCAAGGCCAGGGGGACGGAAAACCATGGAAACCATCATCCTGATCAACCCTGGAGCACCCGCAGTGGGGACCCCTCTGCAGGCGCCAAAGCACAGCATTTTCATCCCTTCAATATCATGTCCAGGGAGCCCAAGTTTGGCTCTTGGGTTTTAAGATGAGCTTGGACTTTTTCAGAGAAAAGACACTCAGGTCAAGGTGTAGCATTTTGTGCTAATACCTCAATCCAGGTAAAGGGAAGGGAAATAAACGCATCTGAGTGCTGGACAATGGATTTCAACAAGGCTATGGATTAAAATAGACTCAGAGGAAAATGTTCTGGAAACTCTTGTACACGTTCACTGAGAAACATGCAGGAATATTTCAGGCAGCGTCCTTGGTTCTGAAGACAAATGGAAATACCCCAAATGACCGTTCACAGGACAGTGTATACAAAAGTGTGTGCATTCCCCACTGTGGAAAGGAGAGACACACAGGTACACAAATCAGCTAAGATTCATGCTAAGACCAAGAAGAGGCAAGTTCTAGAAGAATGCCTACTTCAGAGAAGAGTCCAATCTTTAAAAATATTTATATATCGAGGGTACATCAAGTGCCAGCCCCTCTGCTAAGCACTGGGGGTTTGGACACACGCAAGGAGACAAATACACACGATCTTAGCCTTCATAAACCTTACATTCTGGTGGAAATAAAAACACACATGATTAAGTATGTACTTGTTACATGGAGATAGGTGTTGGGAAGGCAGATAGGAAGGGGCATCATTTAAATTTCAGTCCAAAAGGCCTTGGGGCAAAAGCAACTTTGAATCAAGGGAAAGAGTGGACTCTGTGGATGTTGGGGAAGCATTCTAGGCACTGAGAATAACAAGTACAAAGACCCTGAGGCACAAGCATGCTGTGAACGTTGGAAGAACATTAAGAGGCCTAGGGCGGAAGCATGAGAATGGAGGCTGGGGAGCTTGAAGGATGGGAGAGGTGGGCGGGATGTGCATCACGGCTGCACGAGGAATGTGGCTTTGGTCTCAGAGTGGGAGGGTCTTCAGCAGAGAGAAAACATAGGCAAAGGATAAAAACCATAGACGTTTACTATAGGTGCCCAGGGGAAAGATGATGGTAGCTTGGGCCAGCATGGACTCCATATATGGCAGATCAATAAGTGATTCAAAACGTGCAGAACCAAACCCATTGTTTATAGACATGTGAATATTTAATAATACTCTCAAGAAAAGGAAGGAGTGAATCCATGGTGTAGAAAATGTTCACCTGGGGAATGAGGATTGGGACAGGAAGGTTGATGGGCAGAGCTACATTCAGGGTTACCTTATATCCATAGCAGATGAATGGCCCGCCTGTTCACACCGTGGGAGGAGCACACATGTGTTTAGACACATCAAGGAGTAAAATACATTTGTCACTTGCTACTCAAGTTTTCAAAAACACAGCGATGGGGCTGTTAAAAGACAGGTCATGTAAGGGACACTTAAGATTTACCATAAGCCAGGGCTCAACCAGATTATAGCTCCATAGAGTGTACTCTGAGTTTTGTCAACATTTCCTAAACCATTTCAATGCCTTTTTGTAGGCTTATATAAAGGATTGGAATATGAGAAACTACATACAGTTGATAGATATTGTCCACATTTTATAGTATCTACACCTCAGTCTAAACCCTGTGTCTGGAGTAGACATTCATGCTTTAGAGTGTGAATGTCCCGATTGCTGGGATGGAGCACATGTGTGGAGTTTTGCAGGGTTTGAAATTCCTCCAGCTTGTTGTTACTTCAGGATGTGAATATACTCTGGCTCTTTTATCACTTAAGCCAATAAGTGATGATGATTTCTCTAGGGCCCAAACCCCTTTTGAACTGGAGAAGGGGGTTACTATAAATATTATTTGATAAACTATGTCAACTTTTAACAAAAACAGATGTCACAAACTTTTAAGTGCTTTTATTTCTGGGTCCCTGGGATTTGTTCCAACTTCATAATATTGTCAACTCCAAAATGAAATTACCTTATATAAGATAAAGTGAGGTGTTTGGAGAGTATTGAAGAACAGTCTTGATTGGGGATTTTGCCCCACAGCACAAAACTGCTTGGTCAGGGAAATTTCACAAGATGTGGTTGTGATCCATAAAATCTTTTCAAACAAATTGATCCAGCTCAGGGGAACCTTTTGCCTTTGTTTTGCAATATAAGGGAGGATTCTCTGGACAAACATTTCCCAAATATTTATTAATGAAATGTCATGGGTTTTATTAAGGGCTTGCTTTCACTGGCCCTATTTTTTAAGATGCTAAAGATAATCTTGGTAAATAAGCAAAACACATTTTTTAAATCTTTGCCTCTTTTAGACCAGCTGAGACTAAGCCTATTCTAGAAGCTAAAAAGAGAAAATTTTTGTGTGTGATTTTTGTTTTGTTTTTATAAAATTTCACATTCACAAGGCATGTTCCACATGAGAGATCCCATGCAAGATAGCACATGGCAGAAGTATTATGTGAATTTGAATGTTGAACAAAGCTCATTGTACCTGGCCTTGGGTCAGCCACATAACTTGTCTGGGCCTCCATTTCCTTATCTGTCAATAAACATATAATAATAGTGAATCCCCATACGCATCCTTTTCAAGTGCACATAGAACATTCTCCAAAATAGATCACATATCAGGCCACAAATCTGGCCTCAACAAATTCAAAAAGATCAAAGTCATATCATGAATCTTTTCTGACCACAATGCTGTGAAATCAGAAATCAACCACAGGAAAAAAAATATGGAAAGAGCACACAGACATGGAGGTTAAATAACATGATACTAAACAAGGAATGGGTCAACCAAGAAATCAAAGAAGAAATAAAAATTACATGAAAACAAGTGAAAATAAAATAGACCCAGATCTTTAGGATACAGCAAAAGTGGTTCTAAGAGGGAAGGTTGTAGCATACAGGTCTACCTCAAGAAGCAATAAGAAGTCTCTAAGAAACCAGACCACCTTACACCTAAAAGAGCTAAGAAAAGAGAACAATCAAAACACAAAGCCAGCATTTATTTTGGAGCAGAAATAAGTGATATACAAACTGAAAAAAAAAAGTAGAACAGATCAATTAAACCAGGACCTGGTTCTTTGAAAACATCAAGAAAATTGATAAACTTCTAGCCAGACTCATCAATAAAACAGGGGGAGGGACTCAAAAATCACAAATGAAAGAGGAGAAATAACAACAAACACCACAGAAATACAAACGTTTGTAGGAGAATAGTATGACAAGTTATATGGCCACCAAATGAAAAACCTATAAAAAATAGATAAATTCCTAGAAACGTATAACCCACCAAAACTGAAGCAGGGAGAAATAAAAGATTTGAATAGATTGATGACCAGCAAAGAAATTGAATCAGTAACCAAAAAAACTCCCAACAAACAAAGTTCCAGGATCAGACAGCTTCATAGGCAAATTCTATCAAATATTTAAAGGAGAGTTAACGCCTATTCTTCTCAAACTATCCCAAAAAGTAAAAGAGGCAGGAAAACTTCCAAATTCATTCTATGAGGCCAATATTAACTTGATATCAAAACCAGATAAAGACACCACAAACAAAGAAAACTAAAGGCCAGTATCTCTGATGAACATGATGCAAAAATCCTCAACAAAATACTAGCAAACCAAATCCAACAATACATTTAAAAAATAGTTCACCACAGTCAAGTAGGGTTTATTCCCAGGATGCAAGGATGGTTCAATATTTGCAAATCAATCAATGTGGTACATCACATCAATAAGAAAAAGGATAGTATCCATGTGATCATTTTAACAGATGCAGGAAAATCATTTGACAAAGTATAACATCCATTCATGATAAAAAAAAAAACCCTCCACAAAGTAGGTTGGGATGGAACCTCAGCATAATGAAAGCCTTATATTAAAACCCCACAGCAAATATCATACTCAATGGAAAAAAACTGACAAGTTTTCCCCTAAGTTAATGAATAAAACAAGGATGTCTACTCTCACCACTTTTATCCAACATAATACTGAAGCCCTAGCCACTGCAATCAGACAAGAAAAAGGAACAAAAATCCATGCAGACTGGTAAGGAAGAAGTATTTGCAGATGACATAATACTGTCTACAGAAAACCCTAAAGACTACACCAAAACCTACCATAACTAATAAGTGAATTCAGTAAAGTCACAGGATACGAAATCAATGTGCAGAAATCTGTTGCATTTCTATATACCAATAATGAAGGAGCAGAAAGAGAAATTAAGAAAATAACCCCATTTATAATAGCACCAAAAATAGTAAAATACCTAGAATTAAACTTAACCAAAGAGGTAAAAGACCTGTACTCTGGGTGTGCCTGGGTGGCTCAGTCAGTTAAACGTTCAACTTTGGCTCAAGTCATGATCTCACTCACAGTTCGTGAGTTCGAGTCCCACGTCAGACTCTGTGCTGACAGCTAGCTCAGAGCCTGGAGCCTGCTTCAGATTCTGTATCTCCCCTTCTCTCTGACTCTCCCCTGCTCATGCTGTCTCTCTCTCTCAGAAATAAATAAAACATTAAAAAAAAAGACCTGTACTCTGAAAACTATAAAACACTGAGGATGAAAATTGAAGATGACACAAACAAATGGAAAGACATGGATTGGAAGGAAAAATTATTGTTAAAATGTCTATACTATCCAAAGCAATCTACTCATTTAATGCAATCCCTATCAAAATACCACCAGCATTTTTCACAGAGCTAGGACAAACAATCCTAAAATCTACATGGAACCTCAAAAGACACCAAATAGCCAAAGCCATGCTGAAAAAGAAAACCAGACTCCAAGTGTCACAATTCCAGACTTCAAGTATATTACAAAGTTGTAATCAAAAGTGTATGGTACTGGCATAAAAATACACATAGATGAATAGAATAGAATAGAATAGAATAGAATAGAATAGAATAGAATAGAATAGAAAACCCAGAAATATATCCCACAATTTTTGGTTAATTGATCATTGAAAGAGGAGGCAAGAATATGCAAATGGGGAAAAGACAGTCTCTCTAACAAATGGTGTTGGGAAAACTGGTCAGCCATGTGCAAAAGAATGAAACTGGACCACTTTCTTTTTTTTTTTTTAATATTTTTATTTTTTTCTAGGAGAGAGAGAGAGAGACAGCGTGAGCAGGGGAGAGTCAGAGAGAGAGGGAGATACAGACTCTGAAATAGGCTGCAGGCTCTGAGCTGGCAGTCAGCACAGAGCCCGACGTGGGGCTCGAACCCACGAACCGCGAGATCATGACCTAAGCGAAAGTCGGAGGCTTAACCGACTAAGCCACCCAGGCGCCCTGAAACTGGACCACTTTCTTACACTATACACAAAAATCAATTAAAAGTGGATTAAAGACCAAAATGTGAGGACTGAAGCCATAAAAATATTAGGAGACAGAACAGAAAGTAATCTCTGTGACATCAACCATAACAACCTTTTTTTCTAGATATGTCTCCTGAGGCAAGGGAAACAAAAGTAAAAATAAAATATTGGGACTACATCAAATTAAAAACCTTCTGCATGGTGAAGGAAACCATCAACAAAACTAAATGGGAGGAGATATTTGCAAATGACATATCTGATCAAGGGTTCCTATCCAAAATATATAAAGAATTGATACAACTCAACACTCCCAAAACCAAATAATCCAATTAAAATGGACAGAAAAGAGGGCACCTGGGTGGCTCAGTAGGTTAAACTTCTGACTTCGGCTCAGGTCATGATCTCATGGTTTGTGGGTTCAAGCCCCGTGTTGGGCTGTGTGCTGACAGCTAGCTCTGAGCTTGAAGCCTGTTTCGGATTCTGTGTCTCCCTCTCTCTGACCCACCCCTGTTCACGCTGTGTCTCTCTCTCAAAAATAAATAGAACATTTTTTAAAATGGACAGAAAGGGATTCCTGGGTGGTTCAGTCAGTTAAGCATCTGGCCCTTGACTGCTGCTCGGGTCATAGTCTCATCATTCATGGGTCTGAGCCCAAGGTTGGGCTCTGCACTGACAGTGTGGAGTCTGCTCGGGATTCTCTTTCTTTTTCCCTCTCTCTCTGTACCCTTCCCCAGCTTGCATGCTCTCTTTCTCTCTCTTTCTCTCTCTCTCTTTCTCAAAATAAAGAAATAAACTTAAAAAAAATTTTTAAGACATGAAATAAAAAATAGGCAGAAGACATGAACAGACATTTCTCCAAAGGAGACATACAGATGGCTCACAATCACATGAAAAGATGGTCAATATGACTCATTATCAGGAAAATGAAAATCAAAACTACAATCAGATGTCACCTTGTACCTGCCAGAATGGCTAATGTCAAAAACACAGGAAACAACAGGTGTTGGGAAAATGTGGAGAACAAGAAGCCCTCTTACACTGTTGGTGGGAATACAAACTGGTGCAGCCACTGTGTAAAATAGTGTGGAAGGTCCTCAGAATTTTAAAAATAGAACTACCCTACGATCTAGTAATCACACTACTGGGTATTTACTACCCAAATACAAAAAGCACTAATTTAAAGGGACACACGTACCCCTATGTTTATGGCAGCACCATTTACAATAGCCAAATTAGGGGAGCAGCCCAATGGTCCAGTGATAGACGAATGGGTAAAGATTACAATGGAATATTACTCAGTCATATAAAAGAATGAAATTTTGTCATTTGCAGCAACATAAATGGAGCTAGAAAATATAATGTTAAGGGAAATAAGTCAGTCAAAACAAGATATACCATACGACTTCACTCATATGCGGAATTTAAAAAAAAACAAGTGAGCACAGGAAACAAGCAAAGGTTACCAGAGGGAAGGTGGATCGGCGGATGGGTGAAATAGGTAATGTGGCTTCGAGAGTACACTTAGCATGAGGAGCACTGAGTAATGTATAGAATTGTTGAATCCCTATATCGCGCACCTGAAACTAAACTGTATTTTAACTATACTGAAATTAAAATAATAAACTTAAAATAATAATAACAATGGCATCGGCTCATAAGATGATGGAAATGTTAGGTCCTCATATCTTAAGGGGCTCATAAAGCGACTTTTATGGAGTCCATCGGCTGTGGTATCTGCCCCAGAAGCAGGTGCCAGGATCTGCAGACTTGACATAGTGGCTGCTGAATGACCACCCGCATCCTGATCATGCAGCTTCTTAAAGCACAGCCGCAGAGCAGAGTCTGCAAATGTACAGCTGCATTCTCCAACCTTTTGCTCCTGAACGGCTCCCCTTCCCCCCTCCTCTGCACATTTGTTTGTTTTTCATAGGACAAAGACATTGTCTCAATTTTTAAAAATCTGTTTGTTTATTTATTGGAGACAGAGAGAGTCAGAGAGAAAGAGAGAGAATGTGCCAAGGAGGGGCAGAGAGAAAAGGGGAGAGAGGGAATCCCAAGCAGACTCCATGCTGACCGCAAAAAGCCCAATGAGAGACTTGAACTCAAGAACTGTAAGATCATGACCTGAGACAAAACCAAGAGTCAGACACTTACTAACTGACTAAGCCACCCAGGTGCCCTTCAGTTTTTCTTTTATTCAAGAAGATATAGCCCTTGGGTCTCCTGGTGCCCTGCTTTGGATATTCTCCTTCTCATAGCAGAAATTGCTTCTCCTCTTTTTCTTTTGACTGAATAAAAGCTTTTTTTCTACATGATGTCTTTGCATCATTTCATTCTTGTCTCTAACATGCATAGTGACCGCTGTTTCATTCAGTCCTACACAGATGTATGTATGCATGTGTATGGATAGGGCTATGAGAATGGAGACTCATTGTTCGTGTTTGTTTTGATCTAGAGTCTTTTTCTTCTTAAATTTTTCTCCACACTAACCTCCCTTCCCCCAGGTGTGCAACCATTCTTGCCTTTCTGTGCTCATGCGATCGCATCCGTGATGGTGTTCACACTAACATGCACTCCTGAAACTGGAGCTGGCTGGTGTGGCGTGTTCATTATGCACTCGATGCACTGGACACCTGCTCTGTGCGTGCTCCTATTCAGTCCTCACAACAATGTTTGAGTTGACTTCCATCATTACTACCGTTTTTACATGTGAAGATGCAGAGGTACAAAGCAGTGAAGGAACATGGCCACACGGTGAGGTTCAAATGTAGGCAGGCAGTATGATTCCAGGTCCATGCTCTGGAGGAGATTTTTGGCCTTTGTTTTTGTTTTTGTTTTTTCACAAACTGAGATTACGTTGTGAACACTTTTCTGAATCTTACTCTTTACCTGTTGCAACACATTACAAAAACCCATCTAATTTACCCGATGCCTTTTCAGGGCTGCATACTAGCCCACGTCACTGAGACTCCACAGTAGATTCTAACCACTGCCCTAGTACTGGGCATTCCCTTTGTAAAATTTTTCCCCTATAAGCACTGATGATGAAAAAAATCTAGTACATTGCCTTAGGTAATGGTGCTTCCATTTCTATGGAATGTTTTTTTAAATATAGATGATACCAAACTGACCCCAGAAAAAATAGAGAACTTGAGAAGAGGTTAGAAAGACAAGTGAAGATGTACTATTTTAAAAGGAACCACGTTTAAGTGAGCAAATTAGTTCATGGTTAAATTCTATCTGGTACATAAAGGACAGATAATTCCAGTACAACTTAAACACTTTTAAAGGCATATGCAAGTACGGGAAATTATCGGTTATAATATCCCTGCTACTTCTGGGCTCTGTGGTGCCTTCACACAAATTAGAAAGGCATGCCCGTTCTGGAGGGACACAGGCCCGCCCATGACATCTACCTCAAAGGCACAACATGGCTCCTGGATGGCCGGGTCACAGCCCCACTTACCCCACAAGGTATCTTTTTAATTTCTCAAAGCACACAACTCCTCTGAACAGTGTACCTTAACTCGGAAACCATAGAACAAAAGGTAGTAAAAAAAGACACTTATAAACCAGCCTCATTGATCAATGTAGATATGACTGCTCCAAACAATCTCTTAGCAAATTCATAGTTGGCAAGGGATCAAAAGAATAAAACTCAATAACCCAGAGGGTTCGTTTTAAAAATGGAAACCTGGTTTATGTTTTGGAAATCCATTACTATAATTTTTCCTCAACATATTAAGCAAGGAACAAAGATATAAAAAGAGACTAAGAAAGCATTTGACAAAACTTAGCAATCATTCACAGTAAACATTCTAGAAGAAACTAGCTAAATATGACCAAGCTTATTCCTTCAAAACAAGCATCAGTTATCGTTCTGAATGATGAACACTGAAATGATATCCATTAAAATCAGGAACCAGGCGGGATAGTTGTTACCGTCATTATTATTTACCGTCTTTGTAAAGTTTTAAAGAATGTAATAAGATAAGAAAAGTTTAAAAATCAAGGCAAAGAGGAAATTCAAGTCCACACATGTTATGATTATATACCTAGAAAATCCAAGAGACTCCAGGAAAAAGAACATTAGTATTAGTAAGGAATTTTTATTAGGTGCACAAATCAAAGATAAATAAAAGATTAGTAGCTGTTTTTGTCTCACAAATAACTTTAATACAGAAGATAGTGCTTCTGTGTACACAGAGATCACCTCATTGAATCCTTGCAGTGGACTAGAAAGTAGATAAAATGATTATCTCCACTCTTAGGATGATGGGAAAAGGCACTGGGAGGGGAAATCGCCCAGAGATGCAGAGACAGTCATGAGAGAGTGGGAGTTAGTGAGTCTAACTCCAGATGCTGTGTCTTCAACCCATCTCTTTCGGGGGCTTCTCACTTCAGAAGAGAAATGGAAGATTGTAAGATTGTATCAGTTTGAAAGAGGATCTATACACAGCCTGCTGAAGCCTTTCTCTCTTGTCAAATTTATGCCATGTTACACATGCTGTANCTCCCACCCCACCCCTCCCCTCTCCCCATGCCTCTGCCCCAGGGTCCTTCCCCATCCACCCTAAGCACAGTGCTCCCAAACCCATGTTAACCTATCTGCAAATAGCCGTCTGCCTTTCTGTGTTTTCCACCATTACGGATATTTATTCACAAGCAGACCCATATTCTTTTTTTTTTTTTTAAGTTTGCGGTTTTTTTTTTTCTAGGAGAGAGAGAGAGAGAGACAGCGTGAACAGGGGAGGGTCAGAGAGAGAGGGAGTCACAGACTGAAACAGGCTCCAGGCTCTGAGCTGGCAGTCAGCACAGAGCCCGACGCGGGGCCCGAACCCACGAACCGCGAGACCATGACCCGAGCGAAAGTCGGCCGCTTAACCGACTAAGCCCCCCGGGCGCCCCACAAGCAGACCCATATTCTTATGGGTGCCAAAACTTCACCATTGCTTTCTAAAATGGGGTCTTTGTACAAGTGGTTCTTTCTAATCTCTGCGTGGTATTTCCTATTTTACTAGTGTGACTGTACCCCTGTTCATTCAACTGTTTCTTTCTTGTAGGCTTTAAGGTTTCTTTAGGTTTGGCTTGGTTTGGTTATATATATAACACTCTAGGCACTGGCATTGATACTTTTATGTGAGAGGATGGGATCTGTAGTTTTAATTTCAATAATGCTGTCAGATGCTTTCCAAAATGGCTGTGCGGACTTACATTTATACCGGAGACTGGTGTGTATTCGCTCTCTGGAGTATTTTGCCAACGGTTAGTGTTAAAGTTCTTAATTTTTATGGCCTGATTGTTGTAAAGAGAGATCTCATTTTAACTTCAAATTGCATTTCCCTGACTGCTAATGAGTAAGAGACTCTTCCCACATTTGTTAATCATTTGGATTTGCTCCTCTCTGGGTTGCCGAATGAAACACTTGGCCCATTTTCGGTTGGCTTGTCTTTCCATTACTTGTCAATTTTTCAGAGATTTTTATATTACAGCTGTTAACCCTTTACCTGTCATATGCCCTGCAAACATTCGAAAGCCCTGTTTTTATTTTTAATTCCTTGACATCAGAAGCTTTTCTTTGGATTTCATCAAATTCGTGTTATGATATCTGGGTGTCTGGGTTTTCTGTTTAAGAAATTCTCTTTCTCTAGGTGTTTCATATCCTTTGCAGTTTTCTTTAATACATTTGTAGTTCATATTTTCTGGGATGTCGAAGAGGAGCTCGGCTTTATTTCCTTCCAGAAACAATGGCCAGTTGCAGCAGCACCGTTCATTAATCCATCCACCTCCCGGGGAAGCAAAATGCTCCCCACACAGAGATCGTTTTCCAGGCTTTCCATGCGATCTCTTCACCAGAACCTTCCTTCATTTCAGTCTGCTCTGATGTCTCATGAGAATAGATTTCTGTTCTTAGCTATTCCCAGTCCCAGTTCTTCCACATGAACCTCAAGGGTTTTTTTTTCTCTGATTTCCAAAATGACTCCCAAACTCACCAACCAACCAACAACCAACCAACCATCGTGGAGTCAGTATGTATCTCCGTTTCTCCATCTCCCCATCTCTCCGTCTCTCTCTCTCCATCTCTCCATTTCTCTGTCTCTTTGTCTCTCCATCTCTCTCCCTCTCTCTCTTCTCCATGTAAGTCTTATGTTTCTTCTACGGCTTATTTGTTTCAGGTGCTTGCTGCTAAAATGGAGAAAAACTAATTGAGGTTTGTGCATTTCTCACTCAATCACCCATTTTATCAAATTTCTTTCTTAATTCCAGCACTTTGCTTACTTAAGTCTCCTGGGTTTTCTGAGTGTGCAGTCACATCAGCGAAAAACACAACTAAACAAAAAGGAATAGTTTAATCTCTTCTTTTCCCCTGTTTGCCCTGACTTTTCAATTCTCATATTGTTGCCTTTTCTGCAACACCAAAACAGTGTTGAATAATAATGGTGATAGTGGAGACCTCTTTGTTACCATTTAATTAAGGCAGCTGTAGTACTTTACCATTGTGGATAATGTGACATTTGTTCATATTTGTTACTGCTGTGGACATAAGTTTTTATCATATTTAAAGAGTTACTTGTGTAGTGTTATTTTACTTAGGGTTTTAAAATGTTAATAATTGCCTGTTCAGCATCACTAGCTTGATTGTATATGTGTTTTCCTCCCTTATTTTTTTGACACAATGGATTGCGTTGATAGATTTTATAACATTTGATCAACCCCGTATTACTAGAACAAATCTGTTTAAATTATGTAAAATAAAATAATGAATTTTTTGCTCATATGTCTTACATTTACTTTCACAATGTTTGATAATAATATTTCTTACTTATGTTGAAGATTGGACGAGCTGCCCCGGCTTGTTCTCACTTTGATCATCACCCAGGACAAGTATACACTGGACTTCTCCCCTCCTGTCTGGTTTTATGGTGATTCTTTCACTTTGTTATTTCCTGGTTACTTTTTCCTATTTAGTTTTCTAGTGTGATCAAGGTACTATTGATCTCTCTTTTGCCTTGTTTGTTAGGAAGTTGAGATGGATCCACATAACAAAGGCGTCCAGGGACTCTCACCTCCCCGTGTGCCCGGAGGCAATGAGGTACAACCACCCTCCCCGTCGGGAAGTGGTATCAATGTCTCATCTCCTTGAATCTGCACTGGCCCTCTGACTTCATTCAACTGAGACTGTAGGGCAGGTGATGTGCAAATTCCAGAGCTGTGGATGGAACTTTGGGGCTTCTGGCCCCACCATCTTGGTCCCACGGCCTCCCGTGGAGGCTCTCGCCGTGCTCTTCAAGGACAAGAGAACCCAGTGGAGAGCCTCTGAGGGACATTGAGATCACGTGGCAAGGGAGAGGCCCAGTGGTCCTCCAGCCCTTGCTGAATGCTGCCACAGGAGCAATCCCAGGCAAACCATGAAGCTTGAGAAATACCCAATTGTTGCTTGCCGGGAGCCGCACCAGCCTCTCTGGATGGCAGTCACAGCAAGGAAGTGACAATGTTTGCAGCTCCTGCCATGGGAAATGAAAACTGGTATCTCCTTCTGCTACTATTGGCTCATATTGGATATAAGCCTACTGGTATTGACCAGGCCTCGCAATATTCCATATCAGACCCATATTCTGAATACAGATACCTCATAAGGAAAAGCATATTCCTGCCTTTACAAAAGATTTTAGATGAAAGCTCTATGGGCGATTGTCAAAAGGCTCTTCCTATGGGCCTTGCAGATCCAAGACTTAGGGGGTTAAGAACACAAGAATTACAATTGAGCCTGGCCCTGAAACCAAGGGCCTATTTTGGGGTTAAAAACAAAACATAGTTGCCACATATATCTTTGCTAATTGGTGAAACATAACAGTCCCTTCCTCAAGGCCTACTTTCCACAAACACCCTCTCTTACACTGGCCGCTGGGATGAGGATAGGTAAGAGTAGCTACAACGTAACCCAGGGGCAAAAGACTGACCCATTCAGGGCCCCCATGTTAGTCTCCACAAACAAACCAATTCAGAAACATTCATCCCCTTGAGAGCCAGACAAAATACTCCTAACTTATCTATATACAATTTGACCTATATGTTATCCTATTTTTCAGTAAGAACATTCTGTTATTTCCTTGGTCAGAATAATTCTACTATTGTTATCACAAAAGACCTTCCACTGTAAGAAATTCCATTCTATGACTTCATCTTGTTGCTGAACCTTTAAATAAAGACACAAAAACCGACAGGACAGAGATGCCTGCCTGGTGATCAGAAAGAATCTCCGGGGCATCTCTCACTCTCTTTCTCTTTCGCCGACACCGTCCATCCTTCAGGGACCCCTGGACCTGCCGGAGCCGGCTCCGGCCTCCGGCAGTTGCTGTTTTAATCCATTATGTCCTAGGAGCCGATGTCGTGCAGCAATACGTAACTGATACCAAAGAACTTTTCCATCTGCTGTATTCATAATCAACAAGCATTTCCTCATTATTGTATGAAAACAGGGCACCAACTCTTTTCCCCACTGACACAGTACTGCCCTATCCAACCAGAGCGAGGGGAGCCTGGTGCACACTTCCACCTTCTCCTTCCCGTTCTCGCCCACCTCCTGGGATCTGCTGACATAACTTCATGGTCTGCCAGCACGTTTGCGCCAGCCAGCAAGCATGCCTTTCTATTTCGGGAATTGGTATTTTCAGCTATTTACTTGTTTTACACATGCCCACTCACTTGATCATTATACGTTTATATTTAAGTTTGTGTGTGTGTGTGCCTTTCCAAGGTTTATGCCATATTTACATATTAGCCCCTGGGTGGAGCCTGTGTCCTGACACGATGGAGACTCTTCTCACCTGTCACGTGGAGGACTTCCGGCTCGCTGGTGGCTGTCCTCCCCTCCGCAACGGTCTTTCCGGGTGATTCCTAAGTCTTAGTTCCCACAGAAGCAACGGATGAGCTGGATGCCAACCCAGTGCTTCCTTCCTTCTTCCTGTGTACTGTGTGTGTTTAATTACAGGGCTTCCCATGCTAAATTTGTTGCTAGGTAGGTGACAAAGGGGGACGATATACTCCCAGGGGGGTTGTCAGAAGTAAAAAGGAGCATCTTGGATTGCAAACAGCTGTACCGCTTGGGCTGGCCTCCAAGGTGGATTTCCAAGTATGAGTGGGCTACGTCCACACCAGCCGCCTGACTTTGATAGGATTGAACATAATGTGCAGCAGAGGTCATTGTAATATGGTAGAGCCATGTCTTAAGTACATGTTAGCTGTATAACAGGCAAGCAGATAACTGCCAGAAAACACAGCCTTCCAAAAGGTGGCATAGAATACCCTCACACACGGAAACACATCCTCTGTTAACCTCNTGGTGTTCACGGGGACAGGGTCTCAGTTTGGGAAGGCTAGGGGTTCTGCAGATGGGGAGGGGTGGCGGACACACAACAGCATGAACGTGCTGCATGCCACCATATCACACACTTAAAAACGGTTTACCATGGTAAGTTTTGTGTGTACATTTTACCAGAATGAAGCATGTGTGTATATCAGAATCTCACGAGGAAGCCCCCAAGCTGGTGACTAGGGAGATTTAATAAAGGAGAATCTACAAAGGTGAGGCAGGGTAAGATGCTCTCCAAAGGTAAGGAACGTGGGCTGGAAAGTGCTGGAAGCTGTCAGCTCCTCACCCTAAAAGGGCAGGACAGCAAGCTACTGGAACCCGAAGGCGGCTGTACAGAGAGGGTGCCCTGGGAGTGGCTGTGGCCTCTCAGTCACCTTCCCTCTGATCTGCCTTTGCCTTGCAGACCCCTTGGCAGAATCCAGTAGGAAGCAGGAAGGCTAAAAAGTCTGTGTATTCTGTTTAACCAGGTCAGGGAAAAAGGTAACCCGGAAAAAACAGGGAAAAAGGAAGGTAAGTAAATGTGGACAGCGTATCAGACGCAGACAGAGGAGAAACCCAGCCCCGCAGATACTTACCAAGCGATGCTTTCGTGTGAGCCGTTGTCCCAGGTCCTTGGGACTGAGCTGTGAATGAGACCCCTCCTCCCCGGGGAGCGTCCATTCTGATAACACAAGCAACTTAACTTCTGCAACTTACTTCAGTATTACCTTTCTTCCATCTGATCTTTGTTATTTTTCTGGAACTCCTAATATTCTTTTTTTTTTTTTTTTTTTTGACAGAGATTGAGAGAGAGAAAGAGAGAGGCGCAGAAAGCCAGGGAGAGAGGGAATCCCAAGCAGGCTCTGAGATGTCAGCATAGAACCTGATGGGGACTTGATCTCATGACTATAAGTTCATGACCTGAGCTGAAATTGAGAGTCAGGCGCCCGAACAACTGAGCCAGTCAGGCACTCTCGGAACTCCTGAAACTCTTACAATTGGGTTTGGGGGGCAAATTTGAAACCACCTATTTTCATCTAATATTTTCATCGTTTTGCTTGGGTCTTTTGTTTCATCTTCTAGGCCAGTAGTCAGCAAGCTTTATCTGCGAAGGGCCAGGTGAATGCTTCAGGCTCTGCAGGCTGTGTGGTCTGTCCTCACCACTCAGCTCTGCTGTCACGGTGAAAAAGCAGACATAGATCATACATAAATGGACGGGCATGACTGCACTCCAATAAAACCTTATTTACAAAAACAGTCAGGGGGCCAGATTAGGCCCCCGTGTGCAGGCCCTGCTTGAGGCCACTAAGGTGGCACCTAACAGTGACTTACTCCAAGCTCGTCTTCTTGAATCTTCTAATGAAAAGGCACATTCTGTTACTTTGCTGTTTTCTGGGGGCTCCCTTTGCCATGCTGTTCATTGTTTTGTCCAACTTGCTCGCCCTTGGCTCCCTGGAGGGGGGGGGGGGGCGTTGGTCTGGGGTGTTCTATTTCTTCCCCATGATGACTTTATGTCCTTTGGGTGCATCGTTATTTTTCCTTTGCCACCTCATAGGCTGTACTGATCCTTGGACCTGGAGGTTCGTCTGGTGCGTGATGTCGAGTTGTTCCTGCTCTGATAGGCAGCCTGTGACAAGGAGTCAGCCTCCCACCTGGGAGACAGGCAGAAGGGCTTCTGTCCTCCAAGCCCTTGGGGACACCGCAGTGGGGATTTCTGGGGCAGTGGCTCCTCCGTCCTGTCTACCTGCACCCAGTCCTTTGGAGATCTGAGAGCCAACAGGCCTCGTGATACAAGCCCTGGGCTGCAGACCCTCCTTCCTCCGAAGGGCCTGTGGCTCTGTGGTCCTCACCCTGGCCTCTTGCTAGCCCAGAGAGGGCACAAAATGCACAGCTTCTTACAAGCAGCCCCCCCTCCCAGGTCCACATGCCTCCAACCTAGGAGCTCTAGGCATGGCCTGTGCAGCTGGATTCCAGCTGAGGTGGAGGAAGGAACCCAGGAGGTAACTTCAAGCTGTCATCGTCTCATGCCACCATTAATACCCGGGGTTCAATCTGCCCAAATGTCACAAGTTTTCCCACTGGCAGCCGCTAATGCTTTTCAGAGTCAGTGTGTTTGCTCTTTCACATGAGTAGATGTGCTGAGGAGGTTCACACTCAAGAAGCCTGGTCCTGGGGCGCCTGGGTGGCTCAGTCGGTTAAGCGTCCAACTCTGTCTCAGGTCATGATCTCACGGTTCGTGGGTTCAAGCCCCGCATTGGGTTCTGTGCTGACAGCTCAGAGCCTGGAGCCCTTTCAGGTTCTGTGTGTCCCTCTCTCTCTGACCCTCCCCTGTTCACGCTGTCTCTCTCTCTCTCTCTCAGAAATAAATAAAACATTAAAAAAAAAAAAAAAAGCCCAGTCCTGACACTGGAAGTGGACCCACCAGGCGACCTAAAGGGCAGGTCAGCAGGGAGAGTGAGTCTGGAGAAAGGGCATTGCGGTGCACGGGGCTACATCTCAGAGAGGACATTTGTTCATCATGCCCTGTGAGGAGCTGCAGGCTGAGTGGCCGCCATGTTTCCTCCATGAAGTGAGCATGGCGCAGGGCAGGGCCACGGGGGTGTGGGTGTTGAGGCTGGAAGGGATAATTGAGACAGTTAGCCACGTCACTGCAGCCTCAGGTGCTTCTCTCCTCCATCCCCGCCCCCTCTGCAAAAACACATCTCTGGAGCTCCTTTGGTGGCCATGGGGCTGCCAGTAGAGACCTTTCACTTCTGCACATTTGGGAAAAAATCCTGTACAGTAGAGCACTGGTGCCGCTGAAATACCAAAGAACTCAGCAGCAAAATTATCCCTGGTTTATACTCTTTAAAGAGTGACAGATGCCCCAGTTCCTGACGTGGGTGTTTATGCAGGAAGGCATTAAAAGATTAAGTATGACTCTATTTTTTGACAACAAACCAGGTCCCCATTCAATATCAATATGCTGGCATTATTATTATTTTATGAAAACAATAATTCACAGTTTGCTGAAAGAGAATAACAGTATTGATCTTCTGAACAGTGCATTTTATTTTCCATTAAATTTTTATGGAGCATGGCAAGCTGTGTGCTGGGTCTGATCTCTTCCGCACGTTAATGTACAAAGCTTTGCAGATGTGGAAATTATGAGGTCTGTATTAATAAAACCAGTTCTGATGGTCTAGGAACAAAAAGTAAACATTTCCTCACCAGAGTTTTGCTCCAAGCTTGTTAGTTATTGAGGTTTGTGAACTGACCCACGGAGGAAATAGAAATCTCTCCTTGGTGAGCAGAGAGGAAGAAATATGTTAGCAACAACGAGCAACTTTCTCTCGGAGGCTCCTTAATAGCATTGCAAATGCACATTTCTGAAGCAGTAGAGTGTGAGCAGAGACAGGAGGTGATCCAGACAGACCCCGGCTCATCCCCCCACCCGAGACAGCATCTGTCTCAGCACCAGAACATTTCGAACATCTCTCGGAGTAACTGCATTCTTAGAAACACTTCTCCGAGGATCTTCAGTCATGTCACTAAGTCCCACTTGGAAGCTGACATTCTTACTGATCCACTGGAGGGTGGGGTTATTTGAGTGAATCCTTCTCGAGCCTCCAGGTTCCAGACTGTAACCCACAAGGACTCACTGCTGTCCATGAGCACGATGTGCTTTAATATCTCTTTCTTTAAAAAAGAAAAGAAAGGCAACAAAGTACAAAAAGAGCTGCTGTGCCAAAGTCTTCACCTGGCTGTGATATACAGAGACACCTCTGAGCAAGGGCATTTCTGACTAACATCTGGAGCCAAGTCATAGATTCAGTGGTGTTTTAAGCTGGCCATCTTTGATCTGCACATATGGTGTGTGTGTGTGTGTGTGTGTGTGTGTGTGTGTGTTTTCCAACAACAACCAATTCTCTGACACTAACTGGGTGTCCAGCAATTCAATCCAGTCCTGAAACTACTATCCAGGGTTGGTGCTGACCCCACAGGGTAAGGGTTCAGTCCCACACAATGGTCCCACTTCAGATGCCAGCTGCAGGGGGGTCCTCAGGTTACCCACACTTCTGCTCAGCCGGTTACAAAATCAAGGATTAACACAATCTCCTTTCAGGTTCAACAATTCCTTGCAAAAACTCCCAAACTCAATAAAGCACTATCCTTGCTCTTACGAGTTTATTATAAAGGACATAACTCGAGAACAGCCATATGGAAGGGACACATAGGTCAAGGGGTGAAGGGGTGGCCTGGAGCTGCCATCACCTCTCTGGACAAGCCACCCACCTAGCACATCAACGTGTTCACCAGAAGCTCTCTGAACTCCCCACCCCACCCTTTTTCTTTTTTTTAACCGTTTTGTGTTGAGGTTTTATTATATAAACATAATTGATTGAATCTTTGGCCTCTGGCCATTAAACTCAACCTCTTGCCCCTTTGCATGTGGGGTGGGGCTCCACATTTGAAGCCTCTGAACACTTTTCCCAGTGACCAGCCCTCTCCTGGAGCTATCTAGGATTCAACTGTGAGCCATTTCATTAGCATACAAATGCTCTTACTACTCGGGAAATTCTAAGAGTTCTAGGAACTCCGCAGCAGGAGCCAGGGACCAAGAACAAATGTATTAGTATTATTATTAGTATTATTAATTATTCCGCAGTCTTTCACACGTTAGAAGGAGACTGGGGACGGGCACCTCAGCATGGAAGGCAGGACTCTACTGCCTGAGTATAGTACTACCAAGCACACACGTGCACACTCATGCATTAGTTCTCTGCTGGACAGAGCGAGAAAATGGGTCAGCGTGTGTGACTCTTCATACCATAAGATGGACAGAGAGAGATACTGTACCCTTTTATGAGCTCATGAGCTGAGCCTGCACCTATCAAGGAAGCTATCAGTCTTGCAGGGTCTGTCCTTCTCTCTCCCTTACAGGACTTGTAATTAGTCCAAGATGAACTGTACACAGACTCCATTTTCTTCAAAAAGCTCCCAGAATGACAAATTCGCTCAGCTTTTTCTGATTATCAAATTATGACATGAAAGAGGCTAGCCTCAAGGATGTGCAGAGGTGATTGTGATGCGGCGTGGAGAAGTCCCATAAATCACTTTGCAGGCTGCAACCCATGTGGGTGGGGGTGCGGGGAGATGGAAAGGCTTTCAGTCTATACAGGGTAGGAAACCCCACACCATCTTGACTCTCCAGTGTTCGTCTTACAGGGACCTGGCCCAACCCAAGCCAGCCATCACGGGACCTCCCAGCTCGAAGTTAACTCGGATGCACACTTTCAGACCTGCTTCCCAAGGACACCTCCCCCGAGAAGCCTGGACGGAGGCAGGATGCCAATCCACCTCTTTGAACATCTCCAGCACCTCATCCTTCTTCTCCTCTTCCTGGCCTTACAAAGGCCAGCTTACTTAGCCTCTCTGGACTATAAACTCTTGCTCTGCTCATTAAGTGTTGGGAGTGTAGCTGAGGATCTGGGGGAACACTGGGCCTTTGGAAACTGAAGTGGAGCACTTTTTATCACCATTTTTTACCGTTTACTATGATTGCCGGCACTGAGGAGCTGCTCTGTGATACAGATTGATGCATGAAGCAGGTCAAGGATATTAACATTCTGTTGGAAATCCACAAGGGTGTACAAAATACCAAAAATAATCAGTTTGGGGAAAACATGGGTTTGAAAAACAAACCTAATCTAAAAATCAAAACAGTGTTGACTCAGAAGAATGAATTTATTTTGGAAGCCAGCAATTTCAGATTTAATTGTGTTGATTTGTCATTTTTCTCCCCCGCTCCCTTTTCCACAGTGCGTTGCTGGAAAAAGGCTCAGAGCTGCCTGGGCTTTGATTTATCTGCTATGGCAGAAGACCCCCATGCTTCCAGAAAAGACCTCACAGCTAATGCTTACTTCAAGTGCAATTAAAGGGACTTGAACATCCCATTTGAAATTTCATCCTCATACTTCAAAGAAATTAGTTTGATGAGTGATTGCAATAGAGTGAAACTAATAATGAAAATAATTAATGCTGGAAGATACTTCATAGGCACAAAAATTGCTTGTGTGCCTTCTTTATATTTAAAGAAAGCCCCCAAGTCAGAAAAGGGAAAAGCCAGGAGGCCAAATTGTCCATCCCAACTTCCCAGCAGTTTGCCCACTGCAGCCCAATTAAGAGATCCCTCCTGACACCTCTCTGCTTGGACCAGCATTTGTAAACACTGAGGCCGTTGAACTGAATTCACATAATTGCTATGGAAAACATGGTCCAGACTTCTAAAAACCACCAGCACTCAGGAGGGAATAACAATCACAATGAAAGCTTCGGTGATGCATATGGGAAGAAAGAGGCTCTGCATCTTCCCACCCTTAAACTCACTTCACCAAACTTGACAGGTCTTTTCAACATGGGATTCCAGATCATACTGGGCAAACAGATGTGAATTGATCAATTCTATTCTACTAACCTGTGCCACACACACACCTCCAGTGGAATGGAGACCACCAAGCACAGAAACATTTCCTGTGTGAACTCCCACCATGTTCGTCCCCAGCCATGATCTCAAGTGGAGGCAGTTAATCTCACACATTCTAGAAGTCTTAGTACCTCTTTGTCAGTCCTCACTAAAAGTGCCAGTCACCTTGTAAAAAGGTTTGGTTGACCCAAGTTCTTGTGTGATGGCCAACTTCTTGGTCTTGTCCTTCACAGAGGAACCTGTTCAACGTGCTTGCCTTTGTATTCCCTGCCTTCTGTTATGGACTGGATTGTGTCTCCTTCCTTATCCCCTGCCAGTTCATATGTTGAAGTCCCAACTGCCAAGGTGACTGTTTGGAGTGGTAATTAAGGTTAAGTGAGGGGGCACCTGGGTGGCTCAGTCGGTTAAGCATTCAACTTCGGCTCAGGTCATGATCTCACAGTTCATGGCTTCAAGCCCCGTGTCAGGCTCTGTGCTGACAGCTCAGAGTCTGGAGCCTATTTCGGATTCTGTGTCTCCCTCTTTCTCTGACCCTCCCCTGCTCATGCTGTCTGTCTCTCTCAGAAATAAATAAAACATAAAAAAAAAACTTTAAAAAAAATTAAGGTTAAGTGAGGTCATAAGAGGGGGGTCCTAACCTGATAGGATTGATATTCTTATAAAAAGAGGAAAAGACACCAAGACCTCTCTCTTCACACACTCACAGAGGATAGGCCACATGAAGACACAGCAAGAAGGCAGCCATGTGTAAGCCAGGAAGATAGCTTTCACCAGAAACCAGCCGTAAGGTACTTATCTTAGACTCTGGTCTCCAGAATTGTAGGATAATAAGTACCTGCTGTTTNATCCTGTTAGGGCAGCCCAAGTGGGAAGTGCACCTTCCTTAGATTCTCCAGCCTTCCTTGGCTTCCTGTGCCTATGGTCACCCTTTTGTGCCCCATCATCATTGCACTCAATCACGCACTCCTAATAACTACTCTCAAAACTCCTTCCATTGCCCAAGCCCCTCCTACTCCACTCACCTTGAGATCTCACCAGACCCTCCAGTCTATTTCCACCCTGAAGTCCCCCCAACTCATCAGGACTCCCTCCCCCTCAATCTTCTCCCAGCTTGCAGATTCTTTGGCCTATTATTTCATTCTCAGTCTCACCAACCCCAAATTGTTCCATCTTTGGTTCCTGTGTCCTTTTGACATGACTCACAGGTGTTTGAAAGCTTTTTTGTCTTCAGGCACAAGATGCCTCAGGCTCATATTGAAAGTTTTCTACTTCAGACCTGGAGACACTCTTTTCTGCACGAGTCTCTGGTTCCTTTCAGGGGGAAATGGTAGTTAGCAGCCACAATCTGGATGGCTGGGTGCTTATGCTATTGGTGCATTATGGCTCCTAAGCTTTTTCAGTGTAAAGAGCCAGAGAATATGTGTTTTGTGAAAGAAAAAAAAAGTATACAAGTTTACATCAATACTTCTTATTCAAACTGATTCAAGTTTCTAACATATAAGTCCCCCCTTA
This sequence comes from Crocuta crocuta, assembly GCF_008692635.1. Lineage (NCBI taxonomy): Eukaryota > Metazoa > Chordata > Mammalia > Carnivora > Hyaenidae > Crocuta > Crocuta crocuta. The sequence goes on along the minus strand of NW_027530007.1, from coordinate 6,158,323 downwards.
CACTACCTACTCACTCTCCTGGGTAGCACCTGGCTTTCTTTCTACAAACCTTTTGAAAAGACTTTACACTTGTTAAATGTATTTATTAACACATATGCATATTGATCTTGACATTCTATGGTCCAGTTTGTCTTCTATCACTCAGCACAGCAGCCTTTACTATGGTAACCATGTCCCTCAACCCAGAGGACCTTTTCTAATCTTCATCTTGTTAAAGCATATTTGACATTGTAGACCCTCCCTTCTTTCTGAAACACTATATCTCAGGCTTCTGTTGATCAAGACTCTTCTTCTTTCCCTCCAGGAAAATTTTTCTCTGTCTCCTCCAATTCACCATGAAATGTTGGAGGTCTCCAAAGTCTGAGACTTTTGGTTTCTTCTTTACCAAATAAATTCCAGGAGAGGAATTAAATGCCCATGATTTCAACATCTCCAAATTTCTATCTGTTGCTCACATATCTCCTCCACTTCATGAACATTTATTTCTCTACTCATGACTCTGCATAGATGCTGCAAAGGCACTTCAAACCTACCATGTTTAAAGGTAGTTTTATTCTCTACTCCACCCCCACTCATCCAATCACACTGGTCTTCTAATTGAATAGCATCATCTTCTCTCCTCCTGCCCAAATTAGCTTTAGCTTGGTGATGAAGAGTCTTAGCTTTAGATTCAGCCTTCATGCTGTTGAAACTGAGCTCAATCACTTACTAGTTATGTCTTGTTTTCCCCATTTTTAGAATATGGGTAATAATTGACTACCTGTGAGGATCAAATGATATAGCTGATATAAAATATTCAGCATGAAGCTGGACAGCATAAATATTCAATATATGACACATGTTGGTACCTTTGCTGCCTCTCACCTTCACCCTCTTCCTACCTCATTTGGCTATCAGACCATGTGTTTCTTATGACAATGGACTGAGGAAACTTGTTTGTGTCTGGGCAACAATCTTTGCCTTATCTTTTCTTTCTGCTTATGAGGTACTCATTCCAAGGGTCTCCTGTACTAAAAACCACATCATACAAATGGGAAGTTGACCTAAACAGAATTAATCAGACTTCCAAGGAAATTTGTTGCAACTACTAGGAAAGAGGTGACATCCATTGTTTTTATTTTGGTTCTGGATTCATACACTGTAAGTCTGATAGGAGCCTAGAACAACAGTGGTTATTGTGGGCCACTAAATGGAAAGATTCTGCCAGAGAATAAAACAACACAGGGGAAAACTGAAAAAGGTGGAGCTATAGAATTGAAAATGAAGGGAGGAAAAAAGAGAAAGGGCAGAGAGGGAAAGAAAGGGAGAGAGAGGTATTAATAATATTAGTTGAGTTCCTGGATCCAACTATGTATGCCTGGAGCAAAACATTTTCCTGCCTTTCCTGGGTATAGAAGCTAAATCATTCTTATTTTTCTTGTTTAAACTACTCTGAACCAGATTTCTGAAACTTGCAATGGAGATTCCTCACTAACACAACAATTTGTTCAAGAAAATACTCAAGACATCTTGAAAGCATATATAAAATATAGCAATACATCATAAACTCAAATTCGGAATAAAAATTAAGAACAATGAGTATAAGATTATAAAAGGATTTAGAAAGGAATATAAAAGAGTAACATATAAACTATCTCGCTTGGAAGAGTTAAGACAAATTTTGGTTCTAAGCTTTTTTAATTTCAGTTCACACATAAAAGGAACCCTGTGAGTTGCATGATGCATAGTTTACACAAGATGATAAGCAGGTCAAATGCTCAGGAGAAGCACACAAATTCTTGCTCCCAAGACCAGATAGGAAAACCAGTACTCATAAATATTGCCTTCCATAGAATCTGCCTCATGGATGAACGAGAATGAACTCGAGTGTCCATGTACTTCAAAACGAGCCTATCTTTTTTCTGCTTCTGTAGTTATCACAGATCTTATTTAGACTTGCCCCCAGATACCCTCAACCCACTTGGATTCACCTGCAGAGCAGTTCTCCCCTTAGATGCCTGCACTTCTTCTTTTCTCTGATTGTTGGCTTCCTCAACACCCTGAAAGCTTCCCCACCTGCATGAAGGTATGGCCCAGAAATGAGGGGACATTAGTGTCCCTTCCTCCAGGGGAACCACCTAAGAGTAGCAAATGGGAACCGGTGAATGAATGCCCAGCTTCCCCATCTTGGGGTGGGCGACGGTGCTGAGGCATGCTGTACATGATCCCCCCAAGCATCCTCTGCAGGGCTGAACCTTGGCTACCCATGGGAATAGCCCACTTGTTGGTGTGTTTTCTACTAGAATTTGCCTTTCCTCTTCCACTATTCTATGTTCTCACCTGTGCTTCCTGGGATCACTTCTCAAATAAACTATCTGCACTCCAATCCTTGTCTCAGGGTATGGGAAACCCAACCTGAGACAGTCCCTGACTGTTCCCGCAAGGTGTCTAGAGTACTCTTTGCTGTCTGTCACTCAGGCTCAGGCAGAGGCTGTGTTACAAATCTGGACCATCCACAACTTGCTGTGAAGCAAAGCAGGGTTTGCTGTCCAACTCCATAACCTCTCTCATCACTTCTCGAGAATTTCCTTAAACGGAAGGCCTTGATTTCTTTATAATATCAACAGGAATTGTAGGTTTCCATAAATTAATCATTAAAAAATGTTCTGTATTTTATGCTGCTTTGACATCTTAGGAGCCTTGGTAATCCTGGAAAGAATGCCCCTCCCAGGGCTAGCTAATTTCTAGAGACAGCCAACAGCTTGCCCGCAAGCATATCTTTCATAAACACATCATCCAATCTTAAGCCTACACCTCCAAGCCCCTGCTTTATCCAGCTCTCTTATATCATTTCTATGCCCTAAATCATCCCAGGGCCAGTTACCAGATAACTGGAGACCATCCCAAACCAGCCAATTCTAAGCTTGCTCAAACTTGTTTACCCGCCTCATCCATTCCTTTCTGGGAAAACACAATTGCCGGGAGCCACACCGGCCTCTCAGGGTGAGTCACAGCGAGGAAACGGCAGCGTCTGCACAGCTTCTGCCATGAGAAACGAAAACTAGGATCTCCTTCTGCCACTACGGGCTCATGTTGGAAATGAGCCTGCGGGTATTGACCAGGCCTCACAGTATTCCAGATCAGACCGATATTCCCCACACAGATTCCTCATAAGGAAAAGCATATCCCTGCCTCTTCAAATGAGATTTTAGATGAAAGCTCTGTGGATGATTGTCAATAGGCTCTGCCTATGGGCCTTGTAGATCCAAGACTTAGATAATAAAGGGGGTTAAGAACAGAGGAGTTACAATTGAGCCTGGCCCTGAGACAAAGAGCCTAATTTAGAGTTAAGGAACAGATAAGGGTGGAACTTAAGTTAATACTTACACCTTTTCTAACTGGTGATGTATGACAGTCCCTTTCCTAAGGCCTACTTTCCACAAACATCCTCCCTTACACTGGCGACTGGGATGCGGATAGATGAGAGTAGCTAAAACATAACCCCAAAACAAAGGCCGACACATTTAGGGCCTCCATGGTGCTTACACATTCAGCATCAAGTCAAAAAAGTTTCCAGAAACAACTTATTAACCAGCTCAAAAACATTCATCGTCTTGTGAGCCAGACAGAATGACTCCTAGCCTATCTATATACAACTTAACCTATGTCCTAATCTTAGCATTATTAACTTAGCACAAATATATATGTCATCGTGTTTTTCACTAAGAACATCCTGTTATTTCCTGTAAGATTTACTCAACCTCACTATAATTGGGGTTATTCTTCAAGAATACTTCCAAAACACCAGTTTTTGTACACTTTTCAAAACATCTTATCACAAACAGTTTTCTATTGGAAAAAAAATTCCTTTTTTCTGATTCCATGTTATCGTTTGACCTATAAATAAAGACACCAAAACCGACAGAGCAAAGATGGCTGCCTGGTGATCAGAAAGACTTTCGGGGCTTTCACTCTCTTTCGCTGACACCATCCATCTTTCAGGGACCCCTGGACTGGCTGGAGCAGGCCTCCAGCACACAATAAAATCTCTTGCCCATGCTTTCCCCTGGCCAACCCCCTGTGACCCTATGTGCCACGGTGTGCCCCCCCTTCATCTTTCAAAGATACTTGTCTTCATGTCTGTCATCTTACCTTCCTGATTACAACAAATCCTGAGTGCAATCAAAGCATTCTCCTCTTCCTGCTTCTCCATATGCCTAAAGCCCAGAGGAGTGAGGAAGGCACCAAACATTAACTAGACATTTAGTGAGCTCACTTTTCCGAGCCTGGGCTTCCTCAACTCTAAAATGAAGATGACATCGCCTGTCTGTCAGAGTGTTAAAAGACAAAAGAGAACGGCCAGTGTTTTAGATTATCGGTTTTTATTTTTCATGTTACTGTTACTTAAGGTACAAATTCTAGGATCAGATGATTTTGGGGTAGAGTCTGATAAAATCATTAATTCCAGGGATGATCAGTAATTCAATGGGGTCTTGAATTATTGATGGATGAATGAATGAATGAGTAAGTGAATGAATGAAGCTGTTGTTTTACTGGTTCCAGTGAAAAACATCTTCCTCTTAAGCTTTGTCTTTTGCCTCAGCTTCTGGATTCTGATTTCATGCATTCAATTCAAAGCACTAAGATAATAAGCACATTGCCGTTATTCAGCCTCGCTGACAATTTATAAGGTAGTAATTCATTATTTCATTTGGCTAAAAATTGTACACAAGTATACACAATGACCAGTGGTTGAGACAACCGAAGGCGCCCACCACCACTTCTCTCTGTTTCTTTTCTTCCTATGGTGTTAATCTTACATAAGTGGTTATTACCACATGAAACATATTTGAGATTATTTCAATTAATTATGTTTGCTACATTGTTTCAAAAGATTATTCTACCATTTGCTAGCAATTAAACAGGCTTTCATGTTAAGTATGCCGCTTGAGGGTATGTTGAATAGGAGCTTTGCACATAGTAATTGAAATTAAACTTCCTCTTGGAAGAAGTCTGCTCTTTGGAAGTCAAGTATTTCTGAGGTGGCAATTTAAAAGAACAGGGAAGGATGAATCATCACTTGAAATAGTTATTTGAGTAAGCAGAGGCTCCTAAAGATTTAAAGTTTTACTCCTTCTTAGAATAAAATAATATTTTTCACCTTGCAAAGATAGTCCTACCAAGAACCAGCGGGATTAGTGATAGATGTTTTTGCCGACAGAGACCTACTGAGTGCACGCAGAGTTTGGGCAGTGTGTTTGTTAGTTCTGTAGAAGAAATAAGGTAATGGTTCCAATTGTGAGTGGAAGGAGAGATATTTAAATATTTAGCTTGCGGCAAAGGATGAACATGGGCCAGTCAGAGCACACATAGTCCCTGACACTGGAGCAAATTCTTTAAAAAAAAAAGTTTATTTATTTATTTTGAGAGAGAGAGGTAGAGAACAAGCAGGAAAGGGGCAGGGAGAGAGGGAGACAGAATTCCAAGCAGACTCCGTGCCGTCAGTGCCGAGCCTGATGCAGGGCTCAAAGTCACAAACTGTGAGATCCTGACCTGAACCGAAAACAAGAGTCAGACACTTAACTGACTGAACTACCCTGATGTCCCAAGAAGCGAGTTCTTAAAAATATCCTTCTAGGCAAAGGGTTAAGCCTAAAGTTGCTGGATGCTGGGGAGATCCACACATGGCATAACTTCATTTCAGCATTTACAAAATAAAATTTCAAGACTCATTTCCTCTTCACCCATGGATTATTTGGAGGTAGATTATTTAATTTCTAGGAAGGAGAGGGGTTTCTATCAATTCTTAGTTTAATTTCACTATGGTCAGAAAACCTACTCTGAATTATTTTAATAATTTTAATCCCATGAAACTCGACAGGGCTTCCTTATGGGATAGTATATTGTCAATCTTGGTAAATGATTCTGTGCATTTGAAAGAGAAATGTACATTCTGTTGTTGGGTGCAGAGTATTCTATTGATCGATTGGGTCTTGTATTACTTGTCCCGACTGTCTATATCTATATTCATCCTGCTTTTAAATTTTCTTGTTTTATTCACTATTAAGAGAATTTGTTAACATCTCCCACATTGGTTATGGGTTGATCTTCCTTCTAGTTCGGCCTATTGTGGATTCATATATTCTGATGTTATTGGATACATACATATTTAAGACTGTGATATCTTCTCAATCTTCTTAATGTGACTGATCCATTCATTTAACATTACAGAATGTTTTGATTTCTAGTGATGCTAGTTGCCTTACCATTTACTGTTTATAATGTTGATGTAGCTCCAACAGATTTCCATTGGTTAATGTCTGCAATGGGGTAGCTTTTTCTTGATACTTTTACTTTCAATCTTTAGAAGTTCTTACGTTCAAAGTATATGTCTCTTGTAAGCATCATATAAGGTTTTCTTCTTCCTGTTGACAATCATTATCTTTACCTTGCTTGAGATATTAAGCCCATTCATATATTATCTTATGACTGGTGCATTCAGTTTATATCTGCCACCTTACAGCATCTTTCAATTTGGCTCAATTGTTTAATATTCCTCATTTATGCTTCTTTGTATTAGGATTAGTCAGATAGTTTCTTCATTCTTCTTTAATTCTCCCTAAAATTGTGTTAGCTAGTAGATATAGAACGATACAGCAAATAAAGACTACTAGTGTAATACTTACAGGGGAGTTTCTAGTCTTAAATACACACATTAGAAAAGGAGAAGGTTGAAGTCAAAGATCTAAGTTTCCATCTGTGGAAGATAAAAAAAGATTAAGTCAGATACAAAAAGTAGAAGAAAGGAAATAAAAAAAGTAAGAGCTGAAATCAATAACCTAGAGGAAAAACAGAGAAAAAGTAATGCAATCAAAAGTCATTTATGAGATGTCAGAGAAAATGAAAGAGTAAGTAACTCCAAAAGTCCATTGCTCCAAAAAGGCAATGAAAAGTCTGGCACAAACTCAGAAAGTCAGCATCAGCTTTTCTGGAAATCTGGAAACTAACTGAAAGCCTGTAGCAATCAGAAGAATGCTTCCCCAAGAAGACACCTGAATCTCAGGGAGAAGAGCAAACTTCGTGGCGTGTTACCTTACCACGGCTCCCTCTCCCGCCCTAAGTTCAATGGTGACCCTGAAGAAAAGAGTTCAAGATGTCAGTTCAGGCCTCAGCAGCAGAGAGTAGAGCAGACCTCATTCAGAAAGAATTGAGGTTGTTGGTGTTGTCCTGTCCAGTGGCTCCTAGAAGAGTGACCCAAAGGGCTTGCGTTTATGTCCCCTTACTTTCGACTCTTTCCCTACAGGACCTCTTCTGAAACAGTAAGAATCAGATGTATTAGCTGCTGATGCCTGAGGCAATGAACGAGTTGAGGCAAACACTTGACTGACCACAAGTGCAAGAGGAAAGCCTGGAGAATAAGCTGCTTTTGGGAATAAGGACTTTGAAAACCTACCACACATTTTGGAAATCTAGAAAGCCACCCCAGACCAGCTGTGGGTGCATACTTAGAAAAATCCTGAGGCCTTGAGCTTTCATCTATGCCTGACCTCCAGCACTGCACAATGAGGAAGTGAAGGCTAAGAGAGGCTGTAAGTTGTTTGGCTTAGTGCTGAAGGCAGACCCCTACACACAAACAGAAACCATCTCAGAAAAACGGAGGATACCATCAGATGTACTACTATACACATAACAAGAGTTCTAGAAGGAGGTAAAGGAGTAGAAGCAATATTTGAAGGAATAATGGTCCCAAACTTCCCAAATTTGCTTAAAAATTAGCTTACACATGCAAGAATCTCAATGAACTCCAAGTAGGATAAACACAAAGAGACTCGCACTGAGACGCATTATAATTAAACTAGCAAAAGACAATAACAGAGGCAATCTAGAAATCAGCAAGATATGAGTATCTTATCACATTCAAATTATCCTCCATAAGATGACAGCTGATTTCTCATCAGACACCGTAGAGGCCACATGGCAGTGGAATGGCATATTCGAACTATAAGGAAAACAAACAAACATCAACTAAAAATTCTATAGCCAATAAAAATATCTGTCATAAATTAAGGGAAAATACAGACATTCCTAAATACACAAAACTGAGAATTTGTTGCTAGCAGTCCCACCATACAAGAAATACTAAGGAAGATTTTTAGGCTGAAAGAGTGTGACCACAGACAAATCTACTAGAAAGAAAGAAAGAAAGAAAGAAAGAAAGAAAGAAAGAAAGAAAGAAAGAAAGAAAGAAAGAAAGAAAGAAAGGAAGGAAGGAAGGAAGGAAGGAAGGAAGGAAGGAAGGAAGGAAGAAAGAAAACCCATGTTAAAAAAGCACCAGTAAAGGTACTTCTATAATTACAAGACTTCTAAATGTATATTTTGTCTCCTTTGTTCTCTTAACTGATTTTAAAAAGCAATTATATAAAAAACAGTGTATCTGTAATTGTACTGTTGGACCCATAAAATTTTCCTTTCTTATAATGTTCTTATTGGTGCTGCTATCAAAGTCATTCTGGACTCAAAAAGAATAGAGAGATGTTCTGACTTTTTCTATTGTTTGGAAGAGTTTGCATAAGATGAGTGTTATCTTTTCCTTAAATATTTGGAAGAATTTACCAGTGAAGCCAATGTGGTTGCAGTATTCTCTGTGGGATGATAGTGAATAATTATTTCCTTTAATTGACATGGCAATGCAGGAAGGAAAGCATGGTCTTTCCAATAGATAGGACTTACTCAAGTCGACATCATGTGGAATAAGATAGGATTTAATTCCCTAACTCACATCATGCTGAAATTCCAGATGCATTAGATACCTAACTATCCACAGCAAAAAAATAATGTTTTAGGAAGAAAACAAAGTAACTTCTTTCTAAATTTGAAGTATTCAAAGATCTTTTAGATAGGAGACAAAAAGTACATAAACATGCAGGAAAAATGTGATAAAACTATAGAGTATTAAGATTAAGAACATCTTTTCAACAAAAGATACCATTAAAAAGTGAAAAAGTAGTCATAGAATGGGCTGATTTTTTTATACATATATCTATCAAGGGACTCATATTTAGAATAACTCAGTAATTTCAGAAAATTAATTAGAAAGACAGAAAACTCGATAGAAAAATAGGCAATAATGTAAATAGGTACTTCCAGAAGGGAATATCCACACAGCTGACAAACTTATGCAAAGGTACTCAACATTATTTATTGTCATAAATGCAAAGTCATGTCACTAGTCTGCAATTGTGCCAACTCGATGGCAAAAATGAAGACAAACAAAAAATACCAAATATCAATGAGAATGTGACACAATCAGATCTCTCCCATATAAATTTAATCATATTCATCCTTACAAAAATGAAAATTAAAATAATGTATCATTTCCACCTACTTCCATCTCAACAATTTAAGTTGGACAACCTCTTTGGAAAACTCTTGGTCATTATTGACTAAAACTGAGTATACAGTTGGTCCTTATTGTTTGCAGATGTCATATTTGAAATTTCACCTACTGGCTAAATTTGCGACTCCAAAATCAACACTCACAGCACTTACACTGTCGTTTGTGGATCTGCACAAAACAGAGGAGGTCAAGCATGACGATATTCTGCCATCTTGTTGCAGCTATAAAAGAGTGTCCTATTCATGGTGTATATTTAGTACCGTATTTTTCACATCTGGGTGTCTTTTGCTGGTGTTTTTGCTTTAAAAATAATCCCAAGCACAGTGCTGAAGTGCCATCCAGTGTTTCTAAGCACAAGAAAGTTGTGATGTGTCTTATGGAATAATATGTGTGTTAGATAAGCTTCATTCAGGCATGAGTTATGGTGCTGTTGGCAGTGAGTTCCATGTTAGTGAATCAGCAGTATAAATTACACAAGGTGTCTTTAAACAGAAGCACACATAGGACAAAGTTATGTATTGATTATTTGATGAAAATGTTTTAACAAAGGTCTCAAAGGAACCTAACCCTGTGTTTCTCCCAGCAGCAATGGCTCAGTATTTGTTAATTTTGTGCTTGCAGTCACTTTACAAGATACAGGTACTGTGAATGGTGAGAACCAACTTTATGCCCCAGCAATTACACTCATAGTCATACACTTAAAATAGGTATATACTTATGTTCCCCCACAAGACATACACCAGCATGTTCACAGTAGCAGTAGCTTCAATCTGCAAATTTCCCCAGAGACCATAAGCAACAGCATACATTTGCTACAGTCTCAGTAAGAATGAATCAAGTCCAAAAACAGACATCACATGGACATATCTTACAGATAAAATGTTTACTGAGAGTAGGCAGGCACAAAAAATCATACGCTGTATAATTCCATGTAAATAAGTTAAAAAATAGGTCAGCACTAATTGATGATGTTAGAAGTCAGGAAGGTGGCTCCCCCATGGGTAGGTGGATGGATGTTGGAGGGGTTTGGTGGTGGATGTAGAACGAGAGAGTTTCATGGATGACGATGATGTTCTGGTTAATGATGGAGTGCAGGTCACATGGCGTGTCAAATCTTTCAAAATGTATTAATGAGCAAGTCAACAATTGCAATAGATATTTTCTTCCTCCCAAGGCAAAGAGAATGTTGAGCATTTAGTTGCTTTCACTGTTTCACTCTCCTGGGCTGTTCAACATTTTCCAGCACAGTTTGTGTGTGGATGAGCAGTACTATCCATCTTCCCCTGGGAAAACAAGTTCGTGCCACTCAATGTCTTTGGTTTTCCTAGCTCAGGTGGCTGTTGAAAGTGCCCTGCTCTGCACTGAAGGTTTTAATGACAGTCACCTCCTCTTCCAGCAGAGGTGGGTTTATCACTGGAGAACATGGGCTGGCAGAGTGGTACAGGTGACATGTTTAAGCTTTCATAAGATCTAGCAGCTCTGTTTCCCTTCTCCTTGCTATTTCCCAGTAAATTTTATGAGAAGATGCACTCAGCATCTCATTATGGAGACTTCTTTAGTGTGTGATAAATAATATACGTACAGGCACCCTTGGTTTCCTCATGGCTTGAATATGGGCTTGAGCCTGAGAGGTGGACATAATTAGTCCCAGCCAATGACCAGAGAATAAAAAGTCACCAGATGACCTTTAGTGCCCTCAGAAAACTCTAGAAACATCACGGAGGGTTCAAGTATGTGAAGGCAGAAGATGCTTTTGGCATGTAGATATTGGTCCCATGCTCCCTGGTCACTCTGAGGACCAACTTATTTTTTTTTTTAATATTTTTATTTATTTCTAAGAGAGAGAGAGAGAGAGACAGCGTGAGCAGAGGAGTCTGAGGACCAACTTATGAATTCTGCTTCTCTTGAGGCAGGAACTTTACCTGTTTTGCCGCCAGTGTACCTCAGCCTTGAACAGAATCTGACATGTGCAAAGTGCTCCATCGCTTGCTTATTAACTGTATCCAAAGAAGGAAAACAGTAAAATAATCACTCTAGTCCAAAAGGAATGTCAAAATACTGCCAGGAAGGCAGATATATGTAGAATCAAGAACAGGCTACGTGCCCAGTTGTCTGATTTATTCCTGTGACAGACCTCAGCTTAAGAAGTCGAATCTGTTGAGTCTTAAAGCAGAACCTTGTTAGGTTGTACCTGGGGAAGAGCAGCCCTTGCTCTTTTTTTTTTTAATTAAACATTTTTTATGTTTATTTTTATTCTTGAGAGAGAGAGATAGAGCACAAGCAGGGAAGAGCAGAGAGAGAGGAAGACACAGAATCCAAAGCAGGCTCAAGGCTCTGACCTGTCAGCACAGAACCCGAGATGGGGCTTGAACTCACGGGCCGTGAGATCATGACCTGAGCTGAAGTTGGATGCTTAATCGACTGAGTCACCCAGGCACTCCTGATCTTGCTCTTTTAAAGTCAGAATAATGTATCTCAATGTTTTCCATGGATCCTAATATTTCTCTTTGATAAGGCAAAGCCCGCAAGCCCCTTAAGTCTACCTGTGATTGAGAACATTTAGTATACTATCCAAAACAGATATACTGAGGATGCCCACAGAATCCATAATTTGAAACAGAATTGCTAATGTGGATCAGTATGCATGCCAAATGGATTGTTCATTCCCCTGCCCTTACTGAGAGCTCTTCATCACCAAAGACCACTGAAGTTAATATTGTGCAGATATAATGTGCTGCTTGCCCCGCTGTCAATTGCCACATTGATGACATAATTACCCCTCACCTCAGGATAGGGGAGAGCGATAAATACCAGGAGGAACTCTGACGTGGTAGAAGGAAGAGTGAACTGACTCAGACCTGTTCTGCACCTTTCCGTTTCTCTGTTCAATTTCTCCCTGAGGAACCTGCTCTCATCTAGTTGTCTGCTTGTAAAGGAGTAAACAGTTCCAGAGGTACTAGGCACATGAATTTCAATGGAAGGGGAAAACATCTTCTTAAGCCAAAGGCAAACCAAAATAATTGTATCTGTAGAGGTGATATTAAGAAAAAGTGGAACTTGGAAGAAAGGGCACAAAGGAGGGCAGCCAGCCCTCCGTGTTATTTTGGAGTATTGCTTAGCAGGCTTACCCAAAGATATTTAATTATGCTTTTGCTGTCCAGTTGTGTAGCCACAGACACAGGGGGCTATTTAAAATTAAATTTTGAATTAATTAAACTAAATAATAATTCATTAAGTTCAGTTAATTAAAATTAAATTTCCGAGTCACACTGACCCATTTCGAGGGCCCTGCAGACTCGTGTGACTAGAGGCTGCCATGTTGTATACCGTAGACCTAGAACATTTGCAGCATCTCAGCAAACTTTGTTGGACAGGAAAGTACCTGTGCTGGACTTTGCTCAGCTTCCAGGAAGCCACATGCTAGCTTGGAGACTTCTATTGTGTGCTTCTAACCTCAAAGGTAATAGTCTTCCTGTCCTATAGGACTGTAGCTGGTTTTGTGTCTGACTTTTGCTATTGGCCTGCAAAATTCCTGTTTGTTAAATGCTACTTGAATCAACGTCACCACTGTCTTCATATTCTCAACAACCAATGTGTTGAGTGTATTCTTTAATGTGTGTTTGTTTTATGTTGGTAAGAGGTTCAGGTGTTAAATGTCTTGAAAATTATACATTGAAAATTGGTCAACAACTTCATAGGCCAGGTGAGAATAATGCTTCAGGGCACACAATACGTTTAAGTGAGGGGGCTTCCAGATCTTCTGAGTCAAACCCTGGAGGTCGGTGCAGATATTTGGAGCCTCGGGGTCAGGAATGCAAGTCTATCTCTTGTTCCCCCAGTGAAGTGAGACTAGAAATGCAATCCTATGCCTTTCCACCCTGAGTCCCATTCATAGAGCATTTCTGTCCTCTCTGGCAATTCCAGAATTCATGGCACATCAATATTCCTGAAGCAATTTGTGCCCTGATTTACAATGACAGGACATTAGCTATGCACATGCAAACGTACGGCCATGTCTCTTTACGTACCAAGATGCCAATTAATTTTGAACTTTCACTCCAAGGCACCTTGATTTACACCGAGATGCCATATATAGAGAAGAGTAATGGGCTTAGGGAGAAAGTTGATCTGAGAACAGAATACGCCACCCAGTTTTAAGGATGCAATAGACTTATTTGTAACCCTCGTGGGAGTACTCGGTAAATTTTATTTGTTTTTGTGCCTGTGTTGTTGTTATTTTATTATCTCCAGAATCTCAAATCAGAGTTCTTTCCACCAGTGCACAATAACATGGTAAAAATCTATGAGATTCCCATGGACTTTGAAGTGGCCCAAAGATTTCTGTGCCCAACTTGCAGTTTTCGAGCTTTGATTTACTCACCAGCATAGACCACTCTGCCATCAAAGCACTACTTTATAACAAGAACCCTTTTACTCCCCCATACACCATGCATTTTTCGTATCTCTCCACTTTTATTATCTCTAATACCAGCTCTGCAAGGCAGGCCTTAACATCTCCATTTAACAGAGAAGAGAAATGAGACTTGTGTGCAAGGTCACACGGCTAGGAAGTGTCTGAGCTGAGATTCAGATCCAGGTCAGCTAGACCCTGCCGGTCGAAAGCAAACCCAGTGTTAGGTTAGCAGGGCCTTTATTTTGAAAGGATTGTTGCAAGAAAGGGAAGAAGGGACAATGGGGGCAGCACTCCGACCACGAGATCTGCAGGCGTCTCAAAGGCTGGGCAGGAAAAGGTTTTTCTTTCCAAAGAGGTGTCAGCAGACTGGGAAGAAAGGGGTGTGGTTGATGGAGCACTGGGTCAGAGACGGTTTCCGTCCCAGACCAGGCTGTTTTTAGGAAGGGCTGTGGGCTGCCCTCAAGCTCAAAGAGGCCAAAGACCAGGGGTCTGGAGGAAGGCAAGAAGCTTCATTAAAGTTTGCTAACTTGCATTTTGTTCTTATTGATCTGTAGGCACAGGCAGCTTAGCTACTCATTGGAGAGGCAGAGAATGAGACCCAGGAGGGTCTGGGTCTGGTCTTGTCATAGGTCAGCAAGGGGGCATTTGTGAGTGTCATCTAAGTCATATGGCCAGGGGACATCTTTGCAGGAAGCCATCTCCAGGAACACAAAAGGCTGGGGGTGAGGGTGAGACGTTCTGGGATGATCTCTATATGCCAGGAGCACGGGGTTTGGGTCAAATTCAACACAATCACTGCACATCTACACATCTTTATCACGTTTTGTCCTAAGTCTCTGAAGCCAGTCTTAACATCTCCATTTATGGAAAACAAAAAGGGAGCTGAGACATCTGTACAAAGTCACATATCTGTACAAAGTGTCCCATCTGGCACTGCCAGACCCTGAGGTCGGCACCCAGAGGTTTGGAGGCCCAAGCAGGACGTGGGCAGGGAGATGGCCCTAAGCAGCCTTCCGCATTCTCCACTGGCTTTTTACATCCCTGCCCTTCCTTGTTCTCCCCAAGCCATCCCTCCCTCCAAACAACAACGGCATCTCTGTGCCACCCAGTGCTTGCTCCACTGCACCCAATTTGCTGTATTCAATTGGGACAAAACATCTTTATATGTTGGCCCCACCAAAAAAGATTCGGGCAATGTTCTCCAGAAATACATCGGTCACAGTCCATTTAGCGCCAGGAAATCAAGTTTGAAGGCACTATAATTATAATCATTGCTCTTGGATGGCTCTGTGCTGCTACATGCAAGTCTATAATTCCCTTGGTGATAGGGTAGAACACAGTAGAGAACCCTAATTCTCCCGAACCTACAACAGAAAAAGACCCTAGGCTGGAACAGCCCCACAAGAGCAGTCTTCAGTCTCAGTACCAACTGTGAGTCAAAGGTCGTCTTCCTAAAGGTAACGCTTGTCTTCAGAGCCATTCCACATGGGCAGATGGGAGGAACCATCAAATGGCCAGCAAGAAATAGGTAAATGAAACCTGGTTGCTGTCCACCCAAGAACATTGCCAAAGGGTCTTGTTCCCACCTGGACCTTTCACTGCTTTGTGTGAAATGTGGTCATCCGAGCTTGAGTCTTCTCTCCTAGAATGTGGAAGAAATTGTTGGAGAGGGGATATTTTTTCCTTCTATCTTCCTAGGTCCTTAGTTGGGGCCCTGTAAGTGAAACTGGCCAAAAACAGATTAGCATGAGAAAAACAGAAGTTTGTTAACATGTGCATGCATGTGGAAGTACCCGGTTAGAACTGATCCCAAAGAGTGGATGGAATGTGGGCTTACAAACCAACAAAGGAAGAGAGCTTTGGGGCTCTGGTTGGAGGAGGCAAGTTATGGGAGGGTGACTAGAAAAATAACAAGGGTTGCTTACAAGGTTTGTTCTACAGATTATAGTTGGCGCCTTCTTCAACTGTATGAGTGGTTAAGAGTCCTCCTGCTCCTGATGATGGAGAAGGGCACTTTTATCCTAATAAAAATTCCCTTTATAAGTGCAAATTTCTTTTAAAAATAGGAAGTCTCGTTCTGTTGTTAGAGATTTCTCTGTCTGTTGGTTCTCAGTGGCCTTTAGCTCAAAATAATCCATATGTCAAAGAGGTTTATTTTGGAGGACATATTCCGGTACCCCTTGAAAACAAACATCTGAGAAATCTACTGCACTTTTGGTATGGGTTGAATTGTATTTCCCAAGAAAAGAAGAAAGACCCAGAACCTGGAAAGGTGACCTTACTTAGAAAAGGCCTTTATAGAGGTCATCAAGTTGCAATGAGCCCATGAGGGTGGGCCCGAATCCTGTATGACTGGTGTCCATACAAGGGGGGGAAGTGGACACAGAGTCAGACCCACATGGAGGGAGATGATCCGGAGACACAGAGAGTAGAGGACCATGTGAAGATCAAGCAGAGCCGGGAGATACACCGCCACACACCAGGGAACACCAAAGATGTCAGCACACCATCAGGAACTGGGCGGGACCTGGAGCAGATTCCCTCTTGCAGGCTTGGGAGGAACCCACCCACCCACACCTGCACCTCTGACTTCCAGGTTCCAGAACTGATGGAGGATTGATTTCTGTTGTTTAAGGCCCCCAGCCTGTAGTCTTGCATTCAGCAGCCCAGGAGACCAATGAAAATCCCACCAGAAGGGTGGTATAAAGAATGTTGGTGAGCATGTCCAACAGACTTTGATTATTTGACTACATGGCCATTCTTTCTCTCAAAGAGCCTTTCCCTCAGCAATAGGCATCATCACTGGGGGGAAGAAAAATATTCCCCAAGCCAGGGCAATGGTGTGTTCTGGGGCATCTGGAGGTCTAGTTCAACAGACCAGCCAGCACAAGTCAACAGAAACCTGACCCAAACGTGGACAGCATCGGCCTGCCCAGGTCTGTGGTGTGGTCCACAGTCACCATGAACAAAACAATCCCCTGAAACCCTCATTGTTCTTCCTTGTGTGGGACTGTTTCCTTCCCATCGGTGGCTAAATGAATTGAACATGACAGATAATTTGGCTTGCTTATTTTTAGAATACCCTCTCCTTTAACCTATCTTATGAGCCTTCATTAAATAATCACTCCAAGCTTCCCCCAGCAGAGCCTCTCCCAGTTCTTAATTACATCTGTAATGACGACCCCGCAGCACAGAAATGACAATTACTCCAGTGGCTGCCTCCTCTGCTTTTTCAAGTCACGATCCCTCATCTCTCTCTCTCTCACTCTCTCTGCCTCACAGGGGACAAAGTCCCTGGAGACACCCCTCATCTGGCTTTGAGGGAGAGGTGTTTTGTGCGATCACCCACTTGATTTGTTCCCTGGAATGTTGCATTAGAACCTCTGCCCATTAGGATTTGATCAGTCATTTCTTGTCATTTCTTGCGACTTCATCAGATTGTAACAGTACATTGTGGTAAATACAGGTTCCACTTCAGCGATCCAAAGGCTTTGCTTGTTCAGAGAGCTGGCACCCCCGACTTTTCGACTTTTCTTGTCTCCTAGCGACTTGCAGCACACCTTGCCAATGAGGGGGTATCATGGCTGCTTCTGTGCACAGAATGGTGTCTCTGCAGAAGTTTTTGGAGCTCCTCTGTGGCTCATCCTATAACCAGAAGCCCCAAATTGATGCCATCCATGCAAGGGAATGGTCCTGAGGCAGACTAGTGTGTTCCTAGTCAAATACTCAGGATTTCAAGTGTGGTCTATGTCACAGGTCTTTACCTCCCTTTCACCACCCATCAAAATATTTTGTGGTTCTTCAAGGATGGAGAAGGACAGAACAGCAATCAAAGTATTTAGTCTAATGACCTCTCTGTGAACTACTGGTAATGAAATACCATTCTTTTTTTTTTAATGTTTTATTTATTTCTGACAGAGAGAGAGAGNACCCCTAAAATACCATTCTTAACAGCTAACAGGAAATGCTTTTAAAATATTATTACTAAAGTAGCTGGATTTTTTTAACCAACATTCAGAGACATAGAGTTCTTAGAAATTATTCTGAATGGAGGGCAAATGAAGTCATCATTACCCAGGAGACCTCAGCTGACCTGGAGTTTCCCCCATGAAAAGTGCCATGGGATAGAGAAGGGGTTTTATCCCTCCCTGTGTCCATCCTTTCTGCCTCCTGTCCCCATGTGCAGCTGGGATGATTGCGCTCATGCAGTCACAGTGTTATGCACACACTCCCTTGGGTGCAGGACTCCTCCAACTTCACAGTCTTCGGTGCTTCCTGTGTCAGAACTCACACACCTGCGGCCCCTCTCTATGAAATATGCACTCACACTGAAAGCCCAGCCTGCTGAAATGGCATGACCTCATTAATATCTCTACATTTTGTTTCTTTTTTTTTTTTAATTTTTAAATGTTTTTATTTATTTCTAGGAGAGAGAGAGAGAGAGACAGCGTGAGCAGGGGAGGGTCAGAGAGAGAGGGAGTCACAGACTGAAACAGGCTCCAGGCTCTGAGCTGGCAGTCAGCACAGAGCCCGACACGGGGCTCGAACCCACGAACCGCGAGATCATGACCTAAGCGAAAGTCGGACGCTTAACCGACTAAGCCACCCAGGCGCCCCTACATTTTGTTTCTTTTAAAGCTGACATTGTCTTTTCAATAAGTAAAGTGCCCCCCCAAATACGTTTCATTTTCCTGATCCCTTCTAGGTCTGGGTTTGATTTTAGAGCCAAAGTTCTCATTTTCTGTGAAGGGTGAGTTCGGCTGTGTTAGGAGTTAAGAAACATGTTGTCTGGTCTGTTTGGTTCTGGGTCCCCTCCTCTTGTCTGCACCTGTACCCCTGCCCAGTCACCCACCTCCATGCTGAGAATCCTTTTCTCAAGACCCGTATGTATTCCTGCTTCATCACCAGAGGCCGAGTCCCCACCATCCTCAAAGGAAAGGCTCAGCTCCCTGGCATGGCGCTCAAGGGCATTCACAACATGCTGCCTCTCTAGCTCCTCAACTTGGCTCATTCTTCACTAAATACTGTCTAGAATTATTGGAATGATTGTCACTTCCTGAGTAAGAAAGGACTTGACTTGTGCCCAAAGAGAGGTCTCTTCTTTGCCCTGTTCTTTGGTACTGGGAGGTGTTTCTAGGCCCTTGGAATTTCCTGCCTGATAAGAATATCTTTGTCCACAGGAGCCTTGGCTGTTCAACCATTTAAACAAGATTCATGATGGCGGCTTTGAGTCATGCAATCGCCTCTCATGTCCAGGGAGCCTGCAGATGAAAGGTTAGCCGTGTGGGCAGCTGACAGTGGAGCCACAATAGACTCTAGACGCTCGAGGCTTGGGTGAGCTTTCCTTGCTCACAACTCTCCATGCTTGTTGCCACGTGTCGTTGCCAGGAGGAGTAAGTACTGACGGCGACTCCACAGGGAAAGGACCCCTGGAAACTCTGTGGGGTTCTTGCCCCCTCGTCTCTTCCCTTTGCTGACTGTGTGTCCTTTTACAGTGATCTTAACTCATAGCTGTGTGTATAACAACATGCGGAGAGTTCTGGGAGTCCTTCTAGAGAATTGCTGAAAGTGAACGTGGCTTTGAGAATTCCTTGGATTTGCGATTAGTATCAGAAGGGAGAGTAGGCTGTGGGCTCTGGATTCCATGCTATCTCTATGTGCACAAAAGCTGTGCTGGTTTCTCTCTCTCTCTCTCTCTCTCTCTCTCTCTCTCTCTCTCTCTCTCTCTCCTCTTATTTACTGGTGTAATCCTTTTCAAACCTAAAGACATAACTACACTGGTGTAGTAAGAATGGCTCTCACCCAGAAGTAGATAAGTGAGGGACAGTGTCAGGGCTAATTCATAAATGCTTTATGGTCTTGGTCTTCCCTTTGGTTTAAAAAAAAAAAAAATGAGTATAACAGGAAACTTTGCCTCCTGGCAGTGATTCTCAGGGAGGACGCTGTGTCAGGTTCTGCGTGAGCTGGAGTAGACAAGAAGAGTGGTGTCCAGTTGATCTGGCTTGACTCCACTTGACTCTTCTAAGTGGTGGCTGAATTGGGGGTGGGGGGTGGCAGTCCTCCCTCAAGATAGCAGTGACGTTAATATTTTATCAACTTCTTTGCATCTCATTAACTCCAGATTAATTTAGATTAAAAATATCTGTCCCATAATGAGATAATTTAACTTCCTACTATTTCTTACAAGGCAGATCTCTTTTGTATTGAAGAAAGATTTTTTTGAGGTCCAAAAATACAAAAATGCCATGAAACTCATCTTTGTTTAAGTGCTTCCTTTTGGCCAGATCGGATCATCCACAGTGTATCTAGAGAGGTACAGTCTTAATAGATACTACCCAAAGAATGCTGCTCAGAACAGAGCCAACTCTCAATGGCCAGGAAGAGCACTGCTGTGTTTATGCAGAAACCCAATCCATGGATTTAAACACACCAGACCCTCCTCCTGAGAGGAGAAGCCTAGTGTCCATATGTCAGCGCCATCAGGAATGCAGATACCACCATATGTCACCAAAGATGGCACCAAGGCTGCCCTTGGCCAAGTTCCTGAGGCTTGCTGGTGATGCATTTCCCAGGCACGGGCGTTTTCCAATCAACCGCTGAGAAGTTGGACAATAGGCTGTGAAGCCATCAGAAGATTTAAGTTCGAATCAGGTCTTTGGAGCCAAAACTCAGTCCCTGGTAGCTTATGAGGCTGAGCCCCCAAACTGGTTCCACTTGCAATGTAAGCTCTCTGAGAACATCTGAAAGTGCTTTCCTATCAAAAGCTGCAGCCACCCTTCCATGCCTTGGCATGCAAATGAGTCAACACCATAGTTGGTAATGAGTGCCAGTCCCTTTTTTGACAGGTTAATTAATATTCATTATTCAACAGGGGAGAAAATGCTGAGTTGTTTATCATTGCTTCATTAGTTTTAGCCAAATAAAGGATAAACATAATTACTCTCATAAACCACTGTGACAAAGCCAAAAAATTATAAGGGGGAAATGGATGCCTTCAGGAAAACCCCAAAAGAAAAGAGACCCTTGGGTCTCAGCAGGTGAGTGAGAATAGCAGTTCTTGTCTCTACTGCCACCTGCCAACTGCGTCCTGTTCTGGACCCAGGCAAGAAAGTTTGCTGAGAAAAACTCCACTCTTGCATTTTACATTGCCTTGGTCTTCCCTGATGAGGCGTTGGAGTTTGGTTTTTTTCCGGATAGGACTAGTGTGGTTGTGTGTGGTTGTGTGTGTGTGTGTGTGTGTGTGTGTGTGCGCGCACGCGTGCATGTACGTGTAAGACGTAAAGTTGCTGTGCAGGCGATTTCTCCAAGCCAGCAGGGGGTCACTCCCGACTGGGCCCCTGCTGCCCACAGTCCTGCTTGTGCTGATCCTGGCGGAGACGTGAGGGGCTCCTCCCAACGTCTCTCAGCCTTCCCCTGTCGCTCTGATCCGCTGCCTCTTTCACTCTCAGTGGCTGATTCTCAAGGCCTCTAACTCAATCTTCTGTGCTTCTGGCTGGATGCTCGTGTCCTCCCAAATTCTTCTTTCAAGTCCTAACTCTAATGTCGCTGTATTTGGAGATGGGGCCTCTGAGGAAGGAATCAAGGTTGAATGAGGCCGTGAGGTGAGGAGGGGGGTGATTTTACAAGAAGGGACACCAGAGTTCCCTCCTATGCTGAGCAAGGGCCCCGGGGAGGGTACAGAGGGGAGGCAGCCATCCAAAAGCAAGCCAAGGAAGGAGCCCTCACGATGACCAGAATCTGTTGGCTGCTTGATCTGGGACCTCCAGCCTCCAGAACAGCCAGGGAACAAATGTGTTTAATCTACTTTGTCGATGGTATTTTGTTAAGGCAGCCAGAACAGACGAATACACTCTATGTATCTGGAAATTACAACACACACATACAAATACACACAGACAAATATGTGTGTACACGTGTACACACACACACACACACACACACACAGTCGTAGTTACCTCACTGCCCTGTCATTGTGTATTTAGGAAGTACCTGATGAGAATGATGATATAACAGAAGGAAGATGAACTAATGTCAAGAGCTTCTGTTTTTCCCCCCACGTTACTTACACATTCATTACCTCATTCACAGAGCCTGAATCTAGTCATGGTTTCCATGAAAAAACCAGGTTCTGAGAGATGAACTTCAGTGAGCAAATGTGACCTTCGTCAAGCAAACAACAGGAAAATAAAACTCAAAATCTACAAGCTGGTAGTGATCTTCCTTCCCCTGGTGGACACAGGCTGTGATAAAATAAAGCAGTTCTGCCTGTGACACAAAGAACTTTCATGATGTTACTTACTTATCGTTATTAGGATTGTTGTTAAGCAATAAGTGTCACTAATACGGTTTGCTACAGCTTGGGTTTTCTGAGAGTGGACACAGAGAATGAGTTTGGGACACAGGATGTTTGTCACAGAAGGGCCCCCATGGAGGGGACGGGACAAAGCAGGACGGATCAGAGCAAGAAGCTGAATGGCCGTGCAGGCTGCATGCACCCGGGGCCACAGGACTGGAGCCCTGGAGTGGGTCTCTCGGCCTCAGCCAGGCTTCTAACCCCCTTCCTCACTCAGTCACCAGCCCTCTGCCAACAGCCCCTGCCACCGGGCAACCATGCCTTCCCAGAGGGGACCGGGGTTGCACGTGTCCACATCTATGCCAAAGTGAAGCGCCCCGGGGACCCTCTCCTGATTCCATTCTTATTTTCAAATATGGTCACCATACTGAAGCAGGTTTGGGTCTTTCTCACTGACATTCTTTATGCTATAGGTTACCATACCCATACACACTACTCAGCTCTGTTTAGTGCTTTAGTCACATGAAAAAGCTATATATATGTAATTTGTATATGTTTAGTTCTCACCTGCATTTTTAAAATTTGTTTTTTAATGTTTTATTTATTTTTGAAAGAGAGAGAGACAGAGAGTGAGCAGGAGAGGGGCAGAAAGAGAGGGAGGCACAGAATCTGAAGCAGCCTCCAGGCTGAGCTGTCAGCTAGCTGTCAGCACAGAGCCCGACGTGTGGCTGGAACTTACCTATGGTAAGATCATGACCTGAGCCAAAGATGGACGCTTAACTCACTGAGCCACCCAGGTGCCCTTCAACTGCATTTTTAAATTCAACATTCTTAAAGATTTACATGTGGGGGTACCTGGTGACTGCCAGTTGAGTGTCCAACTCTTGATTTCAGCTCAGGTCATGATCCTGGGGTCGTGGGATTGAGCTCAGCATGGAGACCGCTTGAGGTTCTCTGTCTCTCCCTCTGTCTTTGCCCTTCCCTAGCTTGTTCTCTCTCTCTCTCTCATTTGCTAAAATAAATTTTTAAAAAAGACTTAACCTATGTTGATCCACGACAATCTAATTTAACTCATTTTTAGTGACATGACCCCACTGTGTTTCTGTGCTGTGACCTGTGTTGGCCGTATCCTTCTGATGGGCGTGGGATCCTCTTCAGTCTCTTACTCTCCCAACACTGGCTCACGGGGACCCCTTGTCCAAGGGCTCCTCTGGGGCACCAGGTGAAGCTGCTCTTCTGGTGTTCCCGTATCCCCCCCAAACCTTCTACAGTCTGCACATATGACCAGTGCTCAAGTGCAACACCCCAACCCGGAGCCCCCAGATTGATGCCTCCACGTCCCTCCCCCAACCCCCCAGCCGCCAACTGCCAATTCCTGGGAATCAACACCTGCACATCACAAAGCAGGTAGATTCCTGCTATTAGCAGTGCCAAAGCTCGCATTTCTATTTCACTGGACTGTTCATAAACCTGCCTTTTTAGACAAAAAGTTTTTGCTGTGGACACTCTTATTTCAAAACGGAGACACGGAGTGTAATAGGCTTGCGGATGTGGCAAACAAAGAAAAAAAAAAAGAACAGATCTTCCAATCTTTTGGTTTTTTTAATGTAATCAACGTGACAATTGTTATACTAAAGAAAGGAGGAAGTAAGCAAAAACAAAAGTCTAGGGTGGCCCTGTGAGCAGCTGATGCAGATGTGTGGGCGCCGGAGGTCTGTGTTTTCATCACAGAACCTGCCTTCCTCTTCTAGTCTGGATTCACTCACTCGTTCTTTCTGTGGCCCGATGGAGGTCCTTTTCATGACTTCTCACTGTTCAGAGATTCAGTGATGTTTGCTCAACACACACGGAAGGGTGTGGGGTGAAAATGAAGACTAACATTTAAAAAACAAAAGGAATGGATTTTGATGGGCCGGGCTTTCCAAATAATGCATATTTTATGACCGCAATGTGAAGATACCTGAAACTTTTCCTTTACCAGGTGTTACTGGACCTTTCTGTGTTCTACATCCTTACCTGAAAATCAGGGATAATAGTAGCACTTGTTGGAGAGCCTGAATGACTCAGTCCATTAAACCACCCACTCTTGATTTTGGCTCAGGTCATGATCTCATGGTTGTGAGATTGAGCCCCATTTCATGCTCCGTTCTGAGCGTGGTGTCTGCTTAAGATTCTCTTTCTCCCTCTCTCTGCCCCTCCCCCACTTGCACCCTTTCCGCCCTTCTCAAAATAAATAAACATTTAAAAAAAAATAAAATCAAACTGCAATAGCTAATGATAATGATCATGGCCTTGGTTGGTTAAATAAAATAAGTAGTAGTACTTTCTCAGCAGATGGATGGTGAATAAAATATGCCTCAATAATAATAGATAAAATAAAAATATACATATATTTCATTATTCAAATATAAATAGCAATGTAAAAACAATCATGAGCTTGGTTTGTTAAGGAAAAAAATAGCCTTCATCCAGTTTAATGCTCTCTCGACCAGTAAAATGGTAAATATAATATTTCGGAATCATTTTTATCCACAAACACCATAAGAAAGCATACTCCAAATGCCAGATTAATTATATTATCATTTCCCAAAATTATATTCTTCACTGTTCTCACAAAATTTCAGTAGAAAACGTGCATTTGTGATAAAGTACATTTTTATACATTGGCCTAAAGAAAGCTAAACAGGGGGCACCTGGTGGCTCAATCAGTTAAGCATCCGACTTTTGATTTTGTCACAGGTCAGGATCTCATGGTATCATGAGTTTGAGCCCCAAGTCAGTTTCTCTTCCTCTTTCTGACCCTCCTCGCTCTACCTGTGTCTCTCAAAATAAATAAATAAACTTGAAAGAAAGAAAGAAAGAAAGAAAGAAAGAAAGAAAGAAAGAAAGAAAGAAAGAAAGAAATAAACAGGGATTTACTCAGTGAGTTATACATTGGGTAACTAGT
>NW_027530007.1:6099401-6133274 GCF_008692635.1 Crocuta crocuta | reverse complement strand
AATAAACTTGAAAGAAAGAAAGAAAGAAAGAAAGAAAGAAAGAAAGAAAGAAAGAAAGAAAGAAAGAAAGAAAGAAAGAAAGAAAGAAAGAAAGAAAAAGAAAAAGAAAGAAAGAAAAAGCAAGCAAGCTAAACAGGGATTTCCTCTTTGTGTGATAGATTTGGAAACTAGAACCTGTTTTCTGTGCTGAAAACAAAGAGAAGATCTGGAGACACGGTAACACAAAATTTTGAGCTAACAAAGCAAGAATTGTGGATCTGAAGTCTAAGACAGGGAACCCACTGAGGTAAGCTGCATGTTTGGAATCCTTTCTGCCAGGGTGTGTCTGCCAGTTGGAAAGAGATAGCTGAGAAGCCAAGAAACAGAACGACATTGAGTGGCACAGAGGACGAGAGAGACAAAAGACCTGGTCGAGCCCTGGTAAATCCATCTACGTGGTGTTGAGATCCCAAAGAGCTACCCACTAGCAGTAAGGGGCGTTGGAAGTAAAAATGATCTCCCTCAGGGACTAAGCCCTACTTTACCTTATCAAAAGTCTGTGGAATTGGACTCAGGTAAATAAACCCTAATTGCCCTGAACTCTTTACCAGAAGTGGTATCTATCTTTGTGAAGCAAGTTAGCAGAGGAAATGAATGAGCCACGCTCCATCCAACAATGAATGGATCCCACAAACAAGATGTTGAATGAGAGAAACCAAACACAAAGCAATATATACTTACTGCTTCCATTTACACCAAGTTCAAAACCAGAAAAGTGTACAAACAGATTAGGAGTGAGGACACTGACCATCTTGTTAAAGAGAAAAAGATGAGATGGTGATTGGGGGAAGCATGGAGTGAAACTGGATTGTACACAGCATTCTGTTTCTTTTCTTTTTTCAATGTTTATTTATTTTTGAGAGAGAGAGAGAGAAGGGGTAGGACAGACAGAGAGGGAGACACAGAATCTGAAGCAGCTCCAGGCCCTGAGCTGTCAGCACAGAGCCCGACGTGGGGCTCGAACCCACGAACTGTGAGATCATGACCTGAGCCAAAGTTGGACGCTTAACCGACTGAGCTGCCAGGCACCCCAGCTTTCTGTTTCATATATGATGATGAATTTGATCCTTGCTTTTGAATAGTTTGTGGGGATGTAATGTCAGTTTTCTATAGTGTTTGATACATATTTTTTAAGTTTTATAAAAGGGAGGAAAGACAATTCAATAAATTCCTATACTTCCAGGCTTCCGAGAGTCTTTAACACACACTATGAGTCCTCATGCGGGGTGTGTGTATATATACACATATATATATTCCAAATTTATGTGATCAGAGGAAAATTTTTTCTCAGCCACTGAGGGATGTCTGGTTTCCAGGCATTCATTTTCAGACTCTCCGAATTACCTTTTAGCTCATAATCATCCCTGGCGATCTTTACGCACCTGTAAGTACGCCAAGGAATGATAAGAACAAACCTTATTTGATAACTTGTACGGCAGCCTCGCTACAATGTTGTTCGCAAGACCGATACCTGTAGCAGCCTCACTCAGAAGACAGTCCTTAATAGTCAAGGTGTGGTCTTGGCTGTTGTGACAAAACAAACACGTAAGAGTGGTGTGCTTAAATCAAACAGTTCGTTTTTACCTCCAGTTCTAATGACCGTCCAGGACAGAGAGGGTGGCTCCACTCTCTTCAGGAACTTAGGCCCTTTCCACCATTTCCTTACAGCATTTTTTACGGATGAGGCTTCCTTCTCATGGCCCAGGGCGGCTGTTGGAGACGGACCCACCGCACATCCACATTCCCGCCCGTGGGCTTCGGGAAAGGGGACAGCGTAAAAGGGACGCCTTTTGTTTTAGGGCATAACCTAGAAATTAGCATATGTGGTTTGTAGTCACTCATCATCGGTCGGGATTTTGTCACACTGGCACCCCACTGCGAGCGGGGTCGAAACGGTACCACTGTCAAGTTAATGTATAAGATGGTTTTGTTTTGTTCTATTTTAGCTAAAGGAGGAAAACAGGATAGGCATTGGGGAAAAGGTCTTTGGTCCTTCTCTAACTAGATAGTTCTGGAAGGGGTTACAAAGCTAAACCTTTTGGTTGTGCTTGGGTGGCTCAGATGGCTAAGCATCCGACTTCGGCTCAGGTCCTGATCTCGTGGTTTGTGAGTCGAGCCCCGAATCAGGCTCTGTGCTGACAGCTCAGATCCTGCTTCGGATCATCTGTTCCCTTCTCTCTCTTCCCCTCCCCCACTGGTTCTCTCTGGTTTATTTTTTAAGATAAATAAACTTAAAAAAAAAGATAACCCTTTGATGGGTATGTCTTCTGAGCAATATCGGTGATACAGTAGAGGGAAATCAGAAAGTAGGGAAGAGTAAAAACACACAACGTAACAATGGAAAGCAACGATGATTGCCGGTTTGGGTTGCTTATTTCTCTGCGTTTCAGCAGAGAGGCGATCTGGAGAATGCTGTATCTTTGACACAACACCTGAGCAGCGAGTTTACCAGAAAAGTGCCGGGGAAATGTTTTGACCAGATGGCCAGCATGTGTTACCTGCCTGTTTGTGCGAGACCGAGTGGCGTGTGGGAAACAGCAGGGACTCCGAAGTCGGAAAGGCCTGGGTGTGAACTTCATCTTTGCCACTTCCTCCGGGTGTGACATCGCCTGGTCTTTCAACCAAACCGAAACGGAATCAAGCCCCGGCCGCGTCTGGGCTTTGACTTTAGAGCCCTTCCGTCGGTTTCGGTCTCCTCTTCCCGTGAATCTCATCTCGGTGCAAAAATGTCGCTTTTTCCCTCGAAACCCTGCAGCCTGCAGGACACCTAATTAACAGCCTTGCTTTGAAAGACACCTAACGAAAGCCTCCCTGTGTATCTGGGCACAAGGACTCTCATTAGTGAAGCCGGGCTGGGTGATTATTTATACCGCTTCTATAATTAAAAATTCCGAAAGCTAATTACAATTATCCATCAGTGTTTCAACATGCCAGGACTGAGATCTTAACCTTCCTCGCAACACTCTTCTCGCCTCTTCTCTGGCTCCAACCCCCGTTGGGGCCCCACAGCTCTCCCAGAGGCTCGTTGTCTGTTTTCCATGCAATTCCTTGAGCCCCCTGGCTGTCAGAAGGCCTATCTGTTTGTCATCTCTGAAATGGGAAGGGAAGTGCCGACAGCGGCTCCAGCCCGATACTTCTGCCATCCAAACAAATATTTGCAGGAGGGGAGGCTCGACTGCAGGCAGCGTGTGTGTGTCCTCTCTCGTCTCGGCCTGCTTCTCTTGTCCTTCACACAAAGGGCCTCCAGTGCACCTGCTAGGGCCTCGAGGCGTCTCTTGTAAACACCGCACGTAATTAGTAGCCATTAGTTCCAGCCGTGGATCAAACAGAGAGGAAAACCAAAATATCAGGAGTTTCATTTAATTAAAGTAACTGCACTGAGAAGGCCCATCTGAGAGTAGTTACTGAACCCTAGGTGAGTTGCGAGAGACATTTCAATCTGGAAGAAGTCTGTTGATTGCATCATCATCACCATCCTCACCAAGGTGCCACCATCATCATAATTATGCCCGCACGTGGGCACCGGAGCCTCCCCGCTGGGTGCACAGCACCCCCCACTGTGGGCACAAGACTCGCGCCCCGTGGAGCCATCCAGGCCGGCTTCAAGCACCAGCCATATGCTGTTTCGCAGGATAGGAACGCTTCTGGAAACCGCTCCATACACTGCCTCTCAAAAGCTGCGGGGAAGCGGAATTTTCCCGCCATGTGTGGCTGCAGGGTCTTCTGGCGACTAATGACATCTGGTGAGGAGCTTCTCACTGGAAGACTTTGGGTGACACTGAAACGGAAGAGAATGTGTGCCCCCACCAAGAGCTGGATTTGACCATCAAACCAGGATTTGCTGGAATCCAGGGGGAAAGCGCTCTACTTTCAAAGCAAAGGACAGTGGATTGGAAAGCACAGTAGCGAACCCACTTCACAGGGTCACTAAAAGTTAGTAAGTTTGCTTGGCTGAAAGTGACTGGCAACTTTTGTCTCCGTGACTTTCTGCTTTACCAACTAGAAAATTGGATAGCCATCCCTTTCCGGGGGGGAGAGGGTGCTTATTTTGTCAAGCAGAGAGGTGTTTCGTACTTTCCCTAGGCCTGCTAAGAACTGTCCCAAACAGTAGGGCAGCCCTGGGGGGGACGGGGTGGCTCTAGCACCGATCTGTGCCCTGGCAGGTGCTGACCGCAGGTAACACGACTAAGGAAAAATTTCACCTCAGCCTAACAGAGGTCCTTTATGAGAAAGACACCAGAACTATAATTCATGCCATTTTCCTACCTTCCATCTGTACCTCATTGGATGAATCCCAAATTGTGCTCGGGGAGAGAGAAGTTAGTGCAACGTGCTTGTGTGTAAAACCAGGACGGCAGAAATTCTCCTCAGTTGGGAATCAGGACACGAACAGGAAACGTGGATTTTTCTTATGGTTTACAAACATTCTGTGCCTCTTCTTGCCATAGGGGTTTGTCTCCACCATGTTGAACTAAGGTGTGGCCATCGGACTTGCATTGGCCGATGGGAGGTAAAGAGCATGACGTGCTGCTCTAAGGTGAAAGCCTCAAGAGTCAGCCTGTGCCTAGTGCCACGCCTTCTACGTCACTACAGTCAACCTCTCTTCTGTGGTTTCACTTTCCGTGGTCCAGAGCCAGATACAGAGCATCAGAAGGCCAGCAGCAGCGTTACGCTGTGTCACAATACCTACGCCATTCACCTCCCCTCGTCCCAGCATGTAGATCTTTATCACTGAACTTTACCTCAGTGTATTATCATAATCATTCTATTTTAGAAGTCAATGTAGTTCATCTCTTACTGTGCATGCTTTACAAATGAAACTTTGTCATAGGCACGTACGTATGGGAGAAAACAGTATGTGCAGGGTGCAGGTATCCGCCGGGAGTCTTAGAATGACTCTCCTGCAGACATGGGGGACACGGTCATCACTACAGCTGCCATAATGATCAGCAGTGCTCCAGACAGAGCCCCTCCTGGCAGCTGGGACGTGATAAAGGTGTAACAGGAGAGAGAAATAAACTTGTTCTACATCACTGAGACAGAGGACTGATTTTACTGCAGGGCAATCAAGACAATTTAGACTGAGACAATGCAAAACAGACAGATGTTGGTGCAACACAGCTGGGTAGAAAAATCCACACGCCTGAGAAATAAAAACGGATCAAAGATGGTGCAGCTACTTTAGTATTGTGCAAAATAGACAGGGAAGCCAACCCAAAAGCAAAGAGAAAGTCTGAATCTAGAGAGAAAGCACGGATTACCTCAAGGGAACATTCTTCAGATGGGAGACTCAAGAAATGCAGCACAGGAAGCCCAAATCTTGGGATGATATTCCTCACGTGATGCTAACTGTGAACATAGAATTCTATACAGGGTGTAAACACACTCCAGGAATGCAGATGGAGGAATGGNGTATATATAATACATAATAAAATATGTATATGTATAATTATGTATAATTATAATTTCTGCAATGATCACTAAAGGAATAGGCTTCCAAAGTATGGGAGGGGAAGGGGGATGAGAAAACAAATAATTCAAAATACAGTACAAAAAAAAAAGGAAAAACAGAAATGTCAGAAAAAATAAAAAGAATAAAATGACATCGTATAAGATGAATAAAAATGTTTCAGTAATTACAATCCACATGAAAGAAATAGTGTCCATTTTCTGCTCACAGTTGCCATATCCAAAGTCTAAGATTGTAGTCA
Source organism: Crocuta crocuta (assembly GCF_008692635.1). Taxonomy (NCBI): domain Eukaryota; kingdom Metazoa; phylum Chordata; class Mammalia; order Carnivora; family Hyaenidae; genus Crocuta; species Crocuta crocuta. The sequence continues at coordinate 6,127,524 of NW_027530007.1, read as the reverse complement.
GTTTGAAAGTAAAAGGAAAGAAAAAAGTGTGCTTGACAAATACAAATATATCAAAGCTAGCATCACTATTTTAAAACCAAACAGGACTTGAAGAAAAAAATCATTACCTGAGGGAGAGGGTTACTCATAGTGACATAAGACTCAATGGAGTAGGAAGGTCTAAGGATTATAAATATAATGCGTCTAAGAGCATAAGTCACAGTGCATGAAGCCGAAATGGAAAAATAAATAAATAAAAGAGAAATACACCAATACGAACCATACAGGGAGATTTTTAACACTTCATTTGGGAATTGATGGAATAATCTGACAAAAAAAATGCATATCAATGATTGAATCAGCCAATTAAAAAAAACTGACTTAATGGGCATGTAGAATAAATGCATTTAAGAGCCACCCAGGCACCCCAAAAATGTTTTTTTAAAAAGAGAGTACATAGTTTTTATAGACACACTGAGCCAAATCTCAACAAATAACAAAAGATGGATAGCACATGAACCATGNTTTCCAGAGGGGCTGTACCAGTTTACATTCCCACCAACAGTGTAGGAGGGTGCCCGTTTCTCCACATCCTCGCCAGAACCATGCTTGTTAATAGAAATGAGAGTAGAGTAGGAATCAGTTTTTAAAGATAACATTAAAAAATTCTATGTCTGTAGACCAATAAACCCTCTTCTAAATAACTCTTTAGCCATCAAATAAGTCATAATGGAAATTAGAATAAATGCAGAACAGGAAAATAGTAAAAATATACATATCAAAACATAGGAAGGCCATTTTTATATACATGCTTAAATTCTGATGTTAGAAAAGAAGAAAGCATACAGTTAATGAGAAAATAATTTATCTAAAGATGGTAGAGAAATAATAATACAATAAATACAAAATAAATAGATGTAAGGTAATAATGAAGATAATATAAGAAATTTAAAAATAAAAAATAAACATATGTAGAGTCCACAAAGCTAAAACTTGGTTCTCTAATGAATCTAATAAACTTGATAACTCTTTAGGGAGATTAAACTAGAAAAAAGGGAAAGGTGCAAGGAAAATGTTAAGGATTATGTTGCAATATGAAAACTAATAAGATATTATAAATTCATCCCACTGCATAAAAAATTTAAAAATTCAGACAAATGAAAATCTCCTACAAAACATTTAAGAAGCAAATAAGTCCATATTTTTTAAATACCAAAATATGGAAAGAGATATAATGTTCCTCAATTTATTTGATGAGATTAGCACAACAGCCTTAATTATAACATTGGACTAAAGCAGCATATGGAAATTACAATCCTATCTTTTTGTTTCAAGTTCTAAACAAAATATTAACAAACTAAATCCAGCATGATTTATAATATTAATAAATCATGAGCAAGTTGGGCTTATCTCAGAAATGCAAGGTGGATTTAGCATGAAGATATTATGGTAGTTTACCACATTAATAGATAAAAAGAGAGCAATCATATCATTAACTCAACAGAAGCAGAAAACATGTTGGTGGTGACTTTTAAAATAACTGAAGACAAAAATTTATAACAAGCTCAGGGGAGAAAACTTCTGTAATTTGGTAGAAAGTGTCTTAAAAAATACTATATTAGGGGTGCCTGGCTGGCTAAGTAGGTGGAGTATGAGACTCTTGGTCTAAGGGTTGTGAGTTTGAGCCCCATGTGTGGCATGGATTTTCCTTAAAATTAAAAAAAAATTTAAATTCTATAACAAATTTCATTGTTAATAGTGAAATTTGAAAAGTAACACCTTTAGAACACTAGAGTGTTCACTGTTCCACTTACATTCAACATTGTGTTAATACAGTGTTGGGTTTTAGCTAACTCAGTATGGCAAGAAAAATAAATTGAAGACCCAAAAATTGGAATGAAAGAGACTAAGCTGTTACTATATTTTAGTTACCCTACAGAGATGGGATAAACTCCTATCCAAAATTTGGCTGGAGTGTGGATACAGACAACACCACACACACACACACACACACACACACACACCTCAAAAGGGTATGGAAAGGTTGACTACCTACATTATGAGTAGGGGAGAGCAGGACATCCTTCCAAGCTTGTCCGAATGTGGCTTGGGCAATCAGGCAAAGGAGATTGGCCTTGGGTTTTTATGGTGGTTAGGCGGTAGGACCAACCTCAAAGTTCTCATGTGCAAGATCTGGCTTAAGCGGCTTGGACTCCACACCTTAGCACCAGGCTTCCTCATGGGCTTGCTCAGATGAAGGGCTGAAAAGGAGATGGAAGAGAGTTTAAAAATCTGGTGCAGTTGAACATCAAAAGTGGGGTCGGACTCTTTATTTCACTCTCTACAGGTATTATTGATATTGAAAAGTGAAAACACTGTAGAGTAAGTATCAAAATTACTATGAGAAAATAGCAAAAGTACTAGGTATAAAACTTATACACAAATTCAACTGCGTTTTTATAAACTAGCAGCAACAAGTATATTTAGGTTGAAATGAAAAGATTTACAGCAGCATCCAAAATATAAACTACCTAGAAATAAATCTGACAAAAATATAAAAATTTCCAGAGAGAAGATTCAACAACAGAAAGCTCTCAACTCTGCCCAAATTAAATTAAACTACTCAAAACACTGTTGAAGAGTGAAGCTTTATTTTGAAACTCTAATCAAAAGTGTGTGGCTCTTCTACTGTTTGGCCAACTGACGCACGTGATTTCCACTCACGCCATTGGTTTCGGCTGGAACTTGTCACACGGCCTCCCCTAACTGTGAGGGGCTACAGAATGTGGGGGAGCAGGCAGAGTTGCTGATAAGAACTATTGTCTCTGCAAAATGCCCTGTAAATTGAACAGGCACATGCCCTTTAACAAAGCTTAGATCATGAAGAAACTCTTGCACATATGCACTAGGAAGCATATCTGAAGTTCTTTTTAATGGTAAAACTTGGGAAATGATCCAAATGTCCCTCCACCACAGAATGGATAAGTAAGTTGTGTGTTCTCACAAAGGAATACTTACAGTGCGGGATGGAGTCAGTTTATACTGTCTTGTAAAAGCCGATGGTGAACCTTCCTTCCCAAGTCTGCTTGTAATGAATTTGCACCACAGAAATGGGCAGATAATACAAACCAGGACCTTTGTTTTATGAAGAGCCAGTTGGTAAAGACTTACCAGCACACCCTGACGACACTGCAGGAAAGATGATCAAGTATAGCCATATGCATCAATGCAGATAAATCTTTATATTATGTGGAAAAAAAGAACAAAGTCCTAGAAGAATACACACAGTATTAGTCTACTTACCAAAAGTCTCAAAACTGACAAAAATAAGCACAAGAATCACCAGGTAGTAAAGGAAAACTCTCAAGGAAACCAAGGACAAGGTTTATAGCAAATTTTGAAGGTGGCTATCTAAGGGAGGTTGATCCAGTGGGTTGGGAAGAAAGAAAACATGAGGGAAGGAGTTTGGTTTATGATTATGTTCTAGTCCTTGGCCTCGGTCATGGAAAAATGAATATTCGTTTTATAGTAGATCTTTTAATTGTTCATGAATATTTTCATCCACCCTGTTGTGGGTATGCTACATTTCACAATTCACAAAAACTTATAGTAAAATTTAAGTCAGCACTGGAAGGAATAAAAAGCAAAAGGAACATATGGAAAATCATAGAAATGATGGGGAAGGAATGCTTGATTCAGTTGCCTAGGATGCAGAGAAAGAAGTTATGCAGCTCAAAATAGGAGGAGGAGATGATAAACAGCCCCGATTATCTAAGAAGAATGATTCTTTCCTGTGGGTGTACGGGTGTGGGGAGGGTGGGGAGAGGCAAGAATCACTGATAGAGAAGAAATATTTAATAATGGAAAAAAAACCTTCACTGAAAGATCATTCTGGTCATGCAGTTCAAAGGAGTATTTCAGATAAAATTAATGAAAAGTTATTTATATCTAGATGTACCTGGGGAAAAATTATTATTTAAAAAAGTGGGTCAAGGGAGTCTCTGGTCAAGGATAAAGGAAGAAAAAAATCATGTTGGGTGCGATCTTTTCTTTGCTCCATTTCTTCCAGCATGAGGACTGCAATGTCCACGGGGTTTTGACGGTAAATGTATGCTGCTCTCAAATGTGTGCCTCACAAAGCCATCTACATGCATGTCCTATAAATGCTCAGAAGACATATTATTCAAATATAATTTATTACATCAGACTGACCAGATCATCACAAGGGAAGACTCAAGAAACAGGAAATCCTGGCTTTAAAGAAATCAGTTCTCCTGACCGCAAACTCAGAAGCACACTTGGATGACATTTAACAAGTACGAGCTAAGTTATCTTCTTCTACGATACCTGAAGATACCTATCCCATAGGATATGCTTTACCCCTCAGGTCAGATGGATTTTTTTTTGTGAAACTGGAAAACCTTTCAAAAGCAAATAAGTGAACAAATTAAAACACCTGTTTTTGTTCTGTTCCTCCTGTATATGCTAAATAGTGGCCAAAATTCTTCCATCAATTTTATTTTCCATCTGTGGTCTGCGGAGCACCAGGGTGGCACACAGGGTCCGCAGAGATGCTGCCAGTTCAAAATTTAATAAACATGAAATACACATTCAGATGTGTTCTATGCCAAAATTCAACTTACTGAAGACATTCCCAACATGTTAGTTTGGATAATGACCTCAGAATAAGCAGAGAATGGGTCTGCACCCCCACCCCTTCCCCCATTCTCATTCATTTAAGCTTCTGTGTCTAACATCACAGACCAAGCAGGCTGCACCGGTCCATGCATCCATTTACAATTTGGCCATTTTCGTGCCCACTCCTGCAAAACTATAGAAACAGGCAAACATCTTCAGGACTCATGTACTATAGGCAACAAAGGCCTCATGCTTGGCTGAGTCCATTTCTGACTCCGTGTAGCCATGACTTCAGAAATACTGAGTATAGCTCATCACATCAAGATTATATCATATTATAGTGGTTTTCACACTTACTGTAAATCTTAGGCATTCCTCCGTTGGCTTTTATATTCCCTTAAAGGAATATGAGAGTAGATAGTATTCATGGACTCAAAATTGCAATGAAAACCATCTGACTACTCTTCTTTTTAAACAGCCAACAGATGTGTTGGGGAAATGCACATGACTTTGTTATTTGTACCACTTGTCTTTGAAGGCAGGTAACTCTTCAGCAGGATTTAATGTTTACTCGGTATACATAGCCATGTCTACTAGTATCGAGGGATGAGTGTGGGGTGCAAAAGCAGAGAAGCAGGATCCCAACATTCCTATGAAGAAGTTTGGCTCTTAAGGGAAGAAAAGGTGGAGACATCTGCTGGGTGCTCAGGAGAAGAGGTGAAAATACGAAGGGGTTTTTGTTTGTTTGTTTTTGTTTTGGGTTTTTTTTTGTATTTATAAGGGGTAGAATCATGGACTGTGTTTTTCTTTTTCATGCTTCTCTGGACTCCCCAAAGTTTCTATAATGAGCCCGCACTGCTTTCCTTAATCATAAACTATACTTTCAAAGCAGAGTCTATAATTATGTACAGTCCATATGACCACAGCCACATAAAATATGGTTTGCACTGGCCACAGGGGACATGAATTCAGAATAAAATGCTGGCCTCAGTGCTCAGGTCATCAGCTAAGAGGTGCATGGGCTGTAGGCGTTAGTGAGGGAGTTAGCGACACCGCCTCCCGTGGGGAAATGTCATCACCTTCTGTGCAGGGACTGCCCGAGAGTCATTGTATTCTTAGTTCCTAGCACATTCCACCAAGTATTTGTGGAATGTGTAACAAGGTAATTTTCAGAAAAAGATAAAATCATGACTAGCATACACATATAAAAATGAACACTAGTTAAACATTTTATTTTACTCATAGGATATGAATAAACAAGGCAGACATTCTAACCAGTTCAAAGGAAAACTCGAACAGCCCAAATTTACATCTAGTAAAGAAATGTTGAGATGAGCTGCTAATACAGACACAATTGTTTTTTTCAAAGAGAGGGGAAGTCAGCTTAAGCCACTACCCGGCAGGGTAACATTTATACTGCTATCACTTAACTGCAATCTACAAATGGTTGTAAAAGAGCTCAAAGATAATTGTCAGGGCTAGAATCTGATAACCCAGAAGGGCATGATATATGCCATGCGGTTTTCCTTAGAAGCATATTTTTTTTTTCTGCAAATGAATGAATCACTGGTGTCATCTCTACATGTAGGAGAGAGAACATTAATCAGTAGAAATACCTTTAAGTCAGGGTCCTGTGTATGAGATAACAATATTCACTTATAAGACAAAGCATTGTGTTACGAGGTTGTGTGTCCGTCCTGGCTGCTTTGTGAAGACACAGGGCCTGCACTGTGTCCTTGCTTAGTGTCCTTGTGGTTGCAGGAAACAAACTCTGCCCTGAGGATTTTGATCACATGCTGTGAACATTTCTATTCAAAGCAAGCTTATCTGTAGCAACATGCTACTCTAGAATTGTACCTTATATTTATTAGATTTCACTGCCAGACGTGGCTTCTACTTCCAATGTGCTCACTTTACAAGCCAAAACAAGTCCTGATGCTCTTATTCATAACTGCTGGAGCAGGACGCGGCGGGAAGCCCGGCCCCGACTGTGATATTTCCACTGCCTGACTGATTACCTGGCATGAAGGTTCCACATTTAGGCTGCAGTTAACAACTGGGCATTGATGGTACGGCTGATCCGGAAGTAGGAGGCACTCACCTCTGTTCAGTACCTGTTTGTTCTGCTGGAATAAAAGTTCTTTGCAGGCGGGGAGGAGAATGGTACTAATTTTAGTTTGTCTGGAAATAAAGTGACTGATGTTCTCAATGAGTGAAATTCAGTGCCATCTTTATTTAAAATAATAAAACATCAAAAGCTTCTATTTTTTCGTTAAGTGGCTGAAAAGTCCAGGCACTGTGCTACTCACTTCACATGTAATATATCTGATCATTATAATAAATCTCAGAGCTTAGTGGCCATCCATCCATCTGTCCACCCACCTATCCATCCATCTACCTATTTATCCATCCATCTGTCCACCAGCCATTCTTTAATATATCTTTCCATTCATTCTTCCTTCCACAATCCATCCTTCCATCCATCCATCCATCCATCCGTCTGTCTAACAATCCGTCTGTCCATCTATCTGTTTATCGTAGTCCATTTTACAGACCAAAAATTGCATGATGCATACACCAAAGTGAGCAAGACAGACGCTGCCTCCCCAGCTAAGGAACCAACTCAACCCATCAGCAAATTCTATTGACTCTATGCTCAAAATATATCCAAACTCTGACCACTTCTCACCACCCCAATGCTATCACCCTGCACAAGTAATCAGAATCCTTAGAGAAAACCACAATCTTGTCCTGCCTTGTCCCCTCTGACTATGCTTTTTATGTCTCTCCTCCTCCTCCAGTCTGTTTCAGGCACCCTGGTCTCCTTGCTGAGTCTCCTTCAACATGAGACATGGGCTTGACTTAGAGTTTTTTGTATGAACTATCTCCTTGTCCTCTCTTCCTGGGCCATTCTGCCCCTAGATAACAGCATGGCTGTTGTGCCTCTAAATGTTCACATTGATGCCCAATGCACAGCAGAATTCATTCATTCATTTGTTGAATGAATGAATGAATGAATGAATGAATACATAAATCGGCTAGCGAGGAGAGCTAAGCTGGCACAGTGGTTTTCAACCGGGGGTGGGGGTGGGTGGGAATGTTACACTGGAGGAGGTGAAAGAGATCAGAATACACCACCCCCAAATAGGCCACTTTGGTATAAAGATTATTCTAAATTAGAGACGTTTAAGATTTAAAAAGATGTAAGAATAAAAGCTTTCCATGAGCTTTCCTTATCTGACTAAAAGCAGCAACTTTGGGAAAATAAAGCTGCCATAAATTCCTCATAAGGGTGGATCTGCTCTTAGAAGGGAGAACACAAATAAAACTTACCCCGAATTATTCCTCCAAGGAGTTTTATGGCCTTGAAGCATTTGGAGAGGCCATTCATATCTGTGTAGACAAACTTTCTTACTCATTTGTTCTCCTGAAAATCCACTTATCTTTCAAAAAAATTTTTTTCTCCTTTATGTGCCTTCTCTCCTCTTTCCCTCACCTCTTAAGAAGGTATATAAGCCCCCAGTTCTAACCACCCCTCTGAGTGACACATCACTGAGTTCGCCAGTATATATGTATGTGGCACATGTAAGTACATTCTGGGTTTTTTCTGTTAGTCTATCTTTTGTGAGTTTAATTCACAAATAAACTTAAGAGAGTAATGGAAAGGTGTTTTCTCCTCTATACTTTGGTAATGTATTTAGACATTTCTTGTCTTCTGTCATGATCATGGGCACGGGTTTGGGGGTGGGAGTTATTGGCGTTTAGTGGGTAGAGATCAGGGATGTTGCACAGGATGACCTCACACAGGACAAGATGTCAACAAGGTCAAGGTCGGGAAACCCTCAACTTGCGATTATAACAGACATTTAAAAATTAACTTCATTGACATATAAGATTATGCAATATAAATGCACCCATTTTAAGTGCACAGTTTGAAGAGTTTCACCAAATAGACTTACAAACCCGTATAAACACCACTGATATTTCCATCTCCCTAAAACATGAATTCAGGCCCCTTTCCAGCCAATCCCTCCCCTTGCCAGACAGCCGCTGATCTGATAATTGTTATAGCAGAGTTCTCCTTCTCTAGAATTTCTTATAAATAAAATCACATATGTTTGCTTCTGTCTTTGGCTTCTTTTGCTCAAAATCATGTGCTTGAGATTTATCTATATAGTTACACTGGTTTGTAGTTTATTCATTTTTATTACCGAGTGGGATTTCAATGTATGAATATAACACATTGCTTTTTTCTCCCTATTCTTCTGCTAAATGACAACTTGCATTATTTCCAGTTTTGGGCTATGAAGAATAAAGCCTCTTTGGACATCTGTAGAAGTCAATATTTCAGATATACATTTTTTATTTCTCTTGCATCAAAACTAGCAGCTGAATCATTGGGTCATACGGCAGATTTCACTGCATAGGACACAGTCTAAATGGTTTTCCAGATGGTCGTGGCATTTTGAGCTCCCTTTAGCAGTCCATGAGAGTTCTTGGAATCGGCCATTGTGTTCATTTCAGCCATTCAAGTGGATAGAGAGTGGAGTTAACCGAAGCTGATTGGGGCATTTATTAAAGCTTTGGTTGCTCTTTGTGATTTCAGATCTCTCTCTCCAGAAGGGCCATGTGACCTACTGCTGTGCTACTATTAGACCTCAGAATTGTAAGCTGTCGGGTCTCTGAACCTGCAGGGTGGGCATCTCTGAGGCTAGTAGACCAGGAAGCTGCAGCCCTGGTACTGCAGAGTCACAACACAGAAAGGCTGAGGGGCGCCTGGGGGGCTCAGTCAGTTGAGCGTCCAACTTTGGCTCAGGTCATGATCTCATGGTTCATGGGTTCGAGCCCCGTGTCGGGCTCTGCGCTGACAGCTCAGAGCCTGGAGCCTGTTTTGGATTTTGTATCTCCCTCTCTNATAAATAAAACATTAAAAAAAAAAAAAAGAAAGAAAGACTGAAATTCTTCAGAACCGGGAGGACACGAAACACAGGGAGAGAAGCCCACACCACCAAATCATGAGATTTCTTTCCTGCTCTGGCCCCAGCCCTTACTTTCTAGACAAAATTTTCATGCAAGGATACTACTTAGGGGAAAAAATACTATCCTAATGTTTGGGGTGCCTCCAAATTCAAATCTGAAATCCAACCAGAGGTCTGACTATGTTTGGCTACTTTCCTGTCACCTGGGCAAAGGCTGCTCATCATTGGTAGGTTTGTCACTCTGCTTCACCAACTGGCCTTTTGTTCACCTAGTAAGGATTCTCCCCCTGGAGTTGAGTTATTTTAAGTTTCTTTGTGCCCTCACCTCTTCAACGGCTTTAAAGAAAAGTTTGATTTTGAAAATTTCCTGAGGCTTCATTAGAAATAAAACCATTTCACATCCCTGTGTATGCTACAAGGACATGAGTCCTCCTCTTAAAAGTAGAATGTAGCACATTCCATGAGACTGGTGTCACAGGGTACTCTAGCCACTCAAAGAAAGGTGATTAACCAATTTAGGGGGTCAGGGAAGACATTCCAGAAGAATCTGGGCTCAAAATCATCAGGAGGAAGTCTCCAAATAGGAGACAGAGGGCAGAGTGTTTCGAACCAAAGAAACGAGAGTCAGGAGAGAGTTTAATGGGCAAATGAGAGATAGGGTTTTGCTGGAGAGTAGGGCTGGAAGTGGGAATGAACACAGAGTGCTGGACCTGTGCCAATAGGTAGCTTCTAGCCACACGTGGCTATTGAGCACTTGAACTGTGTGACCAGTCCAGACTGAGATGCACCATAGGTATAATATACACACTGGATTTCAAAGATTTGGTACAAAAAGTAGAATGCAAAATATCTCATTAATAATGTTTATGCTGGGGACATGCTGGAGCAGCAGTGTTTCAGATGTATGGGGTTAAATAAAATATATTATTGTACAGTGCTGGGCTTGAGAGTTAAAGTGCCATCAGGAGTTTGAATCATGCACAGAGTAAAGGGGAAAGATATGACCAGATGGATGTGTTTGGATTTTAAAGGGTTAATAAATAGCTCCTATTTTTCTGGGTTTGGAATCAATTGAGAGTCAGAGGCAAGAGTCAGACAGATGGAAATAAATATGCTAGTTTTATCACTAGTAATAGCTGGATTTGAAGATAAAACTTTAGATCTATAGCCGCAACGGGCTTGCTAACTGTTGACCAAAGGAATTAAATTCACTCACTGAGAGACTGACAGCTGCAGAGTCCCTCTACAGGACATGGTGATGGGTGTTCTCTGTGGACAGAAAGACCCCAAAGAGTAGAGACAAGGGAACAGGTGGACCTGAGTATTACCCAGCCAGGTCTCTAAGCAGGAATAAGAGGGAGAGAAGGAGAGGGAGGGGAGAGGGAGAGACAGGAGGAACAGGAGGGAGAAAGGGAAGGTTGGGAGGTGCCCTGTGGTCCAGGGTTGTAAAGCATTTTCAATGATGCCGTGTGAGTTACCTATTGCTGTTCTAACAAATCATCACACACTTAAAGGCTTGAAGCTATGCGCACCTGCTATCTCACAGCTCCAGAGTCCAGAAGTCTGGGTAAGTTTGGCTATTTTCTTTAATCTGGGTTTCATAAGCCTGAAATCAAGGGGTCAGCTGGACTGAATTTTCATCCAGAAGCTTGGGAAAGATCCATTTCCAAGCTTGTTCCAGGTGCAGACATAACCCAGGTCTTTGCTGTTGTAGGACTGAGGTCTTGTTACCTGGCTGCCTGTCACTGGGGCCACCAGTAGCTCTTCAAGATCCCTCTACAGCCTTTGCAGGGCGGGCCCCCACCTCTCAAAATTAGCAATCCTTCCTGCCCTGGGAACCTCTGTGAACATCACTGCTGCCAAATCTATTCTGACTTCTTCAAATCTGAAGGGGTCCTCTTCTTTCACGGCTCCTGAAGTTAGATTGGTCCCACTTGGGTAATCCAGGATCATCTCGCTATCTGAAAATCTGTGACCATAATCACTTCTGCAGAGTTCTTTTTGCCAATTGTAATATATGTGCAGAATTGGGGAAAATGGGTGTGGCTATCTTCCAAGGGCTCTGCCTACTACAGGTAGTAAGTGAAATCTAGACATATCAATTTTTGAAACCATATTTCCTCTTATTATTAATTTCCCAGGAAGTAATTAAAATTCAAAGTCATTTTCCTTACTTCCATGTCCTCTTCTATAAAATAGGAAAAGTACTGAAGCTGCTATAAATCGTGTCTGATGGTCGCAATAATACCAGGCACATGGAAAGTGCTCAATAAATGCAAGCCACTACCTTTATGAAGAATGGTGACATGCCTAGTGCACAGACCACCAATACCTGCACCAACGTGTAAAGTTAAAATCTTGCAGAGAGAGGTCAGACTGACTGAAACCTGTGGCCTCAGAGCCCCGAATCAGGGGTCGTAACAGAAATGTTGGTCTTCACCTGTTATTTTGTTCCCACATCATAGCCTGGCTTCCACGGTTCTCAGGCAATATGCCAAATTTTTGCCATCTTTGGGGCCCAACTGAAGTAGGCTGGCATTCTGTTTGGGGAGAGTGTACATTGCTGCATTTGTCAATTGATTCGTAATTGATTGGTTAAAGAGAAGACCAAGTCAGGATACTACTGAGGACAGATGAGTTTTTCCTACCACATGAGTTCTGCACCATCCAATAGTAAGAATGGCCGGACAGAACGCCCACTGGCTGGGAGCAGCCCCCATGGAAGAACACCCTAGGGTACAAGATGCCCATACATACACTGGCCTCTCCCCTGGCCCAGCTTGGCCATGGACCCTGCCTACATGGAAGCACTTTACTGCAAGGCACTAACCTATTGTGTCTTAAAGAAGCACATGACCATGAACTGCCCTGGCCACCTTACAAAGCCAGGACCTGCCTCAGCATCTGCACCTTCTGGGCCCACATCCTCAGCAGACTCTACCCTCTCTCACTTCCACCTGTCAGATTACCTTCACCTCCTCAGTCAAACACTACATTTGCTTGAGTATTTCTTAATTTAATAGGCATTCAATATATATTGAGTGTAAGTCATTTTTAATAACATACACACACACACACACACACACATATACACACACCCGCATATGTATATTTGATGCTCTGATTACAAAATGGCATAGATCCTTTATGGTTTACCCTGGGCCCTATTGTTTCCCTAAGTCATGTTCTCCCTCACCCCAAATATTCAAGTTCCTGGAAATATATATATATATATATGCAGTGTTTGGTCATTTGAATTATTTATTCAAAGTAACTGCTACCCTTTCCCACTTCTTGGAGTTGTTCAAGTGATTGGTAATGGAATATCTGCTGTGACCTGGCCCCAGGGTAACTGACTGTGGGCTTCCCTTGCACAGGGCAGGCCTTCCAGCTACTGGCTCACAGTAGGAACATTTCCTTCAGATGGTGCTGTGGACCGAAATGTGTCCCGCCCCCAAACTCATACAGAAGCTCTGAACCTCCAGTGAGACTGTATTCGGAGGTGGCGCCCATCAGGATGTGCCGAACTTGAAATGAGGTCCTAAGTGTAAGGACCTGATTCAAGAGGACTGGGGTCCCTATAAAAGGAGGAGACACCAGAGACCTTAGGTGCAGACACAGTAAGAAAGGCCACCTGAGAGCCCAGAAGAGAGCTCCCACCAGTAAGATTGGACTTGGACTCACCTGTACAACCTCATTTTAACTAAATTACCTCTTCAAAGACCCTCTCTCCACATACGGTCAGACTCTGATGTATTAGGGGTTAGGACTTTCAACATATGAAAATTCACCTTGTGGATTCTGGCAGAATGCAATCAGTTCATAACAGCCACTATCTACCTTGATTCATAAACATCTTGCTTGATCATCCAGTCCCATCTTCCACAGCCATCGTGAGTTGGGAAGCTGCTATTACAGATGCTGTGGGTATGAGGAGAGAGGGCATGTGGAGCAGGCTGTTTTGTCTACATGTCACACATACACAGGGATGTTCTGTCTGTTACTGCAGTCCCACTTGGCCTACCCTGGTGTCCTGAGACACACACATCTATAGCTCAGCTGCCGTCTGGGCAGAGATACAGATCTGGGTGTCCTCGGTAAAAAAATTGGGAGTGAAAGCCATGAGAGCTGATGGAATCACTACTCCAAGGATCACTGTCACGACAGTGAAGGCAAGGTGGGATTTTGAGAAGGAGCGAGCAATGAAGAGGACCCTGAGCAAGGCTGAAGATTGTCAGTGGCTCCCACTGGATGAGGGCTCTGGCCAGCACAACTCTGGTGCAGATGCGAGCCACAGCCAGCATTCAGATATTTGAGATGTGATTGGAGGCTGAGAAGATAGAACGGTAGAGACAGTGCTGGAAGAGTGACAGCAGATGGCAGCTACTTACAGAAACAGCTGGAGGAAAATGTGGGGTCCAAGGAATTGTTTTTAAGATGAAATATTCTCCCCTCATGTTCAAATGCGACGAGGAGGGACTTATCTGGAAACATGTAAGAGGGAGACTCATTAGGGTTTAAAGCCCTGGAGAAGTTGAACAGGGAGGGAAACAGAAGCCAGAGAATGTGCAGAGGGATTCAGCTGAAAAAGCTGCATCTTCTGCTGAATTAGGAGCAGGGACAGAGGAAGAGGAGGATGAGGTGGAGGGACTGACCTGGAATGGATGGGGGATGGGGAGCCCATCCATTGAGGTGTCCCACGCATTTATGAGGCATCTGCGGTGCGCCTGTGTGTGATGATGAGGTGGGAGGGGGCTGCCGAGGAGTGGGGAGGTGGACGTCAGGGAATGGGGTCTTGTGTTCCCTCTTATTCTTTTTTTCCTACATCGTGCAAATATTCTTTTTTTTTTTTTTAATATTTTTATTTCTAGGAGAGAGAGAGATCGAGACAGCGTGAGCAGGGGAGGGTCAGAGAGAGAGGGAGATACAGACTCTGAAATAGGCTCCAGGCTCTGAGCTGGCAGTCAGCACAGAGCCCGACGCGGGGCTCGAACCCACGAACCGCGAGATCATGACCTAAGCGAAAGTCGGACGCTTAACCGACTAAGCCACCCAGGCGCCCCTACATCGTGCAAATATTCTATCATAAGCATTTTTACTATACACAGAAGTGAGTATATATTTTTAAATTTATTGTTTTATACATTAGAAAGCAGAGACAGATTTATCCTTACCAGGCATCTGGAAAAGGATTGCTTCTGAAACTGAGCACTAATTTTAGGGCTAAATATTTTGGTAGCTAAACCCAAAAGGACGATTTTTATGTAACATAGAATATATCTGATCAAGGAATGCATTAAAATGCTGGTAGAGAGAAACTTGGAGCCCCCTTCCAGGAGAAATGCACATAAATCCTGATGTAAGAGACGGGGTTAACATAACAGGTAATGTCTGACTATTGCTTTGGGGAGGAAATAAAAATATTTTCAAATGGACATTGCTTATACTTCCTTTTGATGAGTGTTGAGGAGATAGTGTGATATGGTGCCTGCATCAGGGCATCTCACACACTACAAATGTGTTTATAGGCTCCAAGTGAAATGTTTTCTAAAGGTCTAACTTTACCTACAGACGAGCTGTGGGAAACTAGGAGAATGAGCAGTTAACACAGACAACCTCTCAAGAAACATCGAAAGCCCCAGGTGTGTAATTTTTTGAGGGAATGCTATATATATTGCAGGAAGAAAGTTCTGGAAGTTGACCAAATGGGAAACAAGCTTCCTATTCTAGATTTCATGTGAATAAAGCCAGGCAATCAGAGCACTCAAGCCTTGTCAGCTTTTTCCCTGGAGTCTGCGGTGATCTCCCGGGCAGGGCCTGTGGCTTTGGTTTCATCCACGTGGGAGCCCACTGGCACATTCATGAGGATGTGGGTCCCTGCACCCCGGGCGGGTATCTCGGGAACTGTGCCCTGGTAGTACCCTCCATGTGCCAATGTTGGTAGGGGTTGCTCAGAAGCTGACCCACCGTTATGAAGGGGAGCCACTGGACTGGCCCAGCCCAGCTTGCACTCAAATCATTTTCCTGGGGGAAAAAAAAAAGACACCTATTGGGCTTGAATGAAAGTGATTTCTTGCAGGACTCTCATAGCTTGAAGGTTTGGGGATCAGTGAGGGGAGCTCGTGCTTCCACTGCCCTGACCAGAAGGGTGTGGCTTGTGCAGTCATGAAGGTAGGAGCCTTGGGGTACATCAGAACCCAACCTGGCTCTCTAACCCCCCTTCATCACCTATGTGCCTTCTAGCAACTTTCTTCAGTGTCCTTGGAAGTGAGAGGCACAGGGTAACAAGGCCACGAAGGGAGAGGGAAGGGAGAGGAATTGAATGAGGGAAGGGAGACGATTGAATGAGGGAAAGATGGAGCACTTTCAGCTCATTGCCCATGCACAACAGCAGATCGTGTTTCTAATTGCGTAAGAAGAGAGCTTCCACCCACAGAAGCCTGGGGCGCTCACACTCACCCATGCAACATGGCGCTGCAGAGGCCATTTCCAAAGAAGAGGGTGAAAAACCAAAAAGATTTGAAGAGGTCTTGAGAAATAAGCCACCATTTGATTTATTAATGAGAGGTTGGGCCATTGTTAGTGAGGAACTGTCCTCGAGTCTCTGTTGGTCACATGTTGGATTTACTCCATAAGGACACTGATCATGGCAAGGTTGGGGGTGGAGGGAGGCAGGGCTCAGGGTGCAGAGCTCACAGACAGACCTGCGGAGCCACAAGAGGATCTCCAGGGCTCAGAGGGAGCACCTTCTCAGAGCTCAGAGACACAGTGCCTGCCCCGACTGCAGGGCTGAGGGCCACTCACGTCTGGAGACAGTAACTCTCCAGGAAAATCCAGGCTTGCTCTCCAAAATTATATACTCAGTTCAAAGCAGGTGAAGCCAGAGCCTGGGAGTGTATTTCTCATTCATTTCTATCTGGGGAAGTTAGGAGTGGGTGGCAAACGTGAGGAAAATAAGACGAGAAAGTGAATTCTCCCCTGACAGGTTGGAGAAGAAAGATGGGCACAGGAGAGATTTATTTCCTCCAAGTAAACATAACCCGGAGTATTTTTCTTATAGGTCATATTCATTTACCAGTGCTGAGAAAATCATTCCCTGTCATGGTCCCCACACCATAAGTCACTTGCAGAATTTCTTTATCAAGACCAGATAAGGATCAGGAAAAATGATCTGGGCAGAACAAAGATCCTTTGCCTCCTAAATCTGAGAAGTCATAATCTTCATATGAATGGCTTAAATTGCTCAGCTAATGAGCTCATTCTTAATTTCCTACAACAATGGCAGTTTCCACTAGCTTTTTATCAGACCTGAGCCGGGACTCATCACAAGATGGTGAATGATCTCTTGCCCATTATTTTTATCAGCACCACTGATTTATTTACTGCTCTTAAAGGCATCACTGTGTTTGTACATTCTCTAGGAGAAAGGAGAGTGAGGGCATGGAAACATTCCACTGGGGAATTTGATCAAGATTCCTTACAGGGTCTCTTTCCTTCATTTCATCAGATGCCCTCTCAGGCTATAGTAACTCCAGACTCCCCACCCACATCAACACCCACCATCACAAAGAACTCAGTCTCTCCTTGAAGTGTCCTCCATGAAAATGTATTTTTTACTACCTCTCTGGATTTTTATGCTCAAGTTGTCTTATATTTTTAAAAAAGCCTGATGACTGATGATGATGATGATAGTAACAACAGAGATGAGCTAGCACCAATGGAAATTAACTCTTCAACTGCTTAAAATCAAAACCCTTTCTTGATCTTTACCTCCTGCCTTGAGTAGGCTTGGAGAAGGAATCCATCATTCACTGACCTAAGATTTCCCCAAATGCTAAAGATCAAGGCAATAAAATCTTGTCAAGGTAGCATCTCCAGTTAGTGGCAGTCAGAGGATAAACATAAAATTCATGATTTGCACTATGGATGAGTTCCTACCTATAGAGCTAAGAACACCATAACCCCTGGGGTTTCTTCCCAGGGCTTCCCTTTAAAGGATAGGGAAAAGGTTCTAGATTAGCCATTCATTATTTGGATGGAAAAGGATACATCTGGGGCGCCTGAGTGGCTCAGTCAGTTAAGCGTCTGACTTCGGCTCAGGTCATGATCTCATGGTTCGTGGGTTCGAGCCCTGCATCGGGCTCTGTGCTGACAGCTAGCTCAGAGCCTGGAGCCTGCTTTGGATTCTGTGTCTCCCTCTCTCTCTGACCCTCCCCTGCTCACGCTCTCTCTCAGAAATAAACAAAACATTTTAGAAAATTAAAAAAAAAGAAAATGATACATTTACATCCAGTTGTCAAACCATGGCTTGATAGAGACTTTCTCCCATTACTCTCTGACAGCTCACCCCCCCACCATTATTTTTATTTCTTTCCATGTACTGTTTCAAGGTGGTATTCAATGGTGTTCCTCTATTGTCTGCAGAGCAGTCAGAGCATTCAGTGAAGAACGGTGTGTTCTGTTCAGTGATGAAAATGTGAGTTTCATCCAATTAACCTTTATTCAATGGCTGTATTAATTTGAGTGCTCTATGAGGAAAAAACAGCTTTCCTTTACCTGTGTCAACACATCCCATTATCCCCTTAAAGACTGGCCTGACCTCAGCTCTCAGGAAGCCCTCCCTGAAGGTTCAAACATCCTTTTATGTACCCCACACCCACTTACTTGCTTAGACTAGTAATTCACAATTTGGATATTTATCAGAATCACCTAAGGGCCTGGGAAGTCTATGTATGAAGGCAACTGGATTCAAGTTCAGGGATTTGGATTGGTGTGAGCAGGGATGTGGCCCAGACATCTGCAGTTTTTAAACCTTCCAGGGGACTCCACCATCTGGCAGAGGTGAGATCCCCCTAGTTATGAGTGCTGCACATTGGATCACCACCTCCAGGAATTCTGATTCACTTGGTCAGGATGGAGCCTGTGCATGGGGACTCCTAAAACCCCCCCAGGTGATTCTGTTGTGGAGGTTAGTAGAGAGGAACTGACTTGGACTTTACTGTTGTGCTACTGGGTGTTAAGGGAACTTAATAATGTTGTGAGCAGGCTTGCTTCTCTTCCTGAGAAGGTTGGAGTCCTAGAAAGTGTAAGGTCCAGAAACTGAAGGGGAACAAATGGCTTTTGCCACTCTGCCCTCTTAGATTCCTTGACTGGGACTCTGTAAACTAGATTGACAAAAGACAGACTAAATTTTGGAAAGGTCAGTCCATGGGGAATAGGGTAGACAAAGGGTAGTTGGTAAGGTTAGTTGTGTTGATGCCTCTGGCGCTGTCTCTGGTGCTGATTAGGGTCTGGTGGTGTCTCCAGTGATTCTCATCTGTCCTTCCTGGTAGACAGGGGAGGGGACAACTTCACAAATGTGTGTCCTGCTTCTAGGCAAATGGGGGAGGGGTGAGCTGGATCTGCTTCTTTTGAATTTTCTTTAATTCAAAATAATCCTCATGGCAAAGTGGCATATTTGGGGCCAGTATGTCCTGCTGCCCTATAACATGTTCACTGTTCAACCTTCTCCCCATAAAATCCCAACACTGTCAAGAGAGGAATCTCCATTCCCACCTGACATTCATCTCCCCAAGTCCAGATCCAGGTGTCATGGCACCTTGAGCTTACTGAAATTGCGAAGGGGTCCTCTTTAAGAAGAGTCCCTCACTGTGGATAGAAATGTAGATTAAAGGGCTCTAATGTGTCCCTGAAACTCAAGCTTCCTCAGGTTCATGGTAAGTGCAGACCTGCTGTTCTCCAAGTGGGTTTGCTGATATTTCCAATAGCCTTTGGCTGTATCTTCAGATAGAACTTCTTTTTGTGATATGTCCATTGCGTGAGGACCAGAGCCATTTCCCCCACTTTAGGGACTGTTCTCAACCCCGACATTGCACTGGGAGATATTTCTTCCCATGTCACAAGCAGAGGAAAGCTTGAGAGAAAAGGTCATTTATTCCCCCAGAGGATGCACCCAGCTCGGCAAGAGGCATCAGCCTTAATATATGGAATGCATTTTGCCAAGACCGTGACAATCATTAGAAATGGGCCTTTGGTGTCATTACCCCAGAGTCATCCTGATGAAGTATGTGTCCTCTGAGTAGACAGAAAACATTAGAGCGCCCTGAGCTGAATTGGTCAGCCGAAAATACTGGAGTGCCTTATCCTTGGAAGGAAATTAAGCCATTTATTGGAGGACAGAAGTTCAGTATAATAGTTAAAGCAATCTGACATTTCCATAAATTAATAAAATGTGTACGGTTGGCATAATTCAATGTGTAAAAGCATTGATCTCTCCTCTATGAAGTCCAGGAGGATTCCAGGCATTGGGAAGAGACAGGACCTCAGGACCAATAACATTAGATCAGTGTCAAGGACCAATGAGATCGCCTGATCAGGAACCTCACACATGCACGCAATTGCTCATTCACACACTCACACATGCACACATTCACACACTTGCTCATTTACACACTCACACATGCACACGTCCACACACTCACACAAGCATGCACTCATTCACTCATGTGTGCACACACATATTTACACACCCACACGTGCACATACAGCCACTCACTCACACAAGCACACACTCACTCGCACACTCATTTACACACTCGTGTGCACGCACATTCGCACACGCTCATTCACACAGTCGTGTGTGCACACACTCATTTGCAGACTCACATGTGCACACACTTGCTTGTTTACACACTCACACATGCCCACACTTGCTCATTCACACACTCATACACACAAGGCTTTCTCAGGCTCCTCTCCTTTCTGAGCTGTGAGTCCCCAAGGACAGGATCCATCCAGGTTTGAATGGATCCTCCAGGTCTCAGCACTAACCACAGAGCCAGGAGCAGAATAAGGACTCAGAAGTTGTCTCCTGTGGGAATGAATGGCTGCAAATGCATGATCAAGGGTGTCTTACTTTGTAAAGTCCTCTGTCTTGATATCACTCTTATTGCCTCAAGTACTCAAGTTTGTGAACATTTGGCGAGTGAAATTGTGATCTGTTTGACCGTCTAATGACCCATACAGGGACACAGACCCTGTTCCTGGAGAGCCCGCTGGGGTCTGGGTGATGGTTCCAGGCTCCTCAGGCTCTAACCTGGATTCTTGGGCATCACCTGACTTCCTCCCTAGGTTCATATCCTTACCTACAAAATGAGGATAATGATACCCACTTTATAAAGAATTAAATGAGACAATATCTTGAAAACACTTGGTGCAGTGTCTTTTCATGATAAACATCCAAGAAAGGCCAGCTGTTATTGTTTCTGCTCTTATGAAAAAGGTTGAGGCCAAGTTACCACATTATTTCAAGACATTTTGCCTTCTCTTCCTTCCTGTATCTAGAGTTCATAGGCAATATTTCTGCAGTGAACATAGTTTTAGTGAGGGTAATAATAGCATGATTATATCCTCAACCCACCTGGAAGAAGTCCAAAGCAACAAGTAAACATAAGACTCTCCAGGGAGAGGCACGCATGATGACTGAAAGCAAAATGGTACCTTCAGACCCAGCCAGAGTGAAATAGATCATGCTGATGTCTTAAACTAGCCCACAAGCAAATTATCCCCTGATTTTGCTCCACTGTTTAATTAGGGTAAGACGGCCAACGCAGCCCAGTGCAAACAAACCATTTTAATGAGCAATCACAACAAAATTAATGATGCTGACAGGTAACAAAGTATCTACATTTGTTTTTCTTGGGTGTAGGCACAACTGGATGTTGAATTAGGTCAAGGGCCTGAGTGGGCGGGGCAGTAAGTGCCAGCGTGTTCTGGAGGCCAGCCAGCCTGGCCTCTCTGAAGCTGCCCTAAAGCCACAGAAGAGTCTGCTGTCTCCTAGTCCCTCCGTGCCCAGGTGGACTGTGAGAGCCCCGTCCTAATGGGGCCCCTACACTGCTAATGACATGCCTGGGCTGAGGATTTTTACTTCTGCTCAGTGACCCTAGACCTTCTGCTGCTGCCAAGAACACAGAAGAAGAACTCAAGCATTATACAGTTGATGATGCAGGTGACTTCTAAAACCCTGGGAGTCTGTGACCATGTGGAGACACAGGCGGTAGGGAGAAGAATGCTTCCAGGTGAGTCTGAGCAGAAAAGCACGGGCCAAATGAACCCTCAGAGTTTTATCTTCATGGACAGAATCAACTTCTGTTGTCCAGGTTATGCCACGCAATGTAGAAGGCTCAGGCTTTTCCTTCATCTCTCCATGCCCGCGGTTTTCCTGGGTGGTGTTTCCTGAAACACGGGACTGTACCCAGGGCAATGTTTTAGAGACGGTAGATGGGGTTGTGCCCAGCGCATCAGAGAACACAGTGCCAACTCACAAGGACCTTTCCTCTCAACCATCCTGATGACCCAAGCAAGATGTCCAGTCTGGTGTGGGTTTGGTTTAACCGTTATGTCCATCAGAACAAAAGAATTGGCAGTCAGAAGAACCTAGAACACAATAAGTTTTTCTTTTTCCTGTTTTTACTTTCATTAGTTCATTTTCCTGAATTGTATTTAAGCTTGAAATATAACTTCTTTATCAAAGGCATTCATTGAGGTAGGCTTGATCTAACTACAACATGAATCACCTGATAGCACAGGTGGATTGGGACTCACAGCCTTGGCAGTGGGTTTGGCCCCAACTCAGCATTGCCTTTGGTGACCCAAATCTCTAAGTGGCTTTGGAAGGGCAGTGGACAAGTGTGGTCAGCAGCTCCAGGCCAACCCCGCTTCCTATCTCCTCCATGTCAGGGTTCTGTGAATCTCCTCCAAGATAGCGCTGCTGTGCTGCACTGAGTTTAGAGAACTGTTCTGGGCATTTGGGACAGGATGAGCAAGCTGGGGTCTCTGCTATGTGCTGCTTTCTGGGCATGAGCACAGGAGTCAGTTGTAGGAACCTTGGTCTGAGGAGTTTCTCAGGAGTGATGCTGGGGATGTGAGGCGAATGTCACCTGGAAGCTGGTTCACCCTGGTCTCCAAGTGGCACAGAGGCCAGCAGGAAACAATGAGTCAGGGCATCCTGGGCTCACCTCTGCCTGACACGAGAGGTTACCTGCTACATGACTTTATTTTTTTTATTTTTTATTTTTTTAAAGAATGAAGTTCTTTTTTTTTTTAATGTTTTTTATTTATTTCTAAGAGAGAGAGAGACAGCGTGAGCAGGGGAGGATTAGAGAGAGAGGGAGTCACAGAATGAAACAGGCTCCAGGCTCTGAGCTGGCAGTCAGCACAGAGCCCGACGCGGGGCTCGAACCCACGAACCGCGAGATCATGACCCAAGCGAAAGTCGGATGCTTAACCGACTAAGCCACCCAGGCGCCCCCCTGCTACATGACTTTAGATGTGGGCCGTTACCCCTTCAGCATGACTTTCCTTATCTGCAAGATGGAAGGAAACTTGTTCAATGTGAAATGGGACTGTGGAGCAGCATCGACTATAATGGAGACCAGCACCACTCATTGGGTACATGGACAGGAGTGATTATTTCTATGGTCAGACAACCGAAGGCGTTCATCTTCTTGACTCTCCTCTTTCTTGATGGGGGTCAGTTTCAAGGGCATCCATCACTGGGCATGATTTCCAACAGTCATGCAAGAAGACATTTGCTTCCCGGCCAACCTGCATCTCTCCAATGGAAGACAAACCAACGCTGTAGCAGATCATTTGAGTTTCACTTGTGTATTCAATCGCAAGTCCCTGTCATGGCGTGTTCTTCATTGTGTGTGTTTAGTGGAATCTGTGTTCATTAAATCTGTTGTCATCACCTGCCGTTTGAAGCTGATTCAGCCATTAGCAGCTTCTCTACATTTCTATAAATATTTAAACCACTGATATTCGGTAATCACCTTGGTATAAAATTAGTAAGAGGACGTTGACTCACCATGGTTATTAAGAAAGTCAGCCTAATCCTTAGTGCTAAGTGCGTCTTGCTTCTGGGACATGAAATGTGAGATAGCAGATTTGAAAGTACAACTGGAGTTTTTTCTTCTGCTTTGTCTTACACCAAATAAGTCATTTGGACTCCTGTGGCTCTCATACCACTTGCCCTGTGTCTTCATCACACTGGTACTTCTGGCCAAACTTAGGGACAATTCCATGTGTGTCTCCATGGCTATATCTGCATGCTCATGTTGAGCATGCCGACCACAACTTTGTCTGTTGGATTTGCAGACTGAGCATTCTGGAAGATGGAAGACATCTTAGAAATGATAGTGACCTCTTGGCCAGGTGGTCAGAGTATATTTCTGGCTAAGCAAAAATACAAAGGATTTATTTTCTTTACAAAAATCCAGCCCAGACCCCTGGGTTGTGTGTGGCAAATCACTCTTTTCTGGGCTAGCATCTCCCCACGACAGACGTCACCAACTGATCCCAGCACCGTTTCCCACAGATCAAGGATTAGGCACCATGATCCTTCCCAGCACCACATTCCAGGTAGTCAATGCCAGGTAACAGGAGGCATAATAAAATCTGCCTGGGGTCCTGGGCTTTAACTATGCTTCTTTAATTTAATTACATCTCTTTTTACTATAAAGAAGAAATCCTTCTATATCCAATTGGGGGATTCCCATAAATTTGCAATCGATATTTACATTAACTCATCAAAAATTCTGCTGCCTATTGAAAGCTCCTGAGTGAGGCTGGCTGGTATTTGGGCTTGCTGAGTCTGCTCACCCATGACAGCCTTCCAGATAAAGGTGGTGACTTGCTCAAGGTCACAGAGATTCACAGAAGAGCATCTATATCTGTACCTACTGCTTTTCCAACCGTGGGCTTTTAGCACTTATCCAAACACACATACCATTTCTCACTGGCCTGAAGGGACTCTATCCAGCATAGAGAAGACAGAAGACGTTCAGCAGAAGGTGTTTATGAATGTCTGGGGGTCACCTGCACTTTCTATCCCTTTGAGCCCTTACATTCACTGCAGTGCCCTGTAGCTGGTAGACTCACCCTGAGTCAGGAGTGTTTATCCTCTCTGGCCCCTACTGAAAGAGTTTGTCTTTTAATGTCATTTCCCCAAAAGCAGGATTTACACTAGTGGTGTTGGCCTTTGCTTTCTGAAGCAAGAACCGTGGAGATCACGTGACAAGGCATGCTCTCTGCCTGTCCCATCAGCTCCCACTCTCTGATGCTGGTAGTGGCAGAGGACCCATACAGCATCAGAGATGCTCGCTGTGGCCTGCGGCTGGGTTCTGCACACAGCTGGGCTCAGAAGTCCATCTGTGGGGGGAGGTTGTGCTGAGTGTGGCAGAACATTCCAGACATACGCCACCTATCAGCTCTCAGAAAGATTCCTGCATGAAATGCTAGTGGTCTGATGACCTTCATCTTGTGTTTGTCTCAGTCAGCTTGGGGGCCATAAAAAAGTGCCCAGATTGGGTGGTTTAAATAGCAGACATTGATTTCTGGAGGCTGGAAAGCCTCCTGTGAGCATTCAGTGTCTGCTGAGGACCTTCTTCCCAGCTTATAGATAGTCCCCTTCTCACTGGGTCCTCACATGCTGGAGAGAACAGCTCTGGTGTCTCTTCCTTTTCTTACAAGGGCACTAATCCCATCATAGAGTCCCACCCTCACAACCTCATCTAGAATTAACCACCTCCAAAGGCCCCACCTCCAAATACCATTATGTTGAGTGTTAAGGCTTCAACATATGAATTTGGGGGTGGGGGGATGCAGAAGCATTCAGTCCATAGCAGTGCCTCCCCATTTCCCTCCAGACCTTGCTGGCTTCACTAAGCAAAGGTGAAGAGGAACATTCACCCAATCAGTCCTTCCGAATTGGGGCAGCATGTTAAAAATTCTGATGTAATTGGGTGCGATCTGGGCATGGCCCGGGAGTTAGGGATCTTAAAGGCTCCATAGGTGCTTCTGGTGCAAAGAAGTGGCCACAGGTCAACTGCCCTGTTCATACCCCTGCCTCCATAACCCTGAGTCTTCCCAGGATGGTGTCTGGCCATAGGAGCATAAGGATGTTGGCTGACATTTTTGACCACTCCTCTGTGCCAGGTGTGGGACAAAGCATTTTCACACATTAATAGTGTCCATCCTTGGAGTAACTCTAGGAGGGAGGGATCAATACTCCCCTCTTTTCGAGAAGAGACGAGAAGGCCTGGGACACATGCCTAGCCAGTGATCTGCACCCAGGCTCACGTCACGGCTGATGTCTCCAGCCATCAGTTACTCTGCTTCTCCCAGAGCTGCAGGGACAAGTGCATAATCTCCAATGTTCCCTCTTGCTCCAGAGGAGGGGGAAGTGTTCAACGGAGGAGATGGGGAATTGGGGAAGCTGGGAGGTAACTGGTAAAAGTCTATTTACTTTCTACCAGCCTCTAAGGGGAGGGGTCAGGGGAGCTGTGCTGAGTGACCCACATAGTCTCTGGGCCTTCTACTGGCTTCTCCTGGTGTGGCCTGCACTGGGGGTGGGGTGGGGGGGTCGGCAGGGGACCCACTTTGCCCAAGTGCTTGGAAGGCATGGCTTTTGGAGCCTGTAGCTCTGCCAGCGTGGGCAGTGGCTGCTGGCACCTGCCGGGCTGAGCACCACTTGGCCCGTGAGGCAAAGCCCCTTGGCCCCGGCAGCCGCACCCTGTGAGACAATGCCAGCCCCTCTCTGGGAAGCACAGAGCCTTCATTCCAGCAAACCAATAGCCAAGCTGGTACGCAGGGAGTTTCCACTTCATTTCCCTGCATTATCCCCGGTCTGTGGATAAACAAAAAAGCAATAATAGCTCTTGTGGTGTTTTAATTGGCATTGGCTGTGTTTTAATTAGCAGAAGAAGTAGTAGGAGGGGGGTCAGAGGGGACTTTTCTGTAACTGCCACCTTCTCCCAAAGCTCAGGCCCCCCTGGGGACGGTGCAGCAGCTTTTCACTGAGCTGCCCATTCAGATAATTCATTCACAATCAGCGTCTCTTCTGGAGCTGAGTCAGGGCACACCGGGTTAACGTGTTGGGTTTAGGAAAATAGTATGTGTTAGTTAAATAAACGCAGAAGGTCTGTGGCTTAGCACCACCCGAGAGTCAGGGGAAAGGTAATTGTCAGATCTGAAAGCAAGTCTATCTGAGGCGGAGAGGCAGGCAGAGGACATGGAGGGATAGTCAAGGCTTCCGAGACGACATAGCTGCTCAAATGCTAAACCCCCTTCCAGGCCAGTGTAAGATCTCCGACAGACCACCCCCTCACTGACCAATAACTGAGGTTGTTAGACTAGATTCACAGAGGCAAGGAGGGGAGTGGACCCGTGATTAGAAGCTGAGGGGCAGGGAGTGGGAAGATCTATATCATTTTCAAGTTCAT
Source organism: Crocuta crocuta (assembly GCF_008692635.1). NCBI lineage: Eukaryota > Metazoa > Chordata > Mammalia > Carnivora > Hyaenidae > Crocuta > Crocuta crocuta. The sequence continues at coordinate 6,100,646 of NW_027530007.1, read as the reverse complement.
TCGTATAAGGGGACACTAAAACTGCAGGCGTTTTCCAAAGAAAGGAAACTTCTGGCGGCAGGAGAGTGGATTCAACAGCTCCATAGGTGTACTCTACACCTGTTTTAAAACTGATTTTCGAATGGCATCACAAGAGGCTAGGATTGATTATGTGCAGCAAACTGCGGATGGTGAAAGAAACAGAAAAGCCCTAGGAGCTCCCTACGCTCACTTTCGCGACTTTATTCATGAGAAGACCCACTCAAATAAAAATCAGATGGGCATGTAACTTGCAATAACACTTGGGTCGTGTGCAGAATTTTCAAGCTACATCCATCTATCTCAGCATTTATTAAGCGCCTACGCCAGCCTAGCCTGGTGTCCGGCACCATCATCCACGGACGAGCAGGGCAGGAGGTTGACAAAGCAGCTTCAGACCTAGGTGTTTTCTCCATCCGGAGGGCACCTGAGACCCCACATCTGAGACGCGGCTCCTCCCGCCTGCTGTGTGGACTGACCTCCTGTCCAGCTCTGCCCTCACCTTGCCTCCCTCATGTCAGCTCCCACATAGCTTCTGTGCTGCCTTTTATTTCTATTCTTACAAAGGTAGGTGGGCCAGCTCACTCCCAAGGCCCCTCCCCTTGGCTTCCCAGCTGTCCCTGTCCCCACCCCACACCACTCAGGCCCCCAAGTCAGGCTTGAAGCCCTACTCTGGGCATTATTTCTGAACACCCCTCTGCCCCAGTGACGATTCCCAAGTGCAGGCGGTGGGGTGGGGGGCACTGCTCCTCAGGGGAGGGCACATCTATTGAATTCGGGATGACTGGCCCTGAGGGTTGCACATGAGTGGGGCACCCAGCTGGGTCTAAAGATGGGCAGAGTATTTAAAAGTAGAACCAGGAAGGGCATTCTAGATGGAACAGCAGGAGCTATGTCTAGAGGCAGGAGGGAAGTCCCAAGTGGGGGCAGCGAAGGTAGGGTCTCATCCCCCAAGAGTAAATGACAAATGTCAAGATGCAGCCCCGCTAAGGTGCTGAGGAGCTTGGACTGTGTTCCTGGCCCACTGAGGGCTGAGCACCCAAAGCCACAGCTGATGCTACAGACATGAAGCCTTCCCTGGCTCAAACTCACCCCATTGTGAGGTGCCCTGGGTATGTGCGAGAGAAGCAGGGAGACTGATGGGGAGGGGGTGAGAGGGGAAGAGGAGCAGGGAGAGGGAGGGGGAGGGGAGGAAGAGGGGGGAGAGGGAGAAGGAGGGAGGGGGAG
>NW_027530007.1:6057588-6099341 GCF_008692635.1 Crocuta crocuta | reverse complement strand
AGAGGGGAAGGGGAGCGGGGGGAGGGAGGGGGAGGGGAGGAAGAGGGGGGAGAGGGAGAAGGAGGGAGGGAGAGGGAAGGAGGGGAAGGGAGGGAGAGGGAGGGAGGAGGAGGGAGAGAGGGAGGAAGGGAAGGGAGGGAGGGAGAGGGGAAGCAGATGCTAGAGAGGACAGGTGCACATTCCTAGGGAAACCTTGCGATCCACTAATTCATCAAAGGCTGCTGCTTTGTTGCTGGGGTTTGCCCCTCACCCTCACCCCATCTTCTCCCCACAATGTCTTATTTCTAAAGTTGTCTAATTTCTCTTTTGACAATGCTCTTCCTTGTCAAAGTTCCTTAAAATGTGGCTCCTGCATGGGGGCCATCCTGAGCTGGGCAGTGGTGGCCAATACTTTTACTTCACTTAGGAGACGGTACACCTTCATTCTGGATACCAGTAAGTGGAATCTTCCAGACTGTCATCACTTGTGTTAACATTTTGGGGCCAGACAGGGTTCTACTGAAAATATATCATGTTTTTCTTTTAATCCCATTTAGCAAAGATTGCTTCCTTCCCTCCATCCTCCCTCCCTCCCCCCATTCTTTCCTTCCTTCCCTCCTTCCCTCCCCTTACCTTCCTTTCTTCCTCCCTCCCTTCATTTCTCTCCCTCCCTCTCTTCCTTCCTTCCCTATTTCCTTCCTTCCCTCCCTCCTTCCTATCTTTTTTCTTTCTCCATCTCTTCCTCCATTTCCTCCCTCCTCTCTTCCTTCCCTCCCCGCTTCCTTCCCTTTCTCCTTCCTTCCACAGACATCAGGCTGCAGGGCATTCTTCCAGGCGCTAATGATGAAGCTGGGAACAGGTATGGGAACTCTCTGCCTGTGGGTCACAGGATCCAGTGAGAACATTTGAGATCTTGACTGTATCACTGAATCCATCAGCCTGCCTCCCTTCCCTCCATGGGTCCTGTCATCTGGAAATATGGTCCAAAGAGCTCCAAAGTTTCCAACAAAATCATACGTAAAAAGATTGTGCAGGACAGGACTTAAACACCAACAAAATCCTTAGGCAAAGCCGGAGGACCGTCTGCGGTTGGAAGCTCCCTGAACCCCACACTTGGGCTCTCTTCCAAAATCTCCTGCTCCCAATCACCTGACGTGTTCTGCTTTGCTTTAGAGTTTCCCGGTATTTCTTTCACCCTCTGCCTCCCCTGCATCAGATGGAAAGCTGCCCGCCCTGGCCCCATCAGCTGCATGACCAGGGTCCTAACAGCTCACTTCACACCTCTGCGTGCTCCCCTAGAACATAAGAGAACGCCGTCTTCGTTCAGGGGTGGGGTGAGGGTGATTGTCTGAAAGGCCTAGGCACATGCTGTTTGCTGCCAAGTCCTCCTCCCAGCTAACTTCCAGTTGTCCTCAGCTGATCTAACACTTCGATTATGTACCTCACATGCCTTATTTAATGTCCTACCTGGCATTAAATAAGTAGTTGTGTGCATTTTTACTTCTGCCTGTGTCTCTCATGCTAGACCATCAGTGCAAGGAGAAAACGCTGGTGTCCCAGCCACCCAGGACAGTGTCTAGCACTGGGTGTAGGCAGAACAGGTATCACTGAAGAGAGAGAAAAATGCACAACTTAATTACTGACTGGATGCACTCAGATATATGGTGTATGCATCCATTTCTGTAAATCCTTAGAAAAATAAGATTCCGAGTCAGGGACGCAAGACAAACATCAGGCTTGGCTTTTGCACAAGGCAGTTTTGCCTACCTCCTAAGTGGAAAAGCGAAGCACATTAGATAGGGGTAAGTCAATCCCAAAACCACCAGCCAGGACTAATGGTGGAAAGGCAGCTGAGAAATAGCAGAGCCCATCCATGCCGCCTGGGGATTGAATGCTTATGAAATACCCATCTTGCCCAACTACCTGCAACAGAATCTTGCAAACAGTCCAGAAACCAGGAACCTTTCCGACTGAAGGAGAGTCAAGAATCCATGATTGATTCTGTCCCACAGATTTCAAAACACCAAGCAGAAATGGTACTTTCCTGATGCCTTCTGTACGCAAGAAGAGTTTCAAGATCTTGCTTGCTGTCCTCTGACTGCCTTTCTGATGAGCAACAAAATGTTTGATTTTCTTCTAATAGATTTGTCATTTTACTTCAAGTGTCCGGTACTATTGACCCATGGAACCTCAATTCCAAAGCCATTAAAATCTAATTTTCCACACTGTGCCCCCAAGAGATTGACTAACTTTCAAAGAATAATTCATTTTCTTTAAGAAAAAGAAATGCATATCTCTCTCTATATTTTATTTTTATTCTTTAAAATAAGTCAAGGGATGTTGCTGTCAGCCCCTCTGTGATTACTCTCTCATGTCTTTCTGGCAACAGAGCATAAGTGCTCCTCTGATGAAGTAAGATCTGGTCACCGTGAAGGGAAGGCTGTATTTATGTGGGGAATGACCACTTACTGATATATCATAAAGGACCCACTGTCATGTTTCACCATCAGGAAAACAGGGCAGAAGGTTCAAGGTTACTTGTTTTCGAAAATAGAAGTTGTGTCAAAAACTAGGAAGAAAAGTGCTTCCAAAGGGAGAGTGTCTTCCCAAAACTTTCAGAGAGTTCAAGAATCTAAAGGTGAATTTTCTTCACGTGTTAAACTAAGCATCTCCTCTTAAAATTCAGGGATCAGGAGACCTAATGAGAGGTCATGCAAGCAGATGTCCATAGAGCCATGTGCAGAAATCTTAAATCAATGGATTTGAAGCATGTGAGTACCATTAGGTGGGGCCCATTAAACTCACTCCTTCACAACCAAATGCAGCAGGGGATCCTGGAGCAAAAAAAAAAAAAAAAAAGAAAGAAAGAAAGAAAGAAATTAGTGGACAAATTGGGGCAACTCAATCAAGTCTGGCGTTAAGCGACTAGTATTGTATCAGTGATGATTTCCTGTTTTGGGTAATGGTAGCACCATTACAGAAGACATTAAAATACAGGGCTGTGGGGTGAAGGGTCTAAGTCGATGCTTGGTACCATGTTTGAAACTTTTCTGTAAGTCAAAAATTATTGCATAACAAACACTTAAAAGGAATGTGTACTATATATTTTCTGAAAGGTGGGAAAGCCAGCGAATGAGCCACCATTGTAATCTTGTGGGACATGAGCGTCAGCCAGTGCCTCACTCCAGAGCTCTTTCGTAAGGTGTCTTCAAGCCAGTTGGAGGAGCGCTAGGCTTGTACTCCCAGAGCACTGTCACATGAGTGCCATGGTTTTTACATAACCAGCTGTGGCTCCCTTGTGCACACTGACCCCTGGGAAATGTCGGCAGCCTCGATGGAAGAGTCTAGAAGGGAGATGTGCTGCCTGTCAGCAGGCAGAGAGGTGACAGCACAGCACTGTGGCCCCGTCTGCACAGAGGCTGGCCCAGAGCCCATGCCCAAGAAGTTCTCATAATGTTGAGTCCTGCAGGCTGAGCTGTTGCCAATGAACACACCAGCCATGGGATTTCCAGAAGCATGATTGACAAGGACAAACTCCAACCTGAGGAGGGTGTTTGGGTTGCTCCCAAAACACCGATGTCTTATAGAAGAGTAGTTTTGTNTCCCTTGTGCACACTGACCCCTGGGAAATGTCGGCAGCCTCGATGGAAGAGTCTAGAAGGGAGATGTGCTGCCTGTCAGCAGGCAGAGAGGTGACAGCACAGCACTGTGGCCCCGTCTGCACAGAGGCTGGCCCAGAGCCCATGCCCAAGAAGTTCTCATAATGTTGAGTCCTGCAGGCTGAGCTGTTGCCAATGAACACACCAGCCATGGGATTTCCAGAAGCATGATTGACAAGGACAAACCTCCAACCTGAGGAGGGTGTTTGGGTTGCTCCCAAAACACTGATGTCTTATAGAAGAGTAGTTTTGCGAGACCGCAAAGATGATCTGAAAGGAGGCAGCACATTCAGAATCTGCGTCTGCGGGTCTGGATGAGAGGTGAAGTTAGCAGCAAACATTGGAGATAAGGACCATTGTTTTCAGAGGGCATGTGTCACAAAAACCTGGTGTGCCCAGATGGGTTTGAAATGGGGCAGTGCAATCAGGGCGTCACAGATGGTCCTGGGATGACCATCAACTCCTCCTGCCCCCCAAGCAGGGAGCTTTTCTCTTGCCCCTTCATCCTTTGTAAAATGGAGAAGCCTGAGATTCCTCTGAGCTCTGCAATCTGGGAGCCCTTCACTCAGCCCCGCTGGTTCAGGCGGGACCCAGCGAGGCGCTACAGCATGGGTGCAGGGGCTCTGCCTCTCCCTGGCTGTGCAGCTGAGCAAGTGACTCCCACTCTGTGTGTGTCCCCTCATCTCCAGTGTGAATAGGGGCGACTCTGCTGTCCTTGATCATGTGCGGGTCAGACAGGATGATGCTCCGAAGCCTCCCCAGTATATGGGGCCACATGCAGAGTGCTCTGGAATGTTGGCGATCCTTACTACTTGTGATCCAACCAGCAGGACTCAAGGTCTTCCCACACAGCCAGCTCTGGGGCAGAGCCCTGGACTAAGAGGAAAGCCAAAGCCAAGACCACCCCGCGATCTTGCTCTCCTGTGCCCAGGGAGAGCGCAGGGCAAAGGCACCAAGAGAAACCAAAGAGGTAGGACTTGGGAAGAGGAAACCCTGAGGGAACAGACAGAGACTGTTTGGATCCATAGCTGAAGACGCAGGTGGGGCTCCCTCAGGGAGGCCGGCTCTCCAGGCCCTGCAGCTCACTCCTCCGTCCTTCTGTCTGTGCACCCACACACGCCTCAGCCCCTCCGTGAGCACTCACAGCATTTACTCTGGAAATGTGGAGGGCAGCAGTGTTGTTGGAGGCTTCTATACCTCCTTCTCAAACTCATTTCAGGAGGCTTGAATTAATAAAACATAAAAACAAGACAACTTGGAACAAAGATGTGGAAAAGTACTTTGAAATTGCTTATGAATGCTTCTGAAAAGTCATTTTAGCAAATACCAAATGTCCACGCTCGGCAAGCATTGTCTTTATCTCAGGCATGGGAGCGCACTCCTTCGAATCGTGGCTGGTGATGGTTGAGGGCTGGCTGTGTATCCGGCACTGGGCACGATGTTTCCCCACGATATTCCCCTGTGGCAGGTGTGACTGGTATTCTCATCTCGCAGATGGGAACATGGAGGTTTAACGGGGTTAAGTAATTTGCTCAGCGGGGCACAGCTCAAGCCTGCATTGCAGCTCTGAGCTGTCCTGTGAGTCAACACAACAAGGAATCTTGCTCATCCATGGATGTGCCTCCCTTGGTATCTATCTTCTTGCACATGAACACGCCCGGTGAACTCAGCAAATGCTCTTGGACTCAATGTGCCTAGCTAGAATCTGAGCCGGAGGGTTTTGATACTACGGTGCCATTCTCCACGGCCTGGTGAGTCATGCATTGCTTGGGTCTTGTGGGGACCTCTGGAGGGAAGGGAGAGCGAGCCCTGGGTCCCCTGCTCTTCAGGCTGTGTGCTTGGAGATGTGCAACACGCCGAGGCTGCAGGCTCACGTCTCTGACAAAGTTGAAAATTTAAATTCTCATTAGGCAGAAGAGTCTGTTCCACACTTATTTCGTCTGGGTAAGAAGTGCTAGAGGGAGCACAATCAGACGGAATCTGCTTAAGTGCCTTCGGAGGCGCGTGCTGGGGAGAAGCAGCTGCAGCCGGGGCCGTCTCCTGTTTCTGGTTCCCTTGCTCAAGGCCATCTGTTTCCCCACAAAGTCATGTTTCCCTACATCATTCTATATACACCTCCTCTCTGTCGAGCTCTCTCTCTCTCACACACACGCTCACACACACACACACACACACACACACAAACACCGTCTTCTCCCAAAGCAAAATTTGTACATGTAATCAACATTTCCATATGGCCAAGTTCATCTGAATGTAATCGGAGCCAAGAAGCTAAATTTGGCCCAAAGACACCCTGAGGTCCTGGGTGGCGTGACAGTGCAGGTGCGCACGCACATACGCACACCATCCCCCGTCTCTGCTGCGTCCCTGGGTCTCCACCTGACGTGGGGATGTCACTACACACACACAGCAATGAAGAGGGTGCTTTGCTCTCATTTATCAGGCCTGACAAGGCTTCCAGAAGAGAGGAAGAGGAGGAGGCGCTCTATCTCTTTCAGCTTGAAGGACACATCCAGGCAACTCAAGGGCAAAACGGCTTAATCAAGCCCACTCCCCAGATACCGCCCACTTCTCACCGGCCCCCACTGGCTGTGCTTATCTCCCATACACCCACGGAGTACCACGTACCTTGTGCCCTCTGGGGTCCTCCTGCCCACCCCCCAGCTAACCCTCAAGCCTCATCCTTCATGGCTTACATCTCCACACTTTCTCGCTGTCTCTATTCCCATCCTTAGCCAAGGTCCCATGCACAAGGCCATTCTGTACCCTCCATCCAGCACCACCAGAGAGATCCATTTTCTGCAAACACTACTTTGAAACCACTCCTTGCACAGAACATTCAATAACCCCCTATGACCTGCCAGACAATGTCCTCCAGTCTAGGCCCTTCTACTATAGGGGCCCCTTCCCCAATCTTCCCAACGACGAGGCATCCAGCCTCTCCCAGTGATGCGAACTCGCTTACACAAGAGAAGAGACAACATGGCAGAGTCATGTTGTCTTTTGAGCTCTTAAAACCTGGGTTCAAGTTCAAGGCTCTCTCGGCTGTCTCTTTCTCTAACACGACCTGGGTCACCTGGTTTTCAGCATGCAGCCCGCCCCAACAAAGGTTGCTTTAGAGCAGAGGGTGGCAAGGGGTGGGAAAGACTCATTCTTACCCCTGAGTGTGTGAATGTGCAGAGGGTAGCAGCTAATGCTATCCAGGCACGGGGATGAGGCCGTGGTGATCCCACAAAGCCCACTCTCTACGTTCAGACTCTTCACATGGACTTTGCTTTGCCTTGAGCAGATTCACATCCAGACCCGTTCTGAACAGCCGGTGAAAGATGCATGTTTGCACACTTCTGTCCCCAGAAGTCGACCACCATTGAAAAGGCAGCAGTACGTCCCAGGCCCTGACCCACCGGTGGCTGTGGACAATCACTGCATGGAAGACACACACGTATACCTGTGCATGGGAGGCACGGATGCCCCCAGGCGGCTGAGCAGGGCCCGTCCCCCTCCACCTAGCGGACCTCATCCAAGGAGAGATCTGACTGCTTTCCTTGCAGAATTGCACGGCAACTTCAAGTGGATGAAGACTCTGCTTAATATTTTTGGTAATGATAACACTTTTAGGACAAGTGCTTTTTAAGACTCAGAGATGGGGGAATCTGAGTGGCATTTTAAATGGGGCTGTTGGACAAGCCTCTCCGCGGCCCTGGTAAATGTCACACGTTTCACCAGCTGGGCAAAGAGGCATGTTAGATATGTTTCTCCCAAACCTGATTAAAATGGAAAGTGCCTTTTGAATGTTTGGTTCTGTTTTCTATTATGTCAGACGTGTGGGAGAGAAACAAAGAGAACGTGTGGGAGAGTGTGGNGCACAAAGGAAGAGAGAAATAGTCAGGGAGGCCCCAAGGGGACAACAGCTCTTAGAGCAGAATAAATACTTCGGAGGGGCTGAAGCTGGAAAACACTGCGCTCCTCGTGAAGCGGAGTGGGACGGTGTGGCTGATCGGCGGGCCGGCCCTCTCCAGAGCAATTAGGGCCCTGGTGGGGAACCATGTTTATGTCGGAAGATAAGTTCACTTAGGTTCAGAATGCGCGTGGTGTCAGACGGCATCCACGTGCCTTCTGTTCTGGTCCAGCAGCCGGATTCCCCTGACGAGCTGCACGGTGGCCAGTCCTGTAACAAATTAGGACAGGGCCCAGATCAACCCCCAGGTGGGGCCGTGAGGAAGAAGAGGGTACCGAGCCATTGGGCCATTGGGATCGCTCAGACAATGGGTTCTCCGGTGGTGAACAAACCAGGAGTCGGTCCGACAGTCAGGTGCGTTGTCCAGCTTCTTCTGCACACAGAAAACAGAAGAGTGTCGGTGCGTGGCCACACTCCAGGACTGCAAGCCGTGGGAGCCTGTCCAAGCGAGCACGAAGAGCCAGAGCCACAGACAGACGGGCAGAGACAGATGTTTATTGAAAAGCTGTGGAGCTGTCCCCCGGCACCCAGGGGTGGGCACGTGTGGGGCTTCAGGAGGGACTTTGGGGACAAGGACGCAGCATCCCCACGACTCCCATTTCTGCTCTTCCAGTCACAGCTGCCGCTCCCCCTCTCCCTGAGGACGTCTGGCTCCCTTGACTGAGGGCAGCACTTACACAGGCTGGGTCTGAAAACTGGAGGTTCCAGAGTCCAAGGGAGGGGCTGTGCCTGGCTTAGCGAGGGCCAGAGTCCCCTGATGGCCCCTTCCTGTGTGGTTAGAGAGGGGCTATGCCACACGAGGCTGTGGGGTCACCACGGGGCAGGCAGTACCTGGGAGACGTCCTATAAATGTTCACCGCAGGTAAACCTAAAGGAGGCAGGGTGGCAGCTGATGGCCTCTGGGGACCTCGAGAGCGCAGAGAAAGGCCCGACCCATACCCCAGGGTCACACAGCAGCAGGAGAGTGTTTTTCTGGACCCTCCATGGGGCCAGAGCCCTCAGTCTCTTCTGGTCTCCATAACTCCTCCACCCACGTGTCTCTCTCCCCTGGACAAGCCCATCCCACAGTGTGGTTGTGCCTTTAACAAATCCATACCCACCCAGGACCACCCTAGGCAGCTGTGCAGGATGTAAAGTCACCTGACTCCCCTCCCTTATCGCCCGGCCAGGCCCCTCGGGGACCCGTGCTCTGGCGGACAGACCGTCTTGTCCACCAGCTGGGCAGTGTCCCTGAGTGGGCACTTGCATGCATGTGTGTGGGCCACCACCACAAAGCGCCCCAGGCCCAGTGGGTACACACGTGTCTCTCCCAGTCCCAGGGGCTGGGGGTCTGTGATCAAAGTGTGCACAGGGCTGGGTCCTCCTGAGGCCTCTCCCCTTGCCGTGCAGACACCATCCTCTCCCTCGGTCCCCACACGGCCGACCCCCCTGCTTGTCTGTGCCTCCTCTTCTTACAAGGACAGTCAGATGGACCAGGGCCCATCCTAGTGACCTCGTTTTCCCTTAATCATCACTTCAAAGGATGTGTCTCCAAATACAGCCACATCATGAGGTCCTGGGGGTTAGGCCTTCAGCGGGGGATTCTGAGGGGGTACAACAGCCCCCAGGACAGTGTACAGTGAGGGATCACCGTGAACCAAAGGCTCATGCAGCCAGAGAGGGAGGCAGTGCAGGGGAGGCCGTGCTGATCAAACCCACACACTTACCTGAATGTGGCTGCGACTCTGAGGTCCCAATCTGACATCTCAGTCTGACACCTGAGAGGGGAAGTGATTCATGGAGAGTGAGCTGTGTGGTCCGGTGACCCTTCCTGAGACATGTCCGCTATTGCAATCAATGGCTCACATGTAAACGGTGGAACACCTGTGACCCTGCCCGCACACACACACACATGCACGCACTCATGCACATGCGTGCACACACACGCACACGTCAAACTCTAAACACACAATCACAGCATACGCACATCACATCACAAGCATACCTGCGGCCATCACTGGTGATGGCCTTGTAACACCTTGTCAATGCAGATGAGTGTCCTTGGGCACCGGCTCGGTGTCCTCACAAAAGGCCTTTCCAGCAGGAGCCATGGTGAGGTGGAAGAAGGCTCAGTGTTTCTGGACCAGTTCCTGGTCGCAAAAGAAGATGATATGCTAATGCCGTGCTCTCTGCCACGGGACCCTACACTGCATGGTGAAATCACTGAGGGCCCAGCACACGGCTCAGGCCATTCAAAATCACACAATGTTAGGAACACAGCAGTTGTCAATATAATTCTCTTAACTGCCAGCACAGAGGGAGAGGTGGATGCCGCCGCCAGATGGGATTATGGAGAGTGTCCCGGAACGGGTCGTAAGGTGCACATCTGAAGCTCTCTGGGAAGCACCCATCATTCCAATGCAGGTTCTGAACTTCCTTTGAAGAAACTGAGTGTTCTTTGTCTGGTATGTTTCTGTGATTTTTGATGTGGAAATTGCCCACTGCTCTTATGTCCCATGAAGTGATAAAATTATTATAGGCAAGCTTATGATCGGATATAATCTAGGGGATAGAAACAGGTGTGGAAGGATACAAGAATTCTTTCTGAATCTGAAAGCTGCGGTTCTGAGTTTATAGCATCAACTACTATTTTTTAAATGGGCTTTTTAACTTAACTTAAAAATGAATCTTCTTGCACACAATCTGAATATACATTATGAGCGATTTAATGTGAAGCTGCTACCATATCATTTTCTCCTGCTTTTCTGACCCTGAGACCCTCAGGCAAAGTCACAGGCTGAAAGGCTTCTACCCTTTTGGCATCTATCAGTCTCTTGGTAGCTCCCTCTTTTCTTGGGATAATTTGATTTTTCGAGGCAATAGGTATTTAAAGAGTTAGCCAAAATATGATTCCTGTTTTCTTTGGTGGCCATGTTTTATCTATTAATTTTTTCTTCCTCTACTGATCCCAATGGAAACACAATGGATGGAGTGATAAGTTAATATGCTTCTAGAAGTTTCTTCTCCAGGTTTGTGTATCTGTTCCCATAATGGGTTGTGGGCAGCTTAGGAACAAATCTACTTCGTTCAATCATGGAGAAATAATTAAGACAAAGCTGGTATTTAAAAAATGCATAGCAGGAGTGCCTGGGTGGCTCAGATGGTTAAGCACCCGACTTCGGCCCAAGTCATGATTTCACGGCTTGTGAGTTTGATCCCCGCGTCGGGCTCTGTGCTCACAGCTCAGAACCTGGAGCCTGCTTCAGATTCTGTCTCTCTCTCTCTCTCTCTCTCTCATGCTCTGTCTCTCAGAAATACATAAATAAAAAACATTTAAAAAATAAAAAAAATAAAAAATGCATAGCAGTAGAGCCCACCCCTCTGCAGGGGAGAGGGGAGCTGAGCCCCAGAACCTCAGCATGCAAAGGTAAAAAGTGAGGAGCACTCTGAAAGGGGCTTTTCAAGGCACCTAAAGTTCAGAGAAGGTGTCTAGAACTTTGACCCTTCACCAAAAGAAAGGTGAGAGGGGGGAAGAAGCTGCATTTTAAAATTGTCAGTAATTCCTTACTTATAATTGGGCATCAAACAGATCTTTCAGGCAATGAGGTCTCTCCCACCTTCCAAAATGAGCCTGTGTTACCTGCAGCCGCACCAACAAGCACCTGCCCTCTATACTCCGTCCTGGGACCTCCTGTCTGGGGGACTCTGTCCCAGGAGACGGGCCACCCATAACGGCGACCGTTTGGGTAAGAATGGAGACAGTCTCAGATGGCAAAGTTCTCCGCTGGTGCCCTCTGCAGCTTGGGCAGAGATCAGGAGGGGATTCTAAGGGAAACAGATAGAAAATATAGAATGTAGATTTATTTTTGAAACCGGTGACAGATGTCTGTATCAGTTTCTAATGGGAAACAGATGGCACACTCAAAATGGATATTGGAGGAAAATTTAGGGAAGAAATCATTCACAAAGTTGTGAGCAGTGCGTAGGGGAATGGCAGGGCCCTGCACTAGTAACAGCTGGTCTCTGAGCCTCAGAGACCGGCTCAGAGCACCTTCTGGATCCAGAGAGGGATCCAGGGAGGGGGGGTAAGGAGAAGTGTCCCCTGTGAGCTGATGTCACCGTCCAAGGGTCCCGATTGACAGGGACCCCAAGACACAGCCAGTGGGTTAGATCCCCCAACCCCTCTCCGGTCCTGACTACTGTAAGTGCTCTCTATTGGCCAGCCCCACTGGACAGCCAAGGGCATGTGGTCCGTAAATACAGGGAAGACTCCTGGGCACAGAGCCAGGGGCAACAGGGAGGAGAATGTCATGAGCCAGGCGTTCCTCCTACTCTGGGGGTCATTTCTTCCCCATTTCCTCAGTGGGCTTAGTTTTCTCACCCCTGGAGTGCTATAAGACCCCAGCCTCAGCCCTGTGACCCCTCTGCACATCCTCCCTGTGTGTCCTGTGGTTTCAATCACCAGGTGTCTCCAAAGTCCGTACCCCCAACATTAACGACTATCCTGAGTCAACCGTACTTCCAAATGCCAATCAGAACATGTCCCCTGTATGTCCCCAAGCCACCACTTAACACCATGGTTTATCTGAAACTCTACCACCCACAACTCTGTGCCCAATGAGAAGCTTCAATCCACAATCCAAGAGAGTTGGTCTTTCTTTTCGTCTGCTCCGCTGTGCACTCACAGGTGTTTTCTCCTCTCCTTTCCTGCCACCACGGTCTGAGGGAGGTTTTGTCATCCTGTGTCCAGCCTTCCCTTAGCATAGCCAGCAAAAGAAAGGCCCTAACCCGCAGGTCTGCTCTAGCTCCCATCCAGCACAGCCCTGAGCTGTTCTCGCGGCTCTGGGCACTGCAGTGGTAGCCAGGACCCTGGTGTCACACTTCTGTTCAACAAGAAACAGTTTCATGGTGTATCATGAGTTGGGTGGCTTCAGAGAATGTGACTCGTCATGAATGGAAATTAAAGAAGAAAATGCTGTGACTGTTTCCCTTCACAAAGTTCGATGATCAGGAAGGAGCTTTTGCGGGTGGTGGACGTGTCATACAGCTTGATGGTGCTAGCGGACGTGTGGGTAAATACACCTGCCAAAGTCATCCAACTGTGCCCCCAAAGCAGGTGCATGTCACTGCATGTAAATGTCACTGCATGTAAATTACGCCTCAATAATGTTAGTTCTTTACAAAGATCAATAGGACAGTTTCAAGGTTTGCCAGATTCTAAGGTTGGACTCACTCCTCTGTGTTCTTATACCCTTGGTTAGTTAGAGCCACCACTGCTGGCTGCCATGACAGAGAGGGGCCCATCTCCGCAGGCTTGCATCACCACAGCACTGTCCCTCGCTCACATCCTTCTGGGTGATCCAGGACTCCTAAGTGATGAGTCAGGGACACTGTGCCTTCTCACTGTATCCTGAGGCTCTGCTCTGTGCTGGGTCCTCAGAGACTTCCCAAGATCATCCGCATCCAGCCAGCAAATGGCATGAGCACAGAGACTAACTTAGACATTCGAGAAGTCAGGGCTGGACGTGTCCATTGTAGTTTCCACCCACATGCCCGTAACCAGAATGGATCAAATGGCCCTGCCTAGATGTCTGCGGCTGTAGGCTTCTGCATATCAGAAGGACAACGGATGTGGCAAACATGTCCCCGTATCCCTATAGCAGCTTTCTGGATGGGGAAATAGTGGGTGGAATTGGAGGCATAGCCTCGGTTCCCAGAAACTCTACAGAAGCCACAACCTACTTAAAACACAGGCCCCAGTGGTACTTGCCTTTAAAATGTAGAGTCAGGGGTGGGGCGCCTGGGTGGCTCAGTCAGTTAAGCATCTGACATCAGCTCAGGTTATGATCTCATGGTTTGTGGGTTCAAGCCCCATGTCAGGCTCTGTGCTGACAGCTCGAAGCCTGGAGCTGCTTCAGATTCTGTGTCTCCCTCTCTCTCTGACCCTCCCCTGCTCATGCTGTCTCTCTCTCTCTCTCAGAAATAAATAAAACATTAAAAAAATAATAAAATGTAGAGTTAGGGGCATCTGGGGGGCTCTGTCAGTTAAGCATCTGAGTCTTGGTTTCGGCTCAGGTCATGATCTCATGGCTTTGTGAGTTCGAGCCCCATGTTGGGCTCCATGCTGACAGTGCAGAGCCTGCTTGGAATTCTCTCTCTTTCCCCTTCTCTCTGTGCCCTTCCCCTGCTCTCCCTCTCTCTCTCTCTCAAAATAAATAAACTTTAAAAAAATAACTGATTTCTTTATTTTTTTAAGTTTTTTTAAATGTTTATTCATTTTTGAGAGATGGAGAGAGACAGAGCATGAGTGGGGGAGGGGGGGAGAGAGAGAGAGAGAGAGAGAGAGAGAGAGAGAATCCAAAGCAGGCTTCAGGCTCTGAGCTGTCAGCAAAGAGCCTGATGTAGGGCTCGAACTCACAGACTGCGAGATCATGAGTTGAGCTGAAGTCGGATGCTTAACCAACTGAGCCACCCAGGCACCCCAGACCTGATTCCTTAAAAAAAAAAAAAAAGTGGTGCCTGGGTGGTTCAGTCGGTTGAGAGCGTCCACCCTCAACTCAAGTCATGATCTCACCATTAGTGAGCCCTGCATTGGGCTCCATGCTGACAGCTCAGAGCCTGGAGCCTGTTTCAGATTCTGTGTCTCCCCCTCTCTCTGCCCTGTCCCTACGCTCTGTCTCACTCTGTCTCTCAAAGACCATGCACCACGTGTCACAGGGGTGGGGCTGAGAGCTTGCAGCTGCAGTTCCCCCCCAGCCTAGCTCGGATGGAAAGGGGACACAGACAATCCGGTTGCCCATGGCAGTGGGGTTGGAGGAGCCCAGGGCAGAGGCAGGTCCATCAGCTGGGGGTGCCTGGGGGTGCTGGGCTCCCCCAGGGCCCAGGCTAAAGGTCTAATAGCACCCAGTGGAGATTCACCAGCACCTCAAGTGAGATGTTTAACTGACTGAGCCACCCAGGCTCCCCTAATGATGCTTTAACATCTTAAAAATCTTGCTAGCTGGGGAGCTCCAGCCCCTTCCATGGCCAGCAAGTTTACAGAGATAGCAAGCGCTCTGTAAGGGGCATGCCTCTCATTCCCAAACTAACTCACCCCACGTCTATATCCCCAGCCACCCTCTTCATCTGTTTCTGGTGAGACAGGCCAACATATCCTTCACCCTGAATCGTCTCAGAGCCAGGCATCAGGTAACTAGCAACCACCTCTGTACCCCAACGCCTACCAGAATTATTCACATAGGTCAATCCTAAACATTCATTCCCACAGAAACCCCAGTAAATGCTATGGCCTAGGCTTTCTACTCAGTCCTTCCCCCTGTGCCCTGACCAGAACCTGGCACACCCACTTGGCCTTATGTGGTACACATCTTCTGTAAAGAAATGTCAGCAATAAAGCTTTCAAGGGTGCTGGCCTCTCCACATCCTCCCTAGGTCACTCCCATGAGTTAAACCACCAAAGGCACACATTGAACAAGGGCCAGTTCATGTCCTCTGCAAGTCCACTTCCATCTCTGCTAAAGTGAGTGTGATGCTGTGAACACTTACTCTGCCCACCTTGCAAAGCGTAGCTCAGTGCCACATCACACCTGGGAGCCTGTCACACACATCCTGCTCACTGCCATCCTAAATCCAGTTGTCGGGCTCTGTCTACCACCAGCCCCCTGGTGCTGAGACTGTGAGGCACATCACCCCATGACCACCTCAATGATGCGCTCACTGTCTTTGGGTTTAGCATCATGAGCCACAAGCAAGAGCAGTTTTTGTATTATTAATGAATATACTGATTCCACACTGCACATCTGTGGCATTCTCGGTACTTTCCAGAGCAATTTCTCAGCCTCTCATGGGCTCCTAAGAACCCCTGTGGGTAGGCAGAGCAGACACTGCTGTTCCATCTGACTTATGAAGAAAAGAGGGACCAGAGGATGAGCTGGCTTGCCTAAGGACACACAGCTGGTCAATAATCATGCCAGGAGCCCTATCTGCAGGTCCCTCTGCCGCACAATGCACTTCTGTTTATCTTGAACTTCCTGTTTGCTCTATCCATATTTAAACACACACATCCATGAAAGAAATGTGATAAGGGACAGCTGAAAACTACAACAGTCACTGTTTGTCTGGCTGGAAGAAACCACAGCTTTGTCACCACCAGGGTGGTGCCCAGTGCCAGAAATCAGGGTAGCAAATGCACAGAGAACAGACAGTGACCAGACCTCACAGACCTCACAGACCCCACGGTTTCATAGGGCCACAACTTCAGAGTGACCAACATACACACTCAGAGCTGGGACAGGTGCTGGGCCGAGGAGGACAGGGTGCTGGGTGGGCCTCTGATGGCAGGGGCCTCAGTGTGGAGGCAGGCACCCCTGGAGAACTGAGGTATTCACAGAGGCTGAAGGGTGGGGGGTGAGCAGCAAGGCAAGGGGAACTGAGACAGGTAGGTGGAAGGAAGGAAGCTTCCAAACAGAGGACAGGGTCCATAAGCACCCATGGCAAAAAGTAACTTGCGGCCCTGGGAGCCCTGAAGGGTGGCCAGAAGGAGAGCGAGCCAGAACACAGGAGCAGTGGAGGAACACGGATGGGCTGGAAGGGCAGACGGTCTTTGTTCTAAGAGTCTCGAAATGCCTGGGAAGATTTCGAGCAAATGGAACCATCTGACCACATGCTTTCTGCTCTTTGGGAATGAGTGGAGAAGGTGACAGTGGGAACAAAGACACTGGAGAGAAGGCTGATGCTAGTGTCCAGGCCACAGGTGAGTCGAGACAACCCAGAAACCTTGAGAAGATGGCCTGGGGCCCTGACATTGAGGCCATGTCTTCCAGGAGCCCCAAGAGCCCCCTTGAAGCACACACGGCACCCACATGATTAACATTCAGAGGTGCCTTCCCTGCAGCTGCACTGGCACATCTGTAGGGACCTCCAGAGGCTCAGCCACTCTGCGAGTGACAGATAACTCTGGAAGGAAACCGATGTTCCAGATGGAGATGGCCAGTTTAATTTGCAGCTTCTAAATCTGTACAGATACAGCGTGCTGTCATTAAAGATTCATTTAGACTTATCTTAATAGGAAACAATATAACTCAACCAGACCCATAAATGACAAATTGCCCTCCCTCAAGAGAAATCTTAAGGCAAAAGACATGACTTTCCATCATTTGATCTGGTAGTTAATTTCCGCGTAGCTGACAGTGCTTCATTGCGTTCAGAATGATGACTGCTCTCGCCCTGTCCTGTCCAATATACTACAACCAACAACATGAGCCTCAGCTTCTCAAAGAGGTGAACCATTGGCACCAGCTTGAGAGAATTGGTCACTGAACCCAGGGAGTTTACGGCTTACACATCAGTGATTCTGTGCTACCTCTTAGTTTTAAAGAATGGAGGAAAAAAAAAAAGCAGAGGGGGAAAATGATAGAAATGAGTTCCCCAAATTGTATAGCTACAAATATGCCTAAGAGGGAGTGATAATGATTTCAAGAACCTTGGGCATTGGGGCCACTTCTTTGTAACTCCTACGAGGCAGGGGCAGCTCAGTGTAGGGCAACACAAAGGGAACGAGGAGTCAGGAGTCATGCAGACCTACTGCCTCCTAGAGAGTTAATACAATGAGATGGTCAAGGAATGTGTCCTTGGAGACCAGCTTGTGTTTGAGTCCCAACTTCATTGTCCTCAGGCAAAGGGATGAACTGCTAAGCCCATTTCAAAGTCTATCAAAAAGGAAAGGGAGGATGTCACTGATCCCACACCATACACTTCTTGTTAACATTTAGATGAAATAATGCAAGTAAAACATCTGCGCAGTGTCCAGCATCTAAAACTAATAGCAGCATCAATGAGCACTTACTGTTACTAGCTGTGCGATGGCATATAAATCCCACAGTGCGTTTCTTAGTCTATCTCAGGTGAAAGTAAATGAAAATGTGCACAGAAGGCCTAGTTCAGCACCTGGCACGCTGTTCAGCCTCCACAGCATTTCATTCCTCACTCTGTATTCCAAAACTGGCTGCATATCCACTTAGTCTCTTCATCAAATAATCCATGGGTGAGACATTTTTTTTTCAACCACACAACAAAAGAACATGCTTTATGCATCAGCTAACTATGTTCCAGGATTCTGGCACTCAGACCCTGGAATATCATGAATGCTTCATCTTTAGTGACAGCATTGGGTTCAAGGTTTGTCACCTGGAGCCCCTCAGCAGGTAAAAGGGTGTTGGGTGCCAAGTTTTTAGATGTCTCTGATTGCCAGTCTCCCAGTGAGCACTGGAGATGGCTCACTTCCACCTGAGCTTAGAGCTTAGCCCAAGAATTCACCTTGAACTCATACCATCTTGGGTCCCAAGTGTGTGTGTGTAGGGTGGTGGAGGCATTCCCTCAACCATCCTGGAAAGCCAAGGTCAAAGGACTATGAGGTCAAAAGACATAGACATGGATGACAAGTTTCAATGGAAACATATACATGAAAGCATTTGGTAGGAAAGCACTTGGACCCATTATCTATTTCTGTGTGACAATATTGCCACAAACTCAGTACTCTGATAACACACATTTATCATCTTGTGGTTTCTGTGGGTCGAGGACCCCAGCTTTGGGCAAGGCTGCAATCAAGCTGTCATTGGGGCTGAGTGTTCATCTGCAGCCCAATTGGGGAAGGAAGCGTCTGACTCCAAATGCTGGTGGTTGTTGGCAGAATTCTATTCATGGCAGGTTTCCTGGCTAAGGGCCTTGCTTCCTGACTGATTGGAGGCTGGGGGCTGGAGCGAGCCACCGGGCAAGACAGGACCTTACAGTCCTGCAAGTTATTTTTTAAAATTTTTAAAATGTTTTTATTTTTTATTTTTGCGAGACAGAGAGAGACAGTGTGAGCAGGGGAGGGTCAGAGAGAGAGGGAGAATCTGTCACAGAATCTGAAACAGGCTCCAGGCTCTGAGTTGTCAGCACAGAGTCCAACGCGGGGCTCAAACTCACGAGCTGTGAGATCATGACCTGAACCGAAGTCGGATGCCCAACCGACTGAGGCAACAGTCCGGCAAGTTATCTTATACCTCCTGCTGTGATTGCTGCTTCCTCTGGTTAGGAGCACATCCCAGGATCCATTCACACTCAGAATGGGTGAAAGGGTGTGAAGGTGGGGAGGTGGAGTCATGGGGGCCACATCCAATCCCGTCCAGCGCAGTCAGCATTGCTTAAGTGAAATATTGTTTTACCTGCAAGCAATTCTCTTGATAGATTGTGAGCATAGACAGAGGGATATATCTCTCCTAAAAATGGACTGTCCAGCCCCCTGCCTGAATAAGTGCCCTTGATGCCTGTCTTGTGGGGAGAGGGCAGCGGGGTCTACCTCCACCCCATCAGGGTGCTTTGGCCTCAGTCCTGGCCATTAACTGCAGGACCCTCAGCCAGTCCGTTTCTCTCAGAGTTGGCCTGCTCTGGAATGCTGTGACCAGCTGGCACAGAGTGGCCACACCTGGCCAGCTGCCTTCCGCCTGGGTCACGGCGGCTTTGTGCAGAAAGGCAGGAAGCCTGTGGGGAGTGCCAAGGAGCCTCTCACACAAAGCTCACAGAAGGGTGAGGCAGCACTTATTAAACCCTGGGTATTGAAAATCTTTTTCTTATTTTTTATTTTTAATGTTTATTTATTTTTGAGAGAGAGAGAGCATAAGTAATGGAGGGGCAGAGAGAGAGGGAGATGCAGAGGCTCCAGGCTCCAAGCTGTCAGTGCAGAGCCTGATACAAGACTTAAATCCACAAACCACAAGATCATAATCTGAGCTGAAGTTGGATGCTTAACCAACTGAGCCACGCAGGTACCCCAAAAATCTTCCTAAAAGGGGAGATTGGCATAGATCTCAGCAG
Organism: Crocuta crocuta; assembly: GCF_008692635.1. Classification (NCBI taxonomy): domain Eukaryota; kingdom Metazoa; phylum Chordata; class Mammalia; order Carnivora; family Hyaenidae; genus Crocuta; species Crocuta crocuta. The sequence goes on along the minus strand of NW_027530007.1, from coordinate 6,079,910 downwards.
GAGGCCCTGGGTCTGCCCATTAAGAGGAGATCTGGGGAGCAGTTTCACCTGGAGTGACTTTCACCTAGTTTGACCTTCGCCTGGCCTGACCTTCACCTAGCTTGAATTTCACCTGTCTTGATCTTCACCTGCTTTGACCTTCAGCTGACATGACCTTCCCCTGGCTTTACCTTCGCCTAGCTTGACCTTCACCTAGCTTGAATTTCACCTGTCTTGACCTTCACCTGGCTTGACCTTCACCTGGCATGACCGTCACCTGGCTTTACCTTCCTTCACTGGCTTGACTTTCACCTGGCATGAACTCATTAGGCCTTGCTGAGCATCACCGGCTTTCTCATCAGGAGTTCCAGCACCGCTGTAGGCTCCACTGTGGGTCTGAAGTTCATCTCTGTGAAGAATATGTCTTCCATCATATTCTTGAGTCCAAGAACTCAGGAGGATGCACCTGGGACTCTAAGAAGTGGCTGGAACAGCAGCCCCAGTCTCTGCAGAGGTATTTTTCCCTCTCCACAGGGAGATGTTGCTCATATAATCCAGCATCACCGCAAGTGCCTCAAAGGGTACTCCTTAGAGCCTTGATTCCACAAGAGGCTCGTGTGCTGGTGCCTTTGGGTGTGCTACACACAGCGGCTTCTGCGGAGCTCCCAGAGGAAGCCCTGAGACAGAATACTCCTCCACTCAGAATCTCCCCAGCATACTTGTGCCCAGAGCTTCTGCTGCTTTATTAGCAACAATTATTAATATTCTACAGATTTGGTGTGAGACAGAATATGCAGGAAATGCTAGTGAACCCACAGATCCTTCATTTACAGGTGTCTACTGTGCACCAGCTCTGTGCCAGGCATTGTGACAGGTGTGAGGGATCTGGTCACAAAAGAACAGACAACAGACCCTGCCCTCCAGGCCTTATATCCCAGACCAAGGAGCAACTGAATAAGACATGCAAGATGTCAGAGGTAGGTCCTAAGGAGGACAAATAAAGCAAAGGAGAATACAGGCAGATGGGAGCAGATGAAATTTTAAATTAAATAACTGGGAGGTCCTCACTGATTAGTGGACCTATAAGGATATATCAGTCAGTACTTGAAGGAAGTGAGCAGGTGAATATCTGAAACAAAAGGAGCATCAACAAAGGTCCTGAGGTATGAGCTCCCAGAAACCAGTATAGCCTGCAAAGAGGCCAGGGTAGGTGAACAGAGGACATGAGGTGTGAAGAGGAATAGGTGAAATCAGAGAGGTGATGGGAACCAAATCCTATGCACCCCAGATAATGAAGGTTTATAGGTAAGGGAGACCAAGTCTAGAAGAATTTGATAGGTAAGTGGGTACAATCCTCTACAGTCTGATAGATAGAGAGGACCAAGTTCTTTAGGGCCTAAGAAGTAAGAAAGGAGGCAAATCCTGTAGGTTCTGATAGTTAAGAGGAGTGGAGCAAATCTGCTAGTGTTGGATGGGTAATGGCGGTACAGCACGCGGGCTCTAATAGCTCATGTCAAGGACTTTGGCTCTGACTGTAAGATAGGGAACTACTAACAGATTCTGGGCAGAGAAGCCATGTGGCCATAATCCCACAGAAGGTCCCTCTGGATACAGCGCTGAGAGCGACCTGAGGGAGGGGCTGGGGTGGAAGCCGGCAGACCAGTTTCACAGGCCACTGCTATAATCCGAGAGAGCTGATGGGGACTCGGGCCAGGGAGATAAGAACGCCATAACTGCTCTTCCTTTTACCAGAAAGAATCATTCCCTATTTCCTCTTCAACTCTCTCTCAGCTTTCCTCTCCATAAACCACAGTCTTTAAATGTAATGCTCTGCACGAATCCCGGGCAATCCACTATTAGACATTGTTATGTTTTTTCCACCTAATTGAGCTAGTGGTTAAGAATTTAAGACACTTTACAGCACTTATTAATCTATTGTCAGTATTTAATTTTATAGACAGGAACCAGCTAAAAGCCAAGCTGTAAAATTTCACTATGGCTCCCTGGCCCTTCATATAGATCACAAGATTCACAGTGAGGGAGGAAGAGGGGGCAAGGAAAACAGACTCCATTCCCCAATGGCCTGCGGCTGGTAGGTGTTTGGGTGTTCTTTTTAACTCACACCAATCAACTCACCACAAAATGAGGATGGATTGTGCAGAGATCTTCCTACCAAGCCAACATGAGGACAAGCATGGCCCTCAATTCCAGCAGATGGGTCTGTGGCAGTAATCCAGACATACCTGGGACATGCACCAAGGACTTTCCCAAAGAACAGCCATAACAAGGGCCTTGGCATTCCCTACCAGAAGCATCTTGCACAACCGAACCCATCGTGTTGTTTGCAGATGCATTTGCAAAACTTCTATGATGAAGTCTGACCTCACACGCCGTGAATACCACATGATGTGCTGGAGTCCTATAAAGGTTCTTACAATGTGCAGACAGATGCTGGGTAACTCACACCCTCACAAAGTGTCCCATCCGATTGGTCCAAAATTGCCCCTTGGAAAAGGTCTTGAAGATTCCACACTCTTGCCAGAAGTGATCCAGCCATTTATCCCAAAAGATACCAGGTTGACGTAATCGCAAATACAAACTGTGTTTTCTTCACGTCCCAAAAAATAATAACCAGGTTCTTCTATCCCACAGATGCTTATTCATTGCTTAACTGCTATCAGGGATTCAGAGGTGAGCTTTCCGCTCTCCAGAAGACAGTGGGTTTGTGAAAAACTAAAGCACATGATTAGGATGGTCCTCGTCAGTTCTTGGAACATGTGGCATAGGACACAGACGTCCAATGGGTTCTATTTTGCAAGAACAGCAGGAATGGATGAGGCAAGATTCCCTTATGAAAGGGACCGTGTGGGTGGATTTGTAAGATGTAACAGACCCAGGGCAGAACCAGTGACCGCACATTACTTCAGGCATGTGACAGAGACTCATTCTGAAGACGCAACCCACCCAGTCCCATCCGAGGCCCCCTGCAGGCATAACTGAGAGCCAATGAGTCATTGTGGCTGCTAATTTAGCACTTCCCTTCCCTATGATCACAGCTTCATGGGAAGATACCTACTTCCTTGTCTGCTCCTGAACCACAACTAAATGCTAAGTTATAGTTTCTTCCCTTTAACGGGCCTCCAGCTCAGTATAAGAACGGATCATATGTATGAAATGGGAGATGTGGGTCACCGTGGTGTCATCTATGATGACCCATTTGACAAATTCCTCTTAGAAGCTGCATCAGGCTTTGCCTGAATGGCTCAAGCTTCATGTCTCTTCACGCACCTGTTTTTCTTGTCAGCCAGGAAATTCGGAGCCAAGCTTCATGCTCCACTGTCAGACCTCATTCTCTCTTAAGAACTTTTTCAGATACAATTAACTTTCTTCCTTCTTTTCCCCTGCCCCCAATCATTCACAAAGATTTCATCACTCAGTTGCTGTCCTCTTGGTCTTAATTCACCTCTAATCTCTGCTAGAAGCCAGTGAGGATTTAGGGAATTAATTCCACTGTTCCTTATCTATGAACTCACGGTGACCACTGCCCCATGGTGGAAAATCACTCTCGGTGCAGACACAGTTCAATTGAGACATGAAAACTTGTGAAAGAGGAGTCTATCCAGCAGGCCTAGGAAAAGCCGGCCTTTGCAGAATATTAACAAAGCAGGGGAAAGCATGTGATATGAAGTCCCTTCAGAAAAAAAGATGTAAAGCCACATACAATGCAATGTGAACCTGGTTTTGGAGAAAAGAAACATGAAGAAGTATGTGTATACATGTAAACATGTGAAGACAGTATGCTAACAGGGTAATGCAGTGATGTCTGGGATACGGGATTAGTAGTGATTTTCAGTCTTCCTTTTTTACTTTTCATTTTGCTTGTTTTCCTTTCCTATGAGTGTAACTTTTCCCTCTTTCATTGCATGTTGTTTCCAGGGTTACCCATGTCAGTACACACACACACACCACATATGAATCATTCATGTAAACCACTGTATAGCATTTAACTGTGTGAGCACATCACAAATATTTATCTATTCCCATACTGGTGAAGATTTAAACAGTTCCCTATCACCTAGAGTTACAATCTTGCTATAACTTTGCAGCTAGTGGGTCCAAGCATTCCCTTAGAGTAGATCCTGAGATGTGGAATTGTTGTGTCTCATGGGATATGGGTCTTCCAGTGTGATTAGCAAACACATCTCCAAAATGTATGATTCCTTATCAGTACTTGGTATAACAAAGCTGCTCTTTGTTTTGTTTTGTTTTTGAGCTGGTATGATTAATGTAGAGCAACATCTCAGTGTTGTTAAAATATGCAGTTCCTGGATTGCAACTGAGGTTAAATATCTTTTCATGTGTTTTGGTCTTTCAGGTTTACTCTTATAAATTGTCTACAAAATTCTTTGCCAATTTATGTGTTGGTTGATTTGTTTTGATCATTCTGGTTTCTAGGAATCGTTTGTTAAAGATGATCATTTGTTTACGGGATATTTATCCACCTTCTCTAGTCACATTTTGTTTCATTAAAATGTATAGTTTCCTGACCCATGAGGTCACAGCCAGATCCCATCCATCCCAACTTGAATTAAGCTAATGGCGTGGAAGTAAGCTGGATTCCACCCTCAGAGCCCAACACACACACACACACACACACACACACACACACACACGTCATCAGGGAAGCAGGAATTTGGGATCCTTGGTTTTGGTACCCAAGTCAAAAGGATGTAAATTCCACAGAGAAAGGATGGACCAAGGACTTGAGTGTGGCTGGGGCATCAGACAGATGTTCATCATGATGCATTGTATTTCTCTTCTCTCTTAGGAAACTCTGATTGGCACCGGATGACTACCACCCTCTACATTGTTCTGATCGAAGAAAACATATTCCTTGCATAACGAGCTTTGTCCCTTGGCTGTTTCAAGACAACTGCCAAGATGCTCCTTCACTGAGGTCTTTGGGGAGCACATTCATGGAAGGCCAGGCCCATTTATGAATATTTCATTGCCTTGCTGTGAAATGGCTGGCTTCTGGGATGACTGCAAAGACCAGTCTCTCCACACAACTCACAAGTCTATAATATCTTCTATCAGAAGCGTTTCTGAATATCTGGAGACAGGCTCCCAGTCAAAACTTGGGTTTTATTTACTCTCCTCCCTGTTGATGAAAATGATGATGGAGCTGCAGTGGCCTGTCTTGGGGCACGTTGATGAGTCTGTAGCATGCTTTCCCCATGGGGAACTTCTTGTACCAACAGCCTTTCATTATCATGCACTCTGTCTCATTTGGTCAATGTTATTAACTGAGGGCTTCTCTGTACCAGACATGAATGTGAGGCATTGGGAACTCAGCTGTCTTTGTGAAGACAGACAATGCTTAACATACCTGATTTTTGAGATGGAGTGGAAAGGATGCAAAGGGAGTCCTGAATGCCCAAAAGGAGCCAGACATGAGAGGACCAGGGGAGGTGGAGCTTGCTGGGAAAAGGACGCGGAGGGCCTGCTGAGCTTCAGGATAAGGAAGAAGGCCAGTGCCACAGAGGCGGGGAAAGATGGGGAAGACAATGGCTGGAGACACACAGGGAAGAGCCCTTGGCCATGGAAAGGCACTTGGGTTTTATTCGAAGGGCACTGAGATTGCCATGAAATGGTAGTGCCACCACACATCTGTGTGAAGAATGTCCAAGTGATCTGGGGAGAGGCAAGATGCCCAGCAAGCTGACACACCTGGGGGACACCAGTGGGTATGGGCCACATGCTGAACCCAAGAGCACGCCTCTGACCAGCAGTTATAACTGGGGGCGGGGAGCCGCACAAGAGGAGCAGGCGAGATCCAGACGCTACGCCAGCTGCAGGCACTACTCTCATTTAGAAGATAAGTAAGAAATTATAAAGACCGTTTTCCCAAAGAATCAGTAGCTTCCGTTTTAATGAAGGCTGAAGTCTGAATGATGTTATTCTAGCTGGGGACTTTGTTTCTGTCGGTGGTTTTTAACTAATTACCATAAGTACTGTCCATTTAGAATTTCACGGCAATTCCAATCCCTGTTAGTGGGTAAGCAATGCCTTATCTTTGCCGCAAGCTACTGTTTATTCATAGTATGAAACAGTACATCACAGACATTGTCATATCAAATAAATGTTTTTTTGTATTACATTGTGTGCAGTATGAATGAGCCAGAAGTGATTTGCTAAATAGGAAGTGCATTTAACAAGAACTTTGAATTTTAAAAGAAATCCACTTGCCAGTTACTTGGGAGTGCCTCACGGTGTTCTAACTCTCCTTTTATCCTTGAGTTTTCACCTTAAGGAAGGATGAGCTGACTGGCGGGCTGAACCTTTGCAGAGGGGCTTGTTTACAGTGTCCCAGGCCACCAGAGGGTGATGCTGTCCACTGTCTTTATGCGTGAGGGTGGGTGTTTTGCTGGCTGCAAGAGCCACACCACCTCTGTGTCTCTACTTTCCATCAACAAAGATGTCAGCTATCTGGTGTGTCAATTTGGAGCCATAAGGAAATCAAGCTGGCACATTTTGCAAAGCTTAAATGCTTGGTTGCCATTAGGATTCAGGACAGCACTTCCCGAAGCCACCAAATGGAACCGCACATCTGCAGGGACCCAGGGAAAGATCACCTCTCCCCGTGACTGAGAGACACATATGGAAGCAGACAGATGTTTCTGATGGAGATGGCCAGCCTAATTTGCAGTTTCTAAATCTGCAGAGATACCATGTTCCATCATTAAACATTCATTGAGGACCATCTTAATCGGAGACCATATAACAGAACAATGTACCTGGGTGACAAATGGTGCTTTCTGTGCATGAAATACTAAAGTGACAGCCACTAACTTCTCTCCATCTGACCCTTCTAGTAAGGACTTATTCGATGAAAACAGCTCTGTGTTTCCACAAAGCTCACTGAGGCACACGTGCGTCACATGCTCAGTGAAGTCGAACACGGTGCTGGAGGCAAAATGGGACAAATGATGTGCAAGATGCAGTGTGACCACTTGAGGAGCTTCCTGGAAGATCTTTTGGGCATTTCAGAATAAACGCAATAAAGTCAGGTTATGTCTCAGTAAATTACCATGCTTCTATGTTGGATTCACTTTAAAATGAGTTACATTTTTAAACTTCTCAAGTATATTTGACATTTCTCTGGATGTTATCAGTGCCATTTTGAAAGCTTTCTGTGTGCACTCCACTTCATAAAGCTTCTTTCTTATTCAAAGACATATTTAATTAAAACCCAGTTTTATGGTGCATGCACTAATTATTACTCTTGGCTTGAAGGCTTCGACTGAACCTACTTTTAATTCTGGAACTCAAATCCTTTGCAATTATTTTGGAAGCTGGATGTTTTCAAAATAACTCGATGGTTTGTATATAAGTTGCTCGTTGTTTTTTTATGTAAAAATAAAAATAAATAGAATATCTGGGAACTGGTGGTGATACAGCACAAGAGATTCATCTTGCTTAAAATGCCACATATTATGAGAGGACATGAATTTCAATAGCAGGGAGTTACGCTTCTCACCTGGCCAAGCCTTACTCCCTTCGTCGTCTGGAGTGCCCATCTCCCTACCTGGCACAGAGTGTACATGAGTTTTTTTTTTTTTTAATGTTTTATTTCTGAGAGAGAGAGAGAGAGAGAGAGACAGCATGAGCAGGGGAGGATCAGAGAGAGAGGGAGACACAGAATCTGAAACAGGCTCCAGGCTCTGAGCTGTCAGCACAGAGCCCGATGCGAGTCTCGAACCCACGAACCGTGAGATCATGACCTGAGCCGAAGTCGGACGGTTAACCGACTGAGCCCCCCAGGCGCCCCATATGAATTTTTGTGCACTTGGGTGAGGTTGATTTTTTGACAAGGAATTTGTATGCCTGATTATTGTACAAAGAGATAATATGGATGTGGCCCCAGAAAGAGAAGCAGACATCCAAGGGCTGTTGACACAGTCTTGAGGTTGGGGTCAGAGCTCGTATCAACAAGCCCAAACACTACAGTGGACTGTGTCCAACTCACCCTTGCAGCCGGAGGGGAGCTGGCTTGGCTTAATCTCATGTGTCACAGTTCTGGCTACTTATGAGAGTCTCTTGGTGAGCCTTATAGAAACACTGCTACCAAGAATCCCCTGATGGGTCTGCTCGAGCTGCCATCACAGGATAGCACCCAGCAGGGGGCTCAAACAACTGGACCGCATTCTCTCACAGTTCCCAAGGCTGGAAGTGGAAGATCGAGGCACCAGCAGGGCTGGTTTCTCCAGAGGCCTCTTGGCTACACATGGCCACCTGCTCACTGTGTCCTTGTATGGCCTTTTCTGCACATGCACATCTCTGCTGCCTCTTCCTCTTCTTATAAAGACGCTAATCAGATTGAATCAGGAACGCACCCTAATGGCTTCATTTAACCATAATTACCTCCTTAAAGTTCCCATCTCCAGATATAGTCACCCCTGGGGTCACAGATTCAACATATGAATTTCGGAGGAACACAGTTCGGTCCGTAACACCCACCCCCAAGACAAACTAAGTCAGAGTCTGTGAAAGTGGGGGATCATTAATGTTTTAATGATTTTTATTTTTCAAATAAGGTACAGTTGAAATACAATAAGCTTCACATATTGAAAGCATGCAATTTGATATGTTTTGACATATGTACATGACACTGAAACTATTATCCTCTTTGAGAGAATGAGCATGTCCATCACCTCCAAAAGTTTCACCAACGCCTTTCCCCCTATAATCCCTCCTTATGGCCCTGCCTCCCATGACCCCTCCTTCTTGCACTCCCCACCCCCAGGCAACCACTGATCTGCTGTCTGTTTCTTTGTTGTGTTTTATAGAGTTTTATATGATTGGAATGTTACATTATGCATGTGTTTGGTCTGGTTTCTCTCACCCAACATCATTATTTTGAGCCTCACCTAGGTATCCACCATTCATTCTTCTTTATAACTGAGCAGAATTTCATTGCCCGGTAGCCTGCTCCAGCTTTCTTTTGGGTAATGTTTCTATCTATCTGTTTTTGGTATCTGGTTTTGAGCAATTTGATTGATAGGCCTTAATTTACTTTCTTTAGTTAACACATGTTTCTTGTGTTTCACCTTTCTTTGAATTTCTTGGGCTTTTTGGATTTGTGGATTTATACTTTACATCAAATTTGGAAGATTTGGGCCATTCAAATATTCTTTTTTCTGGTCATCCCTCTTTCTCCTCTTTTAGGGGACCTTAGTTATACATATATTAGGGCTGGTTAAAGTTTTTCTACAGCTAACTAATGCTCCTTTCTTAATTATTTTTTCTCTCTGTATGTTTCTTTTTAGATAGTTTCTATTACTGTCTACACATCCACTAATTACTTTCTAGTAATGTCTAGTTGACTATTTATCCCATCCAATGAATTTTTCATCTCAGACATTGTAGTTTTATTCTCTAGAAATTTGATTTGAGTCCTTTTTTATACCTTTCTATGTCTTTTCTTGGCTTTGGGGGGATAGAATGGAGTTCTAAATATTGTTTTAATTTTCTTGTCTGCTAGTCTGTACTCTGTACCAATTCTGGGTCAATTTCAATTGATTTTTTTTCTTCCTCATGTGTCATTTTTTTCTTTCTTTTTTTTTTTTGCTTTTTTTCCTGGCTGGTAATTTATAATTGGATTTTAGACATTTTAAATTCTACCCTTTTGGGTGATGCATATTTACACAGAAACAGTTTAATCCTTTGTTGTCTTCCTGGAAGATTTGTAAAATTGGTTAAATTAGATCAGTACATCATTTAGTCTAAGGCTAATTACTTCCCACTACTGTGAAAGACGCTTCTGATTGGTTTTCCTATCGCTTTTTGAATAATGAGGTTTTCCAGTCTGGCTGGTGGTGGGAGGCACTATGCCTGGCCCAGTGTGAGTTCTGGATACTCTTTTCTTTTTTTTAAATTTCCCCAAGCGCTTTCTGAAGCACAGATGAGTGGACTAACTGATAGTAAATGAGATATCCTTTGGGTGTTCACTTCTGATGTGCAGGAGGGCTGCCTTTCCTGAGGGTTCTCAACCTCTACACTAGGAGCTACAATCTTGTCGTAGCTTGGCTGGACTCTGTTAGGTCTTGGTTCTCAAAAGTTTGAGCAACCATTTGAGCCAAATGAAAGCAAAGAGGTAGACTGTCCATTGTGTGAGATGAGTGTTTTTCCATGTGTCCCGATTACATGATAAGGAAAACAAGCTCTCAGGGCACCTAGGTGGCTCAGTCAGTTGAGCGTCATGATCTCATGGTTTGTGGGTTCAAGCCCCATGTGGCGGCTCTGTGCTGACAGCTTGGAGCCTGTAGCCTGCTTCAGGTTCTCTCTCTCTCTCTCTCTCTCTCTCCCTCTCTCTTTCTCTCTCTGTCCCTCCTTATTTGTGCTCTTCTGTCTCTAAAATAAATAAACATTTAAAAAATTTTTAAAAAGAAAACAAGCTTTCTGAATAAAATGGAAATTCTTGGGAAAGGCATGCATGTGTTATTCACCCTGGAGAAAACCGGAACTTCTCTTTGTCCTTATTGGGGAGCAGCTGAAGAGTCTCATAGACAAACTAGTCCCCTATATGCAAAGCAGAACTGATACCTGACTTAGGGGGGCATAAATAGTATACTCAATTACATGGTGTCTAAGCGATGCCTCAGGACAGCTGAAACATTGAAGCCTGCCCACTGCCCTGGACCCAGTATGGAGTCAGACACACCTTTATATTAGAACAACCTTTAATTACACACTGTTCTGTTCTCTCAAGATGTTTGAGATAGTTTCATTTGGTTAATGAAAATATAGAGGCCCTTGTCATTTTAGCAACAGAACATTTACTTCTTTGAGTCACCTTCCTAGAGGATATAATCATTGCTTTCTCTATTCAACAAAAATGTTTCAAGCACCTTTAATGCTCTAGACAGTTTCCTGGGCCAGGGTAAAAATAAAAACACAACATTTGCTTTCCAAACAATCTCTTTCTTCTCCAAGGGACATCCTTATATTAGGAAGGACTTAAGAAAGTAGAGTGATTTATAAATTCAACAAATACCTACTGAACATGGCAAGCACTGGTTTTGTCTACTTTGATGGCTTCCAGTCATTCCTTTACCTGCATTTCCACTATTCTGGTGTGTTCTGTCCCTCTCAAAAGTTGGCAATCTTTTTCAGTTCTTGGGTTTGCTGTCCACACAATGCACCTGATGAAGCTAATATGACAAGGATTTCTTACTGAAATGGGTGTGCAGACACAGCACTGACAGCCAGCACCATGTGAAGACAGCAGCCACAAAATGAAAATGGCAGGACTGAGTCCTATTTAGCTTTGTGTGAAATATTCCAATTTACCCCATTTACAGTCTCTCACAGAAGAGGCTGGACTAGAATGTTAAATGCCTACAGACATTGGAATGGTGGTTCCTAATCAAGTCAGGTAATGAATGAAGAGAATTGAAGATACTAGAATAGTTGACTGTTTGTCACAAACAGTGAATTAACAAGTAAGAATGGGAACTAAGTACTAACCACCAGTTGTGAACATGGCCTGATTGTTCTTACTTCTGGACAAGGTGGTAGCTAATTCAACAGATGGATTTTTACTGACTTAATGGACATCAGTGTTCTCTCTGACTAGTTTTTAACAATGAATTATTTGCCTACTATGTTCACAGGGGAGTAGCAACAACACATATGCACTGAGCCTGTGAGCTTATAACCGAATGGAAGGGTTAACAAACTAAAACCATACTACACAATTATTCATTCAGTCATATAATATTTGTTAAATATTTTAAACATTCCACAAAGTGCTATGGGAATTCCGAAGAGTCTGCCCAAGCAAAGTGCCTGACATGTGGAGGGTGCACAGTAAATATTTGCTATATGAATGAATGAATGAATACATCTGGGATCAGAAGAGACTTCCATTTAGAGAAGGTATTTGCTATGAGTGGCGATATTCCCAAGAGAAAAGGCATGGAGTTGGAAAAGCAAATATTGGATTTCAAAAAAAAAAAAAAAGAAGGTGCACAGTTTACTTGGAGCCTGGGTATATGCAGGAAAATGTGGAAAGAAGTCCAAATTAAAAGGCAGGGACATCTCACAGCAGACCATGGCCTCCTTAAGCAAAGAAAAACCACCGGAACTTGACAAATGTGACCCAGCTAAGGCAACACCATGAAAGTATTTGCTCTTCCTGAACACGCTTGTTGATACCAGAGCAATTAGTCCATGTATTAGTCAGGGTTCCCAAGAGAAACAGAGCCAATGGGATATATCTGTAAGAGGGGATTTATTATAAGGAATTGGCTCATGCAATCATGCGGGTTGAGAAGTCCCAGGGTCTGCCATCTGCAAGCTGGAGACTCAGGAAAGCTGGTGGTGTGTTTCCAATCCAAATCTAAACGAATGAGAACTACAAGTATCAAGGGCAAGAGAAGACGGATGTCCCAGCTGAAGCAATCAGGCAGGAAGAGACAAATTCTTTCTTCCTCTGCCTTTTTGTTCTCTTCCTGATCTCAACAGGTTTGATAACAGCCTCCTGCACTGGGGAGGGCAAACTGATCTACTGAGTCCATTGAGTCAAATGCTAATTTTATCTGGAAACACCCTACAGACACAACCACAAATAATGTTTAGCCACATATCTGGACACCCTGTGATGCAATCAAGTTGGCACATAAAATTAGCTTTCATAGTCCATTTAGAGAAATCAACTAATTTTAAAAAGCAGATATTCTCTCTAGAATTAAAGGTTTTTATCTAAGGATAGAACTTGATGTTCCAAAAAAATGGTGCCAACTCAGCACCACTATGATCTCACCTAATGCTCACTAGGAGGAAACCACTGTTTATTATATCTGACTTTAGGGCAATTTGGCTTAAATAGCTGTGAAGTTCTATAGTAGAAGACCTATCCCTAATAAATCTACTTTCTCTTTAATTCAGAAGAAAACTGTTGGCTCTTGTTCAGCCAAAATCCAATTCTGCAAATAGCACATTCCTATCTGACTAGAAAGTGTGGCCACAGTGCCAACTGCCCACTACTGGCAAGGAAAAACACTTCAACCAAAATAACCTGGTCTAGATTATTCTGATATGGGATGAAGATAAACGGTCAACACATTGACTTGGCAAAGAAGTGGCCAGCAACACTTGCAGGATTCTGGATGGTTATGAGAACATTTATGGTACCGCCTGTTCCCATGGTGATGTCAATTTTATCTTTCTCCAACGGCTTTTATCATTCTATCTCCTGTTGCCTATTTCCTCCATAGATCATGCTTTTACTATTATAGATTGATCTTTACAAAGCTACTCCAGTGTGGCTAAGGATACCATATTTTCTGGAATTTTCTCCTCTCTGAGCTATCAATATCCTCCAGAGACAACGTTGGAAAAGGAGAGAACCATTCATCATTTACTAATCATGTGGAGGTAAGATCATTCTCAGGCAGCTGCTACAGTCTGCAACAGCAGTAAAATGATGTGAGATTTTAACTGCTGTGCTGGTTAAATAGCATTGGATGGAGACCACAGGAGTTGGCCAAGACAAAGATTGCATCTCAGGTGCTGCCGCTTTCCCAGGTGTCGGGAAGAACAGTATAAGACTGGAGCCTGTAGACTCGTCCAAATGAAAAACGGTCATGGCTGTGATGAAGGTCAACAATAGAAGAGTGCCATGTCTCTGAGGTCCCTAGTCAATGGAAATGCAGAGAAGGGGCTTAGAAAGCAGCAAAATTGCTTAGAAATGTGATGTGATTGAGGATATATCCTGCAGCTGCATTTGCATGGCAAACACACTGTCTTTACCAAGTGCATGCTTATTGGGGATGTCCTTGAGGTATTGATGAGGATTACAGAGGGGCTGGCCAAACTCTGATGCCATCAATGCCACTCTCCAACCTAGATCTCTGATTCTTTTGGTCAAGGCATTCCACTAAAATAGCCCTTTAGTCCTGAGAGGTCACCACTGAATTAGTCCCCTCCCTTTCTCACTCTATTCCAGCTGGGATTCTGTGGTCTATCACTATAAGCACTGCCTTGCAAATAAATTTAACTCCCTTTGGCTTTCTTCCTCCATACTCACAACAAAATTGTACTCTGGATGATTAATTCAACCATCAATCTTCTTATTGACTATGCCCACAAGGCACAAATTTGCTGGGGGGTGGGGTGGTAAAAGCTAAATAAAAGACTGGCTCACTGGCTTACTTTAAACTCATGATAAGAACGCTTAGCTGGAGTCTTTTGTTGGTTCTCAGGTTAGTTCACTTGCTTGCCTAGCCTCTGACACAGCCATCTCCTCTCTTCACTTCTGTTCTTCAACCACACTCTCACTGCTCTGATGTTCTCACCTCCCAGAAGCCTCCAGATAGGCACTCCTCTATCTATCTAGGCAGAATTTACATCTCCCCGGTTCCCTTCCCTCTTCTTACAAAGTGAGACGTGTCCCTCTACCTTTTAAGGACTTCACTCATTAGAGTATTCCCTATATGCTGCAACAGTAATCTCTATGTGATCATTGCTCCATTAGCATAAGATATGCTCTAGTAAGCTCTTTCTTAGAAAATAAAGGCCCTTTGTCCACATCTCTCTGGACTTCCTCCACACCCAAACACCAGAGTGGGATCTACATGCTCTTCCCCACCTCTCACCGTACAGTGCCTCCCAAGACCTTCTCACCTGGCTTCTACCACAGAATCTCTCCCCAATGACTTGTATTAAAGTTATCAAAATCAAGGGAAGAATTTCCCTTTCCCTTTGCATGTCTGTCAACAGAGTGTGACTCCTTGCTCTTTGCTTCCTCCTCTATCCTTCTTCCCTCTTTCCCTCAATGTGCAAACACCACTGCCCCAGTTTTCCTCACTATTATGGTTTCCCTTTCTCAGGCATAGCCATGGGTCCTCCTACTATGATTTCTGAGTGTAGGCCTTTCTCATCATCTACTCTCCTCTTTGTCTATACATCCTGTCTCACTGAGCTCTTTCCATGACCTGAAGTACTATCCCTACAATACAACTCCCATTTTTATCCCCAGCAGAGAAACCCTCCGTCATGAATAGCTCCAGACACAAAACTTGGGGCATTTTACACTAAGGGCTGAGATCCTGAACCCCAGTAATGCATCCACCTGTTCCAGCCACACCCCATTTTCCCCATCTTAGATGCAGTAATACACCAAATTCTGGAGCCAGAAGCCAAGAGTCACCCCCTTCCTCCTGGTGTACCCTCAACTCAACGCTCCAGCAAATCTCATCCTTTCTAACTCCCCAATATGTTCTTCCCACGGCCACCACACTAGTCCAACCACCTCCACGACTCACCAGACTCCTGCAAAAGCTTTTCAAGGTTTTCTGCCTCAGCATTTGCCTTTCCAACCCATGTTCTGGCTAAAATCTCAAGCAAACATTTTAACACAAAAAAATCATCTTTATTCCTCCTTAAATCCTGCAGCAGCACTCATTACACTTCAAATAAAATCCAAACTTCTCCCCAGACTCATGAACTTCATAAACGTCACCTCTCTTATACGGCCTGGGAGCCCCTCTGCCTGGGGTCCTCTCTCCTACACTCAGCAGATGACTGACTTCTTGTCCTGCTTCTCTGGCCGGCCCTTGTTGGTCACCTTCTCAGGGCTCCTGTCTAAGGGGTCCCCCTTATCATATGGTTTTCATCACCGCACCTTGTTTTCATGTTCCTTCAGAGTCTTACACAATTCTTAATTGTACCTCAGTTGTGTGCTTTTGTTTATTTTCTGACTCTCCAATTCAACAGTAAGCATCATAAGGAAAAAGACCATGTCAACCTTTGCCTCTCCAGCCCTCAGCTCAGGGCCAGCATGAAGTGGGT
The DNA here is from genome assembly GCF_008692635.1 of Crocuta crocuta. Lineage (NCBI taxonomy): Eukaryota > Metazoa > Chordata > Mammalia > Carnivora > Hyaenidae > Crocuta > Crocuta crocuta. The sequence continues at coordinate 6,064,076 of NW_027530007.1, read as the reverse complement.
GGTCCAGGAAGGTTGGATTAATGATTCAACCTCCTGTTTCTTCTATCTGGCCAGGCTATGCTTTCAGGGGTTTCTATGCTTTACTTTGTGATGTCCTGACTCCATGGCTATATCCCCCTCAGTGCTCTACCAACTGGAATGCCCTTCCTGAATTCCCCCAAATGCCCAAATGACACCTATTTAAGGCTCAGTCAAAAGGCCATCTCCTCCAAGAGGTATTCTTAGATTCCCACAGCCACATTACCCAGCTCCCCTGTGCTCTCCTAACTAAGCTCTCTAATTGGACCTCCCTCATGAAGGGTCACCTGCAGCACATTGTGAGCCAGGACAAGTGGGCGGCCACCTCCTCTCAGGGACCAAGACTCCTGCAGGCCGGGACCAGGTCATGTATTCTTCTGCACCCCAGAGCTCCTTGGCTCTATTAATTACTCAAAGGCCTGTTGAAAGAAATTCCTATTCCTGTCTCTCTTTTTAGTAGAGCACGACAGAACAGAAAATATTTCAAATAAGATAACCTCCATGGTCTCCCAGATAAATACTCCATCTTATCTACTTCAACTTAAATTAATATTGAGTTTTGGCAGGTCAGAAACCTGGTCTGTATCTTATCTTGCATTGTTCATGTTTTTCAACATTTACAAAGGTCCCAAGGGCAGACAAAGTGGGCACAAGAGTTGCAATCTTAGAAGTCACTTATTGAATGTTACACTAGAACCTACCCTTGGCTTGTTTATCCTGTCAATAAGCCAGGCACTGAGCTGGACAAAAATGAGCAAAGTTCATCCTGAAGGGCTCAATCTGGCAAAGCACCCAAGTAAGACTCCAGAGCCAATAGGCAGGTGTTCTCCCTTTTGGGGAAGACCCAGCTGTGCTCAGGTGCATTTTTACCTGCACCTCCAGAGATGCTGTGGGCAGATGGTTTGGCGGTAGCACCAGGGATATTTCACTTTCTGTCTTTTAGTAGTTATGTTAGATTAAATGGTAGGAACATGTATTTTTAATTGACTAATCAGGCAATTCCTGGTAAAACAGCAACCTCTGGGGATTGGTGTGGCCATAGAGACTGAATTAAAGACCAACCACTCAGGTATTAAGGGTTCTAATCTCATCATCTCTAGGGTAGTCTTGTGGGAAACATTTTATCCCTATGGTGACCTGGTTTTGACACTTCCAAAGTAAAATTGGGGGAGCTACATCTTATCAGGACAAGTCTAGAATGATTAGAGAGCTCCACTTGGATTTATTCGAGTGGTGTGTTGGCCCATTTCTTATTCTTTCAACACTCTGCAAAGCCTTAGTCTGATGCTTGGGGGAAAAAAAAGTAAACTTAAATCTATGTTGGAAAATAATATGTATGTATATAGGTATATAAGTAAAGTATGCATGTATATGTGTCTGTATATATATATCCTTTACCCTGGAATATACTACCAGGTACTTACAAATATTTATTTTCAACCTAAGTGCAATCCAGAGCTGCAGAAACCCATTAATCCCTTTTGATTGCTCATAGGATCCACATCTGTGACTGCCTCGCTAGTCCATAGCTCGCTGTCACTCATTGTCAATACGCAGGATGGAAGATGTTGTGCATTGTTAACTTGACCTTGAATGCAAGCTCATCATGGATGCAGAGAGCTGGCTGCGGTCATTTGTGGCTGGTGTGTTCACGTTGCCATAGTGTCAGTGAGCACATCTGTTTCCAGCTGAGCTGCTTTTGTTTAAGCTTCAAGCCTTTCCTTTCTCCTGTTTGAAAACAGTTACCAGGAGGCAAAATGATTCAAAGTGACATCTGGGTCCCTCTCGGCGTGTGCATGGTAATTCCCTTCCTTCCATCCTGTAATTAAGTCAATTAGATTCCTAAGTCTTCTATGAGGGGGTTTCCAGGAATACTTCCCCAGTGACACACACACCATCACCAAATATCGTCAGTCCCCTCAAAGCACCACCTCCTACATGCCTGCCTTTCCTCTACTTGCATCAGTAGAACAAGACACAGAACCACACACAGCATTTGAAAGCCCTTCCAAGTACTGGCCAGGTGGGTAAAGAAGAGAGATACAGTGCACACTCTCAGGTCCCAGTTCTGGGTGGAGCGTCCAGCCCCTCGCCAGTCCACCACAGATGCTTCCTCAGGTGTGGTCAATCTTGGAGGATCATTTCCTGAAATGACTGTTTATTTACTGAAATACTGACAGATTTAGCATAATGTCTTAGACATGAAGCTGAGTTTGGAGTTCTGTAACCCCAAATATCAGGAAGTTAGAGGATGAAATTGATATACTTTCTTGGTACATACACACACTGCATTAGTCAGGTGGGGTGCTGTAACAAAAACACCATAAACTAGGTGGCTTAAATAACAAACATCTATTTCTCACAGTCTAGAGGCTGGAAGTGCCAGGCAAGGTGCCGGGAGATTCAGGGTCTGTGTCTTGTTTCATAGATGGTGTCTTCTTGCTGTTTCCTCACATGGAGGAGGGGGTGAAGGAGGTCTCAGGGGTCTCTTTGATGAGGGCATTAACCCCATTCATGAGGTCTCCACCTTCACAACCTAATCACTCGCTAAAGGCCTCACCTTGTAAAACTATCACATTGGGAGGTTAGAATCTTAACATATTTTGGGGATTTGCAGGAGGAGGAAGCACACAAAAATTCAGTCCCTAATGAACTCTAAAAAGCAAACAGACAAGCAAAAATGATTTTGTTTATATTTTCTTGATGAAAACGGAAATTGTGGGGCACCTGGATGGCTCAGTCAGTTAAGCATCTGACTTTGACCCAGGTCATGATCTCACACTCACTTTGTGGGTTCGAGTCCTGCATTTGTGCTGACAACTGAGAGCCTGGAGCCTGCTTTAGATTCTCTGCCATTCTCCCACTCATGCTCTATCTCTGCCTCTCAAAACATTAAAAATAATTTGGAAATTGTACCTATGTTTCATTCAAAGGATGCAAGCATGTTAGATAAGCTTCATGCCTAGTTTAGGAAGTCTCCAATTACACAGAAAACCTGCTTTAACATCTGAAATTCCATTTCCCTAAATACTCATTTCCTGACATTCTAAAGAGAGTTCTCAAGGAAATGATCCATAATTTCCTATTAGTGCACATCTGTATCCTTTCCAATAGAGAGCCTGTCCTTGCAAATAGCACCACCAAGACCCATCCATCAATTTAAAAATGCACGTACTGAGACAGGGGTCATGTAGAAGGAGCCATCCTTAGTGGTGTTCTGTCACGGGCTCACCTGGAAATCCAAACCTTTAAATCAAGAGAATTTTGAACACACACAGACACATGTACATACACGCTTTTTGCTGTTTAAATAATCTCATTCAGATTGATTTATCTACCAACATAATCAATTCCAAATCCCTGTCGATCTTGGGTCATCAAGACAATTAAAGTCAAGCATGGTGAAGCCATTCAAAGTCAGCGTAGAAAAGTCATTATTTTTAAGAGTGAAACTTCTCGTTTCTGGCAACGGCAAATGCAGATGGTGCAGAAGAAGGCCATGATACATTTCCTTCTCCTTTCATCGATAAGTCAGCAGAGGGTTCTGATTAAGGTGAGTCCTGAGTGGATTTAATGGATCCCATTGGTTTGTTGGCTTGTAGGATTGAAGTTTCAGTTGGTAATGAGATTTGCTGAAGTCACAAACATGAGTAAACTCCAAGCCTAACTCAGTCCCTTCAGACCTAGCAATTTGTCCCGAGGGCTGTGTTTAATGCGTAGGCTCAACAACCCAGACTAGAAAAACGCTGCACACTTAGTAGGGATTCCACAGACATCTAGTTAACTTAATGAGCAATCTCAGCAAATATTTACGAGGACTACCACCTGCAACTTGTTATAATATGCATCAAATTCATTCATCTGTATGTCCATTCATTTAAAAACTCAAAATAGAGTACCTACTATGTGCCATGTACTTTCTTGGTCTTGGGGATGGATGTCTATAGAGCTGTGTACAAGGGAATAAAGGGGTCCAACACACAACCTCTTTGTCCTCTGACCAAGTTTGGAACTACAAAGATATAGAAACAGGAGTAATCAGAGGAAGATCGAAATATCAGCATCATCGCTGACATAGGCTACCTTGGAGGAGTGCTTGTATAATGAACTTTATAATAGTGAACCCAGAACAGAGCAGAATCAAGCATCCAGTTTAAAGTATGGATGAAATGCAAGCACCCAGTCCCCTGAAGAGCTGAGACCTCACAGGTGAGCCTGCAGAGGCAGGCAGACCACAAAGGGGGAGATTTGCAAGGCCATTCCTTCCCCCAAACTAACTAGAGAAGTTACCCACCACGTAAGTGAGGGGGAGAGGCCAGGGTGCCATCCTATTTGGATTTCTCTTCACATTGAAATATAAAGTCAGAGAAAGGAGACTTCCTCACCCTCTATCTGTATACAGTGAACAAAATAACTCAGGGGCATTGACAGTGTGCAGGGAATTCTAATGGCCAAGGGGTGCAGACAATGAACAAGCAAAGAAATAAATGAACTTGGATGTTTCAGAAAGGAATGATTATAATAAGAAGATAGAACAGGGAAATGTGGTATACTGCAGGAGCCGGGTGGGCATGGGGGGGGGGGCTATCCGTGTGGACAAGGCAGCTATACAGGCCTGCCTACAGAGACTCCATCCCGATAAGGCAGATAGACACTAAGCAAATGATTATACAGCTCACTGCCTCATTATAACAAGGATAAGTGGGTTTCATGTAAAAATGCATGGTGCCAACCAAGAATCTAATAGGATGAGGGGGACAGCGGAGTGAAGTCAGAGACAGTGCCCAGGACCAGGGAGCTCCCAAGGACCCCTCTCTTCTAGACCTAAGACTTGACCATTTTTTTCCAATACACAGTTCACCCAAAGTAGAGCCACCATTTTAAAAGGTGCTTTTTAAAGAGGTAACTCTATAAGCAGCAGGAGAAAGACATTAATACCTTTTTGATTATTGAAACCAATCCACGTGAAGCTGAACAAGGAGCTGTTTCTGCAGCTCCCGGTTGGCACCCACCCCACTCACACACCCTACAATTGACAGCAAACCATTAATTGCACTATTATTCCCACGGCACCTTGAGAACAGGATGGAATGGAGAGAGTAGCTGAGCCTGATGGTGGTTCAGGGAACTTGCACACTGCCGAGCTCCTGACGAGATACCTCCTCCAACTGAGGGGACTTTCCTCCCCAAAAGAGGTTCACAGAGAGGCACAAATCACTGCCAATGGAACGGGGACAGTGTGTGATGAATTTTCCAGCTGATATAAGAGTTATTTCCTCCACAATTCCTCTCTAAACATTGTCGTTTTCTCCAGATACCTTAAGCCCCTAAGCATGAGTTGTTTTTCAATCATGGGCCTGCAAGTGCTTTCTTGCCTCCAAACACTTCTGTTTTTGGCTGCAGTAAGAGAGGTTTGGAAAGATGTTTCTCTTTTACTGTTTTAACTCCAAGGCCAAGTAGGCCAAAAGAAGAGTACTTTTCAGACTATTCTCTCTCTAGCAGAAGCAGCTGGAAGCCCTTTGCTGGCTGCACGGGGTTGGGGGGCAGCTCTTTCTTCTCCCCAGACCCTACTGTTTTTAGCTATGGTGTGCCTGCACACAGGCAGAAAACCCTCTCTTCCTTCTAGTTCAATCCACAAATGTTTACTGGGTATGTTAGTTTCCTGTGGCTGCTGTAACCAATTACCACAAATGTGGCAGCTTGAAACAACACACATTTATTCTCTTGCGGTTCTTAAGGCCAGGAGTCCACAATAAGACGTATGTGCCTGAAATCAAAGTTCTTTCTGGAAGCTCAACCAGAGCATCCTTTCCTTTGCTATTTCTTGTTTCTGGAAGTCACCTGCATTCCTTGACTCATGGCCCCGTCCTCATAGCCTTCCAGCTTCTTACCTTAGTTTTCACACCTCCCTCTGCCTCTTTTTACAAGGATCCTTGGGATTACCTGAGAATCTGCCCACCTAAACCAGGGTAATCTCCCCATCTCATTTTTTTTAAATTGAAGTATACCTAACATACAGTGTTATATTAGTTTTAGTAGTACAATATAATGACTCGACAATTCTATACATGACTCAGTGCTCATGACAATAAGTCCCTTCTCAGGTTTATCCCATTTGTGAAGTTCCTTTGCCATATCAGGTGACATATTCATGGATTCCAGGGATTAGAACCTGATACTCTTGGGAACCATCTCTCAGCCAGTCGCCCTAAGCAGGTAGAGATTGCATGCCTTTTGATCACACATCATCTGAATCTTCTCTCTAGGCTTGTGGAAATACTCGCCTGGGGACACAGAGCCTGCCCTCCACCCTGGAGACTGAAAACTGGGCTGGCACAGTCCATGCTTCCCTGTACTCTGGTTCTAGGACTTTAACACAGGACTCAGCTTTCAGTGGCCAGATGCACACTGAGGTTTTGATTTGACAGCTGATCACACAAAGAGCAGGGATGTGGGGGGATTTGTTCTAG
>NW_027530007.1:6014008-6057455 GCF_008692635.1 Crocuta crocuta | reverse complement strand
GGGGGGGGGGGGGGCAGCAGCTACCCTGTGTAGTGGCCTTGATACTAGGGCTTCTCCCAGCACAGCCATGGAGTAGGGCTGATGTGTTGTCGATGTCGCAGGAATGGTTACAGGGTGTGATTTCACGGCATAGCTAGCACACTGCCTCTCTGGCTATCCTAGAGGCCTTTGGGGTAGGTGATATCTTTGGATAAACTCATTTTCTACTAAATTGGCCAAAGGCTTTGTTGTTGTTGTTGCTTGCAATTGAGAAACATGGCTGGTACACACCGAGTGGGGCTGTTCCTGGTTTCCTAGAATTGTTACAGAGGCCTCAAAGCTGATTCAAGGGCACTCTGACACACCTAAAGAGAGCTAGGAAGACAGAGCAGCATCAGCTCAGCTTACTCGAGCATAAGGAGCGGTGCTTCTCAGATCAGCTGCCTCACTGACCCCTCCTCCTGGTATGAAAATTAGGAAAAAAAGAGGAAGTTATCAAGATTATCAGGAGGGGTCATGGAGAGGGAATGTGGGGCTTAGATAAGAAGTCATTTCCTTCCCTTCCCATGGAGATGGGAGCTTTACCCTTCTCTCCTTAAAACCACATGTTTGGGAGAGATTTAGAAGAATTGCTTACAGATAAAAGGAGGGAAGTGTGCCTTAGGTTTGCTTGGGGCAGATTTTCCTGTTGTCCCAGAGTCATTGCTGGCAGTATTCTTCAGAACCTCCTAAGTGTGCAGGTTTGCACAATTGAGTCTGTGGTCACCAGTCTACCAAACACTTGCGTATTCCCTGGTTGGGTCTTGCTGAGCTGCAAGACTCCAGTCCCACTATGGTTCTAGGGCACATTATCATTAGAGGGTCCTTGTGAGAACCTGGCACGAGTCCTTTGAGTTTTGGAGAGGAAGTACATGGAGACATAGATGCATGCCCATACTTTATCAGAAGGTGGAAAGATTGAATGAGATGCCAGCTCCAGCCAGACAACGTGGAAGAGGTGTGCAGTGGGTCTGTGAAGATAGCGGGAGCAATCCTCTGCTTTCCCTGATCTCCCGCAGGAGGTCACAGCCCTCAGAGGGCACAGAAAAACCTTCTGGGCTTCTTGTGCTTTTATGGGAAGGCTTATGGAGATTCAAGGAGACTGCAGGAGTTGTAGAGATGCTGAAGGTGCAGAAAGGAGGGGCATGGAAACTGGACCCCCTCTTGTGAGTCATCCTCAGCAATAGAGGTTTCTGCAGTAAGAGTGAAAACGACATTCAGCCTCTACACACCGACCAGGAGCCGTGGCAACCTCCAACTGAAGCGTTTCAGGACCAGGGACAGCTCACCCATCACGTACAGTGGTTCTTTGCATTCACTCAATGGTTCCTATTTCCTCTTTTCCTTCAGATCCCTGACTCCAGATGCGTCAGAGCCTAGAAAAGTGCAAAGTGGTGGGAGTGATCTCCATACCACTGCCCTCCACCCACCCACACATGTACACCCATCCTCCGGGTTCCTCAGGTGAGGGTCCGGCCCACATGGGTTCAGGAAGGGTTTTGAAACATTTACACAAACAGACTTTAAACAGTACTAGATTGATTTTAATAACTGACAGTAACTAGAAAGCAATTAAATCTGTCAAGACATCATTAAGTAACATGAAAAGAGGGTTCAACATAGCATGGTTAATGTAGGAGAATGGGAAAAACAATTCCTGTGAAGTTGAGACAGCTCAATAAACCAGGTTCAGGTTCACATCAAACATCTTTTGATTTTGACTGACTCGCATTCTCTTTCCTCCTTGCTTTCCACTGTAGAAATATGCTTCCCTCACTCTTAGTCCATGGAGTGGAGAAGGGGCTGTCCATGGTGCACCTTCCTCCCACCTCCAAACCCCCAAGCCCCACCCCCACTCCAGGAGTAGACATGTGACCTATGCCTCACCAATTATAGTGAATATCAAAACTTCTCCTGGAACTCTATTGGAAAAAAACAGTTATTTTATCATTATGACCATTCAGCTGGCAGAACTGTCAGCTGAGATTATTGTTCTCCACCTTTCTACCACAAGAGCCTGGCTAAGAAAAATGCCAGAGTAGTGAAAAGAAGAGTCGAGTTTCAGAATGTCTGGATCCAGCTGTGCCTGAATCTAGATATGCTGACTTTTCAGCTTTGTGTGCCAATAAATTCACTCCAATTAAGACATTTCAAAATGGGTTTCCGTCACTTTCATGGAAGAGTACTTGCCTGAGACAGGTGTTCAAGTAGGTGAGAAAGGAAGGGACATCAGTCAGATCCTAGTAGGAAACAAAAGGCAGGGGAAAGATTAAGGTAAAGGAATCAACAAGAGACTGTAGGTAGCCCAAGGACTAGCAAGAGTGTAAGACTTTACCAACCATAGGCTTGTGTTTGCTGGAGCCCCCTGAGAGGAGTTGCTCTGGGAAAGGGGTCACCTGGTGGAGGTCACGGCCATTTCCAGATCTATAGTGGTGAACCAGTAGCAAGAGCTGGGAAACATATCTGATCTCTGGCCTTCAGCCTTCTGCAAGTACCTCCCACTGGCCAAACCCAGAAGGAAGGAAACCCAGGAAGTGCAGAAGATAGTGATCCAGATGCTTCTAATATCCCAGCAACTCCTTCATTCAGAAGAATAGCATGGTTTGGAAGAGTCGTCACCGCATCCAGGGATTTTGAGCCTGGAGTGAATGCCCCACAAGAATGAAATGGCACTCCTGCATCACAGAAGGTAAATCTTGGGTTGTTTTATCCTGAGTTCAAGGCTGGTTTATTCCGTGCCTTTGCACATATTGTCCCCTCATTGATGTGTCCTTCTCCCACTGAATTCAACCCTTTGTTGAAGATCTGAAGTCCCATCTTGTCCATACAGTTGGTCCTGAACTCCCCAATCTGTAGCGCCCACCCTGATGTAGCTTCACTGCCTCTAACTCAATGAACTTGTCTGGACAATGTGTTTGGAAATCAATCGCAGCATCAGCAGGTCAGTCCTCACGCCTTGGATTCACTCACTTGACTATTAGTTTCTCTCACTAGTGTCCTTAGTGATAGCTTGCACCACCACCACTGCCCACACCAAGAAGGGGTGGGTCTTATTGTATTCAGGGGTCTCACACCATCCCACCTGCAGCGCATACACCTTCTGCCTGCTCTCTCACCCCTGTTCATGTGCCACAAACTAGAGTGGAAGCCATAGGCACCTGATGCATATTTGCAGGCTGAAGTGGTTTTTCCTGGGGGGCGAGGGAGGTATTGCTAAATAAGTCCAGAGTCCTAGAACCACAATGTCTGTAAGATATCTTCTTGAAGAACAATTTTGAATAAGAAAAATGGGTGAACCCACACAAGAAGAACTATTCCATGCTAGACACATGTTCCAAACCAGTCTAGGGTGCTGAACTTATGGGGACATCGGGAGATCTCAAAGCCTCATAAAAACTCACCCACCCAATATCCCATGTCCCTTTAAAATCTTACCAAAGCTATTTTATCTGTGCTTCTGCCTACACTAACTGTTCAAAGAGCTAGTCAACCTTGCAGCCTTTGGAATGAAACGTTTCATGGAGTTTCTCACCTGCTGTGAGAAGCACTGCTTCCTTTTGTGTTATTTGATCTTGGTTCCTATCATCATCTCTACCCTATGGCCCATGGCAGAGCAAGGGAGCCCCTGACGGGCTAACTGCTGCCTTCTTGATGCGAACAGATTCCACTGAGACCCAACCAGAGCCCACACAAGCCACACATGGAAGTTCAGGGTCTTGGACTTGAGAGGGTAAGGGAGAGCCACATGCTGATGATGCACCACCTCCATCCACAGAAAGGCACTGACCTCCTTGAGCCCAGGCACCAGATGTTCCTCCTGATCACACACTCAAAGGCTCTGTTCAATTCTCAGAAGGGGCTCATTTTCTATCCACTGCTTTCAGCATTATTTTCTCCCAGCATTGCAAGTCATGGCTCTTGGAGGCTGCTGGCATGTTAATAGGCTGGTTATATGGAAATTGGGTAATATTGTTGTGTTCCTGGCTGCTGCAGGCCAGTGCCCATGGGGAGCCTTTGGTTAGGAATCAAACACATCACCTTCAAATGCCATTTACTTACTTAACTCACAACCCAACCTAATGCCATTCTCTTATTTCCAGAAGTGTCATAAATAACAATTTGATTCTCAAGAAAGAATACTCCTAGCAAGTTTCACAGTAAATGTTTTTTAAATTTAAAGAAAATCAAAGAGTTAGGAAAAACATTAAGAAAAATGAGTCTAAACTAAAAACAATAATAAGTGGGGGGAATCTGTATAAAACTTAACAGTTCACCTGCGGGAGAAAAGTATGCTGATTAGTGGAAGGTGGTCCTCATTAGCAAGGGTGACACCAGTGTAAGTATGTCACACCAGAAAGCATTTTGACGAGGGAAATTAAAACCATATCTCAAAGGAGGTCCAGAGCTTCCCAAGGTACTTACTGCAGAATAGACAGAACAACAGATAACATCACTAAAAAACCACTGGCCACACCTATTTAGCTGAGACCATTTGAAGAGATTCATTGAGCTGAAAGGCAGAGGAACTTTTAGGACAATAAAATGAGTTGATCTGATGAATACCCTTTAAATCTGCTATTTGGATCACAGAGAAGAGGTCACGGTTTACAGTGTAATCCAATATCCAGAGAAGAATGAAATCTCTCTATTTCAAAGTCATCAAGAGACAGACTTCTCCTGGGTCACATGGCTCTAAGCTCTGTGCCCACACCACTTGGGAAGATGTCACCTCCATGCTGAGTTAATTTCCTGAACTCCATGGGCACAGTTCATCTGGATCCAGCCTCTCTGACTTGTCTTAATTTGTTTGTTTCTCCCTCAGAAGAACTGTGCTGTTTGCTGACTTCCAAATCAGATACTCTCACTCTTCAACAATCAGGTGGTTGGGCAAAATGCTCTTCCATTAAAAAATGTCAGAGCCAAACATATGTGCCCCTGAGTCCATCTCACATTCCCCTGGTTGTGAATGTGCAAAACAAGTAACAAGCATCCAGTATTCCAGAACTTGCCAACTACAAACATCTCCTTGTTTATGTGCTAATAATCCCAGTGACCCTGAACTACAGTGGTGTGAGATGAGATTCCACACTGCTTAGGTCAATGAGAAGCTCACTGCACATGAAGATTCTGTCCTTGCCATCTCAGACAGGGAGCTACAAATCTAACCACTCATGCTGAGTAGGGCACCATCTAAACCCAATTACATGCTGCAATTGAAGCTCAGCATAACATGAGCAAAGGGAAAACTTCAAACAATTTAAAAGTTTTATTTCAACCAGCTTTTGTAGTCCACTTCCCTTAATGCAATTCAATCCATGAAGACTGAACACCTACTGCGTGTCAGGATGAATTTTCAGGCTCAGTCCTGAAGGAGTTTGCAACATAAAGGGACAGACCAGTGTATTTATAAACTGCCATGCTGTTTGTCAATCTCATCAGCAAGAAATGCAGAGAGCTTGGAATTCACCTACTTCCCTCCAACTGCCTTCTTTAAGTTAAGGGAGCGAGGTAGCAGACATACAGGAAAGGAGGTAGCAAGGGGAAAAGAGAACGTAAGATTCCTGGAAAATCCACACACTACACAACTGATATCACATGCCTTGTGATTTGTCTGTCCCTCAGAAGATCCAAGAGATGATAATCCTAACCCTATCAAGATATGGCAAGCATTGGATTGATAAGGTCTATAATTGGTCTACCACACTGCCTTTATTAATTTTCTACTGTTGTATGACAACTTAGTACCAATGCAAGGACTTAAAACCACACTCATTTAGTATATTATGGTTTCCATAGGCAGAAAATTTGTCATGGTGTGGCTGTGTTCTCTTCTCAGGGTTTGTACCAGGCTGAAATCAAGGTGTTGGGCAGACTGTGTTTTCACCTGGAGGTTTGTCTGAGGAAGGGTCCACTTTCAAGATCCTTCTGCTGGTTGGCAGAATGCATTTCTTGGAGGCTGCAGAACTCAGGGCAGCTTTCTTCTTCAAAGCCATCCAGAAAAAGAAAGAATCTCTGTTTTTTGGAACTTCTGACTTCAAGGAATATATAAGGTCCCTTTTAAAGAGCTCACCTCAATGGGTCAGGTCCACTCAGAATAATATCCCTTTTGATTAACTCAAAGTCAACTAGTCAGGGCCTTAGTTAAATCTTTTCTCTTTGGCCATATAACATCACCTAGAAATGACATCCATCATGTTTGTAGGTCCAACCCATTGTCCTGGATAAGGGACCATGCAGGTGCCATTCCCACAGAGAGCACCTTAGAACAGTCCCTGGCACACACACATGCCCTCAAAAAATGGCCATTATGCTTGTCCATGTCTTCATCAACACCATTAACCCTGCTAATTACATACATATTAGGAAACTAAGGCTGGGTACCTTAAGTAACCTGCTCAAATCTTAGAGCTAACAGGTAGCAAAACCAGGATTTGAACCTAAGCCTTCGCATTCCAGTCTGCATGTTTTCTCCCACGCAACAACCTGCTGGAAGGGGTCCACTAAAAACCAGGCTGGGTTTTATTTGTGTGCCAGCCTAATTTTCTGCTTTCTCAGGGGTGGAAGGAGAGACATAGAATATTAAACTCTTCCCCCACAGCTATTTTTCACTTGCTTTTGCCTTGGTAACTTCAAATTTGTTCAGCTTAGGGCACTGATATTTTTGTGCTTATGAGAGATGAGTTCTCGCCCCAGGCATAAGGATGCACCATACTTGCTCTAAGCCAACCATGGGACTTCAGTTCCTCTTTGCCCAATGTGTTCAATGACTTAAGGTAAGATATGTTTGGGATTCCTGGGGAAAATGTCCTTCCTGGTAAAGAACAGAGGAGTAAGAGGAGAAAACTTCTTTATTTCTTTTCTTCCTACTCCCTTCTCCTTAATGAGCACAATTGCATGAGGTTTCAATGCTTGGAATTGGACTGTCATCTTGAAATTATAAGGCAAAGTTCTTGAGTTAACAGAGAACATTGACCCAGAGCCCTGACCTTGTCAAGCACTGACCTAACCCAGGCATTGACTTCTGTCAGACTTCTTGTCAGCTGGGACCAGTGTGCACATGGCCTATGCCTTTCTCAGTTGGCTTGCAGCTGTCAGAATTCTCAGTTGATAGAATATAAGAGGGAAGGGAAGAGAGAAAAGAGATAGAGAAAGAGAAAGAAGGAGGTGGGGGAGAGAGAGAAGGAGACAGAGATAAGAATTCATTGTAAAAAAATGCTGTAGGAAACTCAAACTCTTGCTAGGATTTGAGGAAACACATCTTCCTTCCACCACAAGGATCAAATGCCTGCAGCTCTATAGGCATGAGTTTTGGAGCTGGACATAATAAATCAGGGCCGCTTTAGGTCTGTCCTTATATTCTAGCAACCTCTCCTACATTTTATAATGTCTTTAAAGTTTTGAAGGAAATATTTTTTAGTAAGCTGAGTGAGTACTTCAGGAATCTGGAGAACACTTTTGTGACTTATACACACTTGCCACTAACTACCCGGAGATGGTCGTAGTGGAATCAATGGCTAAAAACAAACAAATATGATTTGAGTCATAATTTTTCTATCAGTTGCTGAAACTTTCAGATAATTAGTATCTGACCTCTTTGCCTAGAAAAACAGACTTCCTCCTCCCTCTTCACCCCTCCCCATATTGCCTCTTGCACTGGTGCCCCTGGTTGGGGCCTCCAATATGAGGTATCTGAAAGGCTGATAGACAAGGAGGAAGCAGAGAATTGGCTCTTTACTGCCTATCATGCCCTATGCATGAGTCAAACTCAACATTTAAGGAAGAAAGTAGAAAAGGAAGCCAGGACCAACCCAACTGGTTGGTGGTGTTAAGGTCCAGAATTCATAAGAGTTTTCTGTCTGAATATAAGGCTCAAGAGTAGGGGAAATAAACAAGCCTCCTTTCTTGATCCAAAAGGACAAGCAATTTGGGACTAAACATGGGCTAAGCCTAATGAAATTAATGCATTAGCAACCAATTTGATTATTCTGCAAGTATAATTGCCTGTGTCTCAGGCTGAGTCAACATTCTCATTAGTAAGCATGTGACCATGATACTATATATATGCAACATGCATGCTAGGTGGGGTATAGACCATAGATCATGGGCCTTGCCATCAAGAAGATTACATTGTAATAAAGAGGTTAAGATAGTTCTGTGAAAATTATATAATAAGAATATCAAATGCCAGTTCTAGACAACGAGAGAAGAGATAACCTAAGACAAGACATGATTAATTGCTAAGTGAATTGTTCAGACAGTAAAGACAAGAGGCCAGAGTGGAGAAATGATTGCTTCAGTCTAGGGTAATCAAGGGAGTTTGTATCATCCTACAGTTAGAAATGTGGAGACAAGACAGGGATAGTGAGTGGAAGTTTAGTGTTCATCAAGAGGAGATATTGAAAATAAGGCTGGAAAAGAAGATGGGAGACAGAGTATGATGGACTTCTCAGTCAAATGGACACTTTTTTCCTAAGAAATCCCCCCCTCTAAATGGCAGATAATGTTGTGGGAGAAATAGGGAAGTGAAATTGGGTGAATGGCAGTGACTTCCAGGGCTACACCCCACAATCCTACACAATGAGTCTTAACTCCATGACAAGTGCCTCGTTGGACTAGATATAATACTGGACCATGAAAAGGGAGAGAGTCTGGCTGTGCTTGCTTTAAGGATGTTCTTAATGAGATGAAGTAGAACCTCTAAAATCTCTACTTCTGAGACAAAGGAGTCGTCCTGAGCTTTCCTTTCTATAAACATTGATAAACCTGGATGAAATATATCAGTCAAATGTTTCCAGGACTGGAAAAGTAGTAAAGGAATGAAATCCCTGTGAGAGGAAAACATGACATGAACCTGCAATTCACTCCAGCTCTCTTCCTGGAAACAAGGTAAAGAACCACAGTCCCACTGAGGTGAAGAGGTAGAGATTGGAGTTCAGTGCCACTGAAGCAGCTGGAATTGGTGAGGCAGAATACTCAGAGGAAAGGGCTGCAATGGAGGTATAGAAGGAGTTTCCCTTGAGTGGTTGGCCAGTGGCTCGTTGTATTCACAAAGAGACTTCTCAAGCCCTACCCTAGAATAGCTTCTGTGGGGTTCAGAGAAGAATAGCAATACTAGAATCTCACAGTGCTTGGAAGAGTCTTTATTAATCCACTGGAGTTTTGGCAAAGACATCTGAAAAACCATACCTTAAGAGTCAGAACCATGACCCAGAGTAAGAGTTACCATAGATGTACCTTCCTTCCTAAAAAAAAAAATCTATAACTAAACAGTCAGGATTAAGTACTTATTAGCCTGTAAGTTTGCCATCAGACTAAACAAGTCTCAGCACTCTTTAAAGGAAAACAAATAATACAGATTCCTTATAATGTATCACACACAATGTCCAGTATTAAAAACATTACTAGTCATGTGTAAAACCATGAAAATTTTATTCATGATCAAAAAGAAAATATTCAATAGAAACATCGTCTTGATGACTTAGAGGTTGGAATTAGCAGACAAAGATTGAAAGCAGCTATGACAAATATCAGGGAAAATGAAATAATTAAACAGAACCAGTTAGAAATTCTGGAACCACAAACTAAAATACCAACTATCTAAAATTTTTTAAATGCCGAATAAGTTTAACAGAGATTAAAGACACAAAAAGAAGAGTTTAGAGAATTTTTAAAAAATTAAATTTATCCAAGCTGATGACAGGAAGATAAAAATGAGTTTAGGAGGGGCGCCTGGGTGGCTTAGTCGGTTGGGCGTCCGACTTTCGCTTGGGTCATGATCTCGCGGTTCGTGGGTTCGAGCCCCGCGTCGGGCTCTGTGCTGACTGCCGGCTCGGAGCCTGGAGCCTGTTTCAGTCTGTGACTCCCTCTCTCTCTGACCCTCCCCTGCTCACGCTGTCTCTCTCTCTCCTGGAAATAAATAAAACATTTAAAAAAAAAAAAATGAGTTTAGGAGCACTTGGCTGGCTCAGTAGGTTAAGTGCCGACTTTGGCTCAGGTCAAGATCCGTGAGTTCAAGGCCTGCATTGGGCTCTGTGCTGACAGCTTGGAGCCTGGAGCCTACTTAGGATGCTGTGTCTCCCTCTCTCTATGCTCCTCCCCCACTCATGCTCTGTGTCTCTCTGTCTCTCAAAAATAAATAAACATTTAAAGAAACTTGAAAAAAAATTTTAAATGAGTTTAAGAAATTTGAAGTCAGCCTTAGTGACAAATGGGATAATTTCAAGTGATCTCACATATGTCCTAGAAGAAAAGAAAAACAGAAAATGGGGCAGAGAAAATATTTAACAATGTAATGACCACAATGCTCACATATTTGGTGAAAAACATTAATTGACAATGTGTCACACACTAAGTAGGATAACCACAAAGAGTTATGTCTAGATACATCATGATCAAACTGCTGAAAACCAAAGTTAAAGGGGAAAATCTTAAAAGCAGCCATCTAAAACTAGCATATTAAACAATATGAATGGTAACTGAATTCTCTTCAGAAAGAATGAGGGCCAGAAAACAATAGCATTGCAGTTTTGAAGCACAAAGGAAAAATTACTGTCAATGCAGAATTCTTTATCCAGTGAAAGTATCTTTCAAAAATGAGGATGAAATTTTTCTAAAAAGTTGAGAGACTATGTCACCATCACCATGTGAACAGTACTATGAGAAATACTAAATAAAATTATTTAAGCTCAAGGAAAATAGTGCCAGATAGAAACATGAATCCACAAAAAGGAATAGAGAACACAAAAGATGGTAAATATGTGACTACATATTTAAAATATGCAGCTTCTCTCTTCTATTAACGTCCTTGAAAGGCAAATTATCATTTAAAAGAAAATTGTATTATTTTGACAGAGAAGTAAGATTTATTATGACAATAGCACAAAGGCTAAGTCGGTCAGAAAAATTATAGTTTTGTAAAGTTCTTATATTTTTGAAGAGTGAAATGATGTAATTTCTAAGTAGAAAAGTGCAGGCACATCTCAGAGATACTGTGGGTTCGGACCCAGACCACCAGAGCAAAGCATATTTAACAGTAAGACAAGTTCAGATTATTTTTTTTTTGTTTCCCAGTGCACATAAAAGTTGTGTTTACACTATACTAGTCTATTGAATGTAGAATAGTATTGTCTAAAACAACAATGTACATATCTTAATTAAAAACACTTCATTGCTAAAAAATGCTATCACTGGAGCTTTCAGTGAGTTATAATTACTGATCACAGATCACCATAATATAATAATGATGAAAAATTTTGATAATTGTGATCATTACCAAGATGTGGCACAGGGGCATAAAGTCAACAAATGCTCACTTTCCAAATGTTGGGAAAGTGGAACCAATAGACTTTCTCCATGCGGGGTGGCTGTAAACTTTCAGTTTGCTAAGAAATAAATATATGAGAAGGGGGGTTATGGGCATGGAGGAGGGCACTTGTGGAGATGAGCACTGGGTGTTATATGGAAACCAACTTGATAATAAACTATTAAAAAATAATAAATAAATAAATAAATAAATATATGCAAAGTTCAATAAAGTGAATTATGCCTTTAGTAAGTTAAGGATGCATACTGCAATCCTTGGACAATTCTACAAATAGTAAGGATGAAACTCCAAAAGAAGGAATGAAATTGAACATAAAACCCTGCTACATTGTTATCTGACTTTTTTGCTATTGAAACTGAACTTTCCCTCAACATCCTCTCTCCACTGTAATAGATTTTCTGCTGGTTAAGTAGCTGCCCAGTGGAAAGTTTGATATGACCATCTGACTAAACTATGGCCAATGGAATATGAACAGAAGTGATAAGTGTGCAACATTTCTGTTCTTTCCTTACTGAAGGTGTGGAAGAGTGTCGGTATGGGAAAAGCCTGAACACTTGGATGGCTTTGCAGAAGACAATGATCATTTTGGCTTTTCAGAAAAAAATTCATTTCATCTAGATGAAAGCAAAGTAAACTTTTATATGGTTGAAATTTTTATTTTGTGACCCTGCTACATGTAGGCAATTTAAGTTCTAATTAAGACAGTTCTTACACATATATGATAGGATTTGGATATAAAAGACACACAGAGCATCCAAAGTTATGCAGTAAATATTAATCACCTAATATGAATTAGATATGGTGGTAGGCGTGGGGTAAACTGGAATACACTGGTATTAGGATAACAGGATAACAGGATAAGCCTTCTCCTCATCTGCACAGTGTACACAATCTTGATGTATCACTTCCTCACACTTGCTTCCTCCACTTCTTCACCAAGCATTTACTCTTTGATTTCCTACAGTCAGATTCCCCTCTGTTTTCCTAAACTTGCTCTTTTCAAAGCCACTAAAAATAAATTTAGCAGGGGCACCCGGGTGGCTCAGTTGGTTAAGTGTCCAACTCCGGGTCAAGTCATGGTCTCAGGGTTCGTGGGTTTGAGTCCTACATTGGGCTTTGTGTCTCCCTCATGATCCGTCCCTCTCCACCTTGCGCTCTCTCTCTCTCTCAAAAATAAACAAAGACTAAAATTTTGTCAAAAGTAAATTCAGCAATGTTCTTCCATCAATGGCAGAACAGCTTCTATCAGACAAATCCTTCCAGCAGCAACAACCACAGATTTTGGAAGATACTGGAGATTGGCCACAACTGGGCAGAAACCGGAGAAAAGGCGGTACAGGAAAGAAAGTTATGTTACAAGGTAGATTTCCTTTTTCCTAAGGTCAAGACCTCATCAAAGATACCCTGTGGGTAAAACTCATAAAGAAACCAACACACAAGAACCTTGAAAAGCCACAGAAGGAGTTCAAGGCAATATCATCAGTTAGAAAGATAAAGGAGAGGACATTCAATAAAGGGAAAGCCACAAAATGAAGCAAAATATTCTGCTTGTAAATGTTGCCAAAATGTCTGGATGACCCCTGAGCTGTGTGTGTGTGTGTGTGTGTGTGTGTGTGTGTGTGTCCAAGCAGCCAGCTAAGTCCAAGGGGGCTGAGCAGAGATGTAACCTGTGACTCTCCACAAGGAGAAACAAACTGAGTGATAATAAAAATATGTGACAAAATTTATCAGGATGCTGCTAAAGAAGAAACACAAGGAAATGCATAGCTGTAACTTTTTAAAATGTTTCTTTAATTTGGTAAGAGAGTGAGAGAGACAGAGTGTGAGTGGGGGAGGGGCAGAGAGATCGGGAGACACAGAATCTGAAGCAGGCTCCAGGCTCTCACCTGTCAGCAGAACTCAGACTAGGGCTCAAACCCATGAATTGCAAGATCATGACCGGAGCTGAAGTTCGATGCTTAACCAACCAAGCCACCCAGGCACCCCTGAAATGCATAGCTTTAATTATTTGTGCTAGAGAATAAAAAGGTCCAAAATCTCAATGGTCTAAAATTCAACCTAATTAGCTAGCTAATCAAGAAAAAAAGATATGATGCAAATTAGTATCAGGATCATAAGAGTATATTTCTACAAACCCTACATATATTAAGAGAATACTGAGAACACTTTTGCTGATATATTTAACAGCTTAGGTTAAGTGGATATGTTTCTTAAAACATACAATTTATCAAAACTGATACAAGATGAAATAGAAAATCCAAATAGCCCAATTATCTATTAAATAAATTGATTTCATTTTCAATAACCTTCTGACAGGTAAAGCTTCAGGACCAGATGATGACATTTGTGAATTACATCAAGTGTTCAAGGTAAAAATCATACCAATCCTCCATCACCCCTATCAGAACATAGAGAAGTAAGAATACACCCCAGTTTGTTTTATGAGGGCATCATAACTGACATACCAAAGCATGAGAAACCTATTAAAAGAAATAAAGAAAGAAAAGAACTTTTTAGCAAATGAAAGTCAGCAATATGTTTTCTTTATTTAATACCTTATGTTAGATTATAATAAGAATTCAAGGTTGATTTACTGTTTGTGAATCAATCAACAAGATTCCATATTCATATAAGTAAAGGTAAAGTCAAATGTTTATTTAAATAAATTCACAAAAACACCTGATAAAATTTAACACCAATTAATGTTAAAACACATCAAAGTAGGATTTGAAGGTTTCTCAATCTGAAAAGGGTCATATGCAAACAAAACAAAACAAAAAATCTAAAGCCCACTCCATACTAAATTTTTTTAATGTTTATTTATTTTTAAGAGAGAAGACAGCACGAGCAAGGGAGGGGCAGAGAGAGAGGGAGACACAGAATCTGAAGTAGGCTCCAGGCTCTGAGCTGTCAGCACAAAGCCTGACGTGGGGCTTGAACTCACAAACCATTAGATCACGACCTGAGCCAAAGTCAGACACTTAACCAACTGAGCCACCTAGGATCCTCTAGCCTATTCCATACTAAATGCTATTTTATTCACTACTTCTCTCCCAAGATGAGAACAAGGCAAGGTGCTCACTCCTGTGTTCTGTATTCCACATTACTAGGATCCTAGACATTGTAACGAGTCAAGAAAAACAAAAGCACAAATGTTAGGAAGAAGAACTATCTCTGTTAACAGGTGGCATGACTTTTTAAATAGGAGATACTAAGAAATCTACAAGCAATTTTCATAAGTAATAAGTAAATATGTCAATATCACAGGATAAAAGCATCACACACACAAATCAATTGTAGTTTTATAAACCAGAAATGAACAATTGAAAACTTGATTTACAAATCCATTCAATTTATAATAGCTTCAGAAATTATAAAATAGTCCAGCATAAATTTAATAAAAGATGTGCAGGAGCTCTCTGATGAAAAGTACAAAACATTACTAAAAGTAATGAAAAAAGGTCCAACTGAATAGATATGTCTGCAGACTGGATGACCAAATATTGTTAAAGATATTAATTCTCTCAAAATCGATCTATAAGATTCAATTTAATCACAATCTAAATTCCAGCAGGCATTTATGTAAGATTTCTTGAGCTGAATTTGAAATTTACATGAAAACAAAAAAGACCTAGACTAGCCAAAGAAATCTCGAACAACAACAAACAACAACAACTGAGGCAACTGGGTGGCTCAGTCAGTTGAGTGTCCAATTTCAGCTCAGGTCATAATCTCACAGTTCATGACTTCAAGTCCTGCATCTGACTCTGTGCTGACAGCTCAGAGCCTGGAGCCTGCGTTGAATTCTATGTCTCCCTCTCTCTCTGTCCCTCCCCTGCTTGTGCTCTGTCTCTCTCTCCCTCTCTGAAAAATAAATAAAACATTAAAAAAATTAAATAACAACAAAACCAACAAATATAGAGGAGTTAGAATACCCGCTTCCAAGGTCATGTGATATTGGCATAAGAACAGACATTAGAAGAAGCAGAATCTAAACTCTAGGCTATACTTAAACGTGTTTGGTCAATTGATATCCATCCAAGGCACCAAGGAAGTTCAGTGGGGAAACAATACTCCTTCAGACGAATGGCTCAAAAACAACCCAATATCCACTCTCATTTCTCAAAATATGGATTTTGATCTCTACCTCATACCCGACAACAAGATGTTATCTGAATTTCATAATGGACCAAAACATAAAACTTAAAACTACAATATTGCCAGAACAAAAATGTTTAGGAGAATACTCTGTGACTTGAGGGCAAGAACATTTTCTTAGATAGGCATAGATAGCAATAACCATAAGAGAAAAAAGGACCAATTACCCTTCATCAATATTTAAAATTCTTTATTATAAAAGGACTCAATGAATAAAGTAAATGGACAAGCTATAGAATAGAAAAGATGCGTTATAAAATGTAGTAAGGATTTCTACTATTCAAAAGCAAAAAGAAACAAAATCATCCAATGAAAAAGAAGCAAACCTGTGAACAACACTTCACAAATGAAGGTCAGTAAGTACATGAAAAAAAAAGCCCAACATTGTTAGTTGTCATATCAATATCAATCAATATCCTATCAATGAAATTAAAGTCCCAACGTGCCTGAACTTCACACCCATCAGATTGGCCAAAATTAAAAGCACTAACTGCACAAACCACTGGTAAGGATAAGAAATAATGGGAATTCTCATGCATAGTTTATAGGATAGTGGAAGGGGAAACAGCTTAAAAAATGGACGGATGTTTTCTCCTAAAACTTGAAAAACACTGAACATTCCACTCCGGGGTTTATTTACGTGAGAAATAAAAGAATATGTCTGCAAAAGATTGTGTGCGAATGTTCCTAAGAGTTTATTCAAGATGATCAAAACCTGGAAATAACCCCAGGGCCTATCACCAGGAAAAGCGCTAACCACATTCTACTGCCTCCGCACCATGGATTACCACTCAAAAGTAAACAAGAGTGGAGTGCGGGTACACTCAACAAAAAGTAAGCTGAATAAAAGAAACCTTACCCAAAATAGAATATGCTTTAGCACTTCATTCTTTGGGCCCAGGCCAGGCAAAACTACAGTAAGTTAAAACCAGCACAGTATCGAAGGAGATGGGCAAGGTTGGAGGATGGACGCTTTCCAAAGTCAAGACTCACCGCAAAGCTACGGTGATGCGATCAGTGTGTCGCTGATGAAAGAATAGACAGAGAGATCAGTGGAGCAGAAGAGACAGCCTGGAACCAGACCCGCATAAAAACAGTCAACTCCTCTCTGACAAAGTGGCAAAGCCAACACAATGGGGGCAAAAGCCGTCTTTAAAGCCACGAGTGTTGGGACAGCTGAACGTCCTCATACAAAAACCCGAGTGGCAACATCGACAAACTGAATCTGGACACAAGCTACACACCCTTCACAAAACATTGGCTCAAAATGGATCCTAGACCTAAAAGTGAAACACTGAGAAATAGAACCGGAAGGTCACGCAGGAAAAAACCAGGACAACCTTGGGTGTGGTGACTTCTTGGTTACACACCACAGGTGGGACCCATGGAAGAATTGATAAAGTAAGTGGCATTAAAGTTAACAATTTCTGCAAAAGAGGGGGGCCTGGGAGCCTCAGGTGATTAAGCAGTTCAGCGGCCAACTCCTGGTTTTGGCTCAGGTCATGATCCCGCAGTTCATGAGTTCCAGTCCCACATCCGTCTCTGCGAGCACTGCTCAGAGCCTGCTTCGTATTCTCTGTCTCTGTCTTCCTGTCCCTCTCCTGCTGGTGCACACAGGCACTCTCTCTCTCTCTCAAAAATAAATGAGAACATTGAAAAAAAAAAAAACTTCTACAAAAGAAAGCATCAAGAGAATGAGAAGACAAACCACAGACTAGAAGAAGATCCTTGAAAAGACATCTAATAAAGGATGCTTACCAGGTATGCAAAGAATCCTTAACCTCCAACAATAAGAAAACAAACAACTCCGTTACAGAACGGGCCAGAGATCTGAATAGCCACTTCACCAAAGAAAATGCACAATTGGCAAGTAAGCATGTCAGAAGATGCTGCCCATCATCTGTCCATCAGGGGACTGAAAATTAAAACAACACCACTACACGGCCTATTTGAATGGCTGAAATTGAGAACACCGACAACATCAAACCCCGGGATGACGTGGAATAGCCAGAACCCTCACTCGTGGCTGGCGAGGATGAACGTGGTGCGGCCACTCTCGAAGAAGACAGTTGCTAGTTTCTCACAGAATTAAACATGCTCTTACCATTCGATCCAGCAATTGCGTTCCCTGGTATCTACCCAGAGGAGTTGAAAACTTGTGTTCACACAAAAACTTGCACATTATGTTGATAGCAGTTTTACCCATAACTGCCCAACTTGGAAGCAACCAAGATGTGCTCCACTAGCTGAATGGATAAACAGTGGTCCATCCAGACAATGGAATATGATTCAGCTCTAAAAAGATATGAGCTACCAAGCCATGAAAAGATATGGAGGAACATTAGAGGCATGTCACTGAGTGAAAGAAGGCGATCTAAAAAGGCTACCTACTACATGATTCTAACTCTGTGACATCCTGGAAAGGCCAAAACTGTAGAGATAGTAGAAAGATAAGGTTGCCAGGGTTTGGGGCGAAGAAGAATAAATGGGTAGAGGACAGGCGATTTCACACAGGCAGTGAAACTGTTCTAATTCTGGGATGAAAGATACATGTCATTACACGTGTGTCTCGGTCCCCTCTGTGACCCACACTGGTCCAGCCACACTGGGCTCCTGCCTGGGTCACATCCCTGCCCCCCCTCCCCCCGCCCTTCGCTAAGATCCTCTCTCGGGAGCACCATCCTTGAACTTGAAGGTCTCTGCTGAGAAAGTGCTTCTGTGGTTCACACGGTTAANCACACTGGGCTCCTGCCTGGGTCACATCCCTGCCCTCCCTCCCCCCGCCCTTCGCTAAGATCCTCTCTCGGGAGCACCATCCTTGAACTTGAAGGTCTCTCTGCTGAGAAAGTGCTTCCGTGGTTCACACGGTTAGCCCCTAGGCTCCCTACGCTCCACCCCTCTTTACCTTTTCCCATTTTCATTCTAGAAAACATTTCATTGCTCTGGGTTCTCCCAGAAGCAGACACCAGGAAGGGATTGAGCAAGCAGGGACTTCTTAGGAGATAAGTCTATGGAAGGAACTGGTGCAGCCCCCAAAAGGCAGGGGCAGTGGCGGACCCGCGAGCTGGTCTCACCAGAGGGAGGAGAGCAGGGGGAAGATGGGCAAAAGCCCAGTGGCCTGGAGTCCTCCGGCAGTTTCAGCAGAGCTGCTGGGGAGTCTGTGAGCCAAAGCAGGCCAGGGAAGGAGCCCCTCGTCTCCCAGCAACGAGGTCTGTGCTAGGAGCCCCGCTGCACTTGGCCCTTGGTGGAGAGAAGCCCACAGGCAGTGTGACTTGGGACCAGATGCAGAGATGGATTTCAGAGCACGGCAGGTGGATGCTGGCCAGTCGCACTTCCTCCTACAGAAGGAGCGTGGGGGAGGGGCCTGCCCAGGCAGCCGCTGTGCCCGCCATTTTAGGTCTATTCCTCCCCTCTGGAAGGAAGCCATCGTGCTTATTCTTTAATCCCTGCACCTACCATAGCGTCAGACACATGGTAGATGCTCACTTAAATTTCCTGCATGAATGAATGAATGAATGAATGAATGAATGAATGAATGAATGAATGAACAAACGAACTAACCCAGGAAAGCTTCTGTTCTCACTTATTCTGAATCCACCAAACTCCCTGTACCCCTGCCCTTCTCACACAGAGTTTTCAACTTGCGTGTGGGTATCCAAGGGCTGGACCCTGGCCACGTGTACTAGCTGCATTGTGGTAGCTCACCTCTGGAGAGTGGGCACAGATCTGCTTGATAAATTTTTGCCTGTCTTCTATTTGGTCCTCAGGATCCCTGTGTGATCAGAAGCAGAGGCAGGACGAGGTTGCTCACTGTGCAAGTAGGGGGTGGAGAATGAAGTTATTGATCACGTTCTAAATGCTGTGGCGTACACAACTTATCCAACGTAACCTATCTGATCTCAAGGTATTAATCTCTCTCCATCCCTCATCCCATTCAATAGATGGGTCAGCTGACACCTAGGAAGTGCAGAGCCAGACTCCATGAACCTTTCCAAAGCCAGGCACAGACCCCCATGACCCCTTCTCTGGGCTTTCCCCAGCACCCACCATGGAAGCATTTCCACGGGGCTGTGACTGCACATCTCACACGGGTTGTAACATTCACCTGTGAGCCATCTTCCTCCCTCGGCTACTCATTTGCCTTGAACTGCAAAACTGCAAAGGTACGTGAGGGAACAGGTTAATGTTAGGACAGCGCCTTGGAATTCCAAAATGAAAGCTGCCCAGAAAGCCCAGCTATGATTATTCATTATTATTAATAATAAAGTCAAAGGAAGTGGAGTCGAGGTGCCCAGCGCCTTGCAGATTGATGGATCACCACATCCCTCTGCTATTTGCTAATGCCATTACATTTACAGCTTAATCTTCCTGTAACCATTTTTCAATAATCAGGGAAGCTAAATTAAGTGAAATGCAACTCCTCGCTATTAAGCACGGCATCTTGCTTACCCTGCTTTTACCAAAGGGTATCGACTCGAGTAAGCAAATTCTAAGCTGCCTCTTTGTGGCTCAGGCTACAATTCTTTATGGTGCCACAACCTTTGTATTTCTCCTCCCCATATACAAGTTTTCACCACTTTGGGGCAAGCTCAGGCTTTGTGAAATTGTCTCACTGTTAGTACCACAAGACCCATGCCTCTCGGGGATGGGGGTGGGGGTGGGGGAATCCTCACCTTAAGTTAATGATGACAGACCACAACATTGTCTCAAAAGTTCAGAATAACAAGAAATGTTTCCAAATGTGAACACATCCGCCCCTTTCCAGCACTTGATGGTATAGGGCAAGTTTGTCACAACAAAGTACTGGTGCAGCCCCTTGAGTTTTTGTTGAAATGACCGTCCAGAAATAGAACATCTTAAATAAAGGATAACACAGGGTGCCTGGGTGGCTCAGTCAGTTAAGTATCTGACTTCCGCTCAGGTCATGATCTCGTGATTCGTGGGCTCGAGCCTCGAGTCGGACTCTGTGCTGACAGCTCGGAGCCTGGAGCCTGCTTTGGATTCTGTGTCTGCCTCTCTCTCTGCCCCTCCCCACTTGCTCTCTCTCTCTGTCTCTCAAAAATAAATAAACATTAAAAAACTAAATAAAGGATAATACACTTGAGATTTGTTTGAGATTAGCTTACTTCCGCACAAACTTTTAGGAGGAGAGAGAAAAGATGGGCAATACCTCACACACATCTGTGGGTGCCATAAGCGATATTTTAAAGATAGTTCCATACAAAGAATGCAGAAATAAATCAAGGAGGCTTACGAGCTACACATCAGAAACTGTGGCACCATCTGCTTTAAGTAACATTTATTTTCCCGAAAAAAAAATATGTTCTAAAACTGAGTAATGTCCATGTAGTCTAAATATTTGCTCTCCACGAGCATCCTGGGAACGATATGCAAAAGTTCCTGGAACTAGAAGGCATTACAAAATATCGAGATGGAAAGAAACAAAGTTATTTTACAATGCAGTGTGTTCAATTGCTATGTAAATGTGGGAGCATTATTATTTATTGCTTTTTCAGCGCTGACAGTTGGAAATATTGCAGAATCAGAAGACATCTGTTGAGTGTAGCACAAGAGTCTAACGGACTGAATGGTGTTATTTCTGGACCCCTGGGTGCAGGTGTGAAGTCACAGCGAGAAACAAATTGCACTGAGCTCTTTGCAGCCACTTACTTGGTATACGGAAAACACTCCAGAGGGTATTCGGGGATGTGATGCAGTAGCCTGGCTGACGCTGGGGTTCCGCTCCCCCTGATCTGATTCAGAAGTTCAGACATGGTCCATTGACTCAGCCGTCCCCCAGGCACCGTTCAGCACGCTGGCAACCAGCACAGGCTTTGTAGCAAACAGACCTGCGCGCGCACCCCCACTCGGAGACTCTGGCTTGTGGGGCTTTGGACAAGTTGTATGACTTCACTCAGCCCTGGTCTTCATCTGTAAAATGGGAATAATAACACTCCGCGTGCCTACGGTTCTTACGAGAATGGACTTACCTAATATGCACCACGTGCTTTATGGGCTGGTTACCGGGACCCCTCTGACCTCTCCCTGCCTCCACAGCTGCAGTCACAGTTCTAACAGGGTCCCGGAGGGCTTAGATAAAAATACATCTGGGACATCTTTGCTGGCACGCTTTTAAATTGCATTGACACTTGGTACAGAGCATGGGAGAGAGAGAGGATTTGCTGACTTGTGGCTGGGACTTGTGAGTTTTATCCCGCAGGGTTTCAGGGCCGACCATCTGATGGCCTTGTTTTATCTTTTGATATTTCACATCTGTCAGGAGCACTGGCACCAAGCCCCAAGCACCAGATCTTAAAAATTCCCCCAAAATGCCTTCCTACCCTTTTAAGCTCACTCAGAACACCTGACAGTGAGCAGACTTTAATGAACATCACAAGAGCATCCTTACTCGCCCACCTGAGCACTCAAACCCATTCTTGCCGTCCCTCTCCTGAGACCGCGCGAAAGCTTTCTGCTTGCCGAGAATTCATCGCAAGATTTTTTTTTCATAAATCAGATTTCCCTGTAGCAAATATCTACTGTACCTCAACATTTACAAAATATTTATTTCGGAAATGCTCATATTATGAAAACAGTACTGTGTACCCAGTGTGGCATTTTTATTGTTTAGATTCCTGTTATCATTGCTACAGACACTTTATTAAGGATTTCTAGAAGCAGGCCAGTTAGCACACTGCTCACTTAACTGACCAGTGATGTGGTGGGGTCCCCTCCCTAAGGAGAGGGAAAAAAAAGAGAGAAGGAAGGGGAAAAAAAAAACAACCTCAAGGTCACCTGGCTATGCATCTATGTGACAACATCCTTCACAACCTTGTAAACTGAGACAACTTAATCAGACTGGGTGTTTGTGTGTGTTGCCATATATGGGAGACAAAAAAAAAAATAGAAAATTATTTTATTTTTTTAAAATAGTTTATTGTCAAGTTGGTTTCCATATAACACCCAGTGCTCATCTCCACAAGTGCCCTCCTCCCTGCCCATCACCCCCCTTCCCCTTCCCCCACCCCCATCAGCCCTCAGTTTTTTAAAATATATTTTCTATTTGTTCTCTTGAATGCCGAGAACAAATAGAAAATATATTTAAAAAAACTATCCCACGTGATGTTCAGTGCTCAGTTCTTTGGGTATGAACCCAAATAAGCGGTGCNTCTCTGTTCGAGAATCCTGCTATGGTGAAATGTGTGGCTCTTAAGGCCCCGGTCCCTAGGAAGAGCACATTTCTTTCTTCTCATGGCTTCCTGATTGAAAATAAGAAAAGAATCACCCAAGTATGAGATGCTTAATACTATGTTCAAGTTCTTGAGAAAACTGCAGCACACATTAAAAAGCACAATTCTGCCTAAATATTCCTTTTCTCCCTTAGATTAAATAGTGCTTGTTGGTTTGAGGGTTCTCAAGGTGGGCATTTGAGCCCAGCCCTGACAAGCAGCGTCCCCAGGGTGCCATGGGACACTGTGTGACACTGGCCAGTGAGCAGCAGGACAGGAGATGCGCCCGCCCTTGACCGTCTGCAAGCAGGAGGCGTGTGCCCTCAGCACATTCCCCACCCGGTGGGCACAGCACAGCGCAGGGCGGGAGAGCGTCTCTCAGCAGAGGGGCCAGAGGGAGGGTTCCAGGTGTTTCTGGGCTGTAAGGAAATAGCAAGGCTGACAATAGCATCAAGAAGGTGGAGNAGATGGGAAACAGACAAAAATAGGAGAGAAGACGGAGATGTTGGGGACACCCAGGGCACAGCTCCGGTGGACTGAGATGAGGAAGGGGCATGGCGGCCGGGGGCGGGGGGGCAGGGCGTGCAGGGGCAGAGGAGGGGGAGAGGCAGGCAAGGCTGTCCGGCTGCAAAGGGAAGGGCAGGAGGGGCAGCACCAGAGTCCTGATAAGCGGGGGGCTCCAGCAGGGCCCATGAAAGGCTGGATGAGAAGGAAATGACGAACGAGAGGGGGTGTTAAGGAGGCAGATCGGTGGCGATCCAGCCGGGTGCTCCGGGCTTTGCGGGAACTCATCCAGTGAGGCCAGGAGCCCTCGCCGTCCGACACCTGCAGCCCCTCTCTGCAGAGCTGCTCTTCATGGAGAACTTGGTGCCGGTGGGCATCAGCACGCACTTGTCCACACAGGGTCACTGGCTCAGCTCATGACCACAGCCAGCCTCCACTGTGCCCCCTAAGCCTCCTTACGCGGCAGGAAATACGGGTAAAGCAGGCTCTGAACACTGTTTCTAGGGCATTCCCCTCCTCCCTGCTCAAGACAAAGCCTGTTTCCAGAAGAACACCCATAACGCTACTCACCTTTGCTCCAAATGGTGGAAAGCCCAAACACACGCGGCGCTTGCATTTCCGGAAGCAATGTTACCAGTCCGTCATTTAGAGCCATTGGAGGAAATGTGTGTATTTTAACACTTCCTTGGTTGGGGAATCTCTTTCGTCTTCTCTGGAGGAGTTCACATGTCCAGTTCCTTGAGGACCTCCCACGGGCCAGACTCCATGGAAAGGGAAACGAGAGAAGCTATCAGAAGTGAGGTAGCATCCAACCCGGGCTCTGCAAGTTGGCTGGCTGGTTTGCACGTTGCTAGGGAAGCCTGGGACAGCCACACACTGTCGCCGCTGCCCTCCTCTCCCGCGATGACCGTCAGGGACCGTGATCCCCCTCCCCTGGGTCAGACCAGAGGAAATGGAAGCAGGAAAGCCCTACCCCCTCCACCAAGTCGAAAGGGTTTTGGTGACAGTGCTGGCAATTCAGAGAAGATGCGTCAGCCGAAACTAATGTCACTGTAAGGAGAGATGGTCAAGTTCAGACTCAAGCCAAAATGTCTAACGGCTGCCAAGGGGGAGGGTGACAAGATCTGTGTTGCAACTAATGTCCCCCAACGCAGAGGCGGGGGCAGGGGAGAGGCAGCCGTGGCGGGTGCCGCAGAGGTGGGAGGGAGGACCTGAGAAAGGATCAGGTGTGCCCGGTACCAAGACTCTCTGAAGCAACCCGACTGAGGGTTTCGCCTGTTTCCCGCTGAGAGGTGTTGGGCTCAGACCTGGCTCTATGTGGGTGTGTCACTCAGCCTCCCTCCCAGGCAGCGTTTGAGAAGCATCAGTGCACGGGTTCTACGACCCTGTCCCCCGCCGTGACTTAACTTGTCTCCACCTAAAAAGAATCATCGTGCAGGTTGCTTGAGTTTTAAGTGAGATTAAATACATGGTCCACGCCTGGCACCGTGCCAGTCAGTCACTAAAGGGTGGCTGTTTTCTTCTTCCCTTTCATCTTCCTGTACTGCTCTCTCGCGCACAAAGAACCCCTTCAGGACTGTTAGGTGAAAACCTCCTTCCAATTTCAGCAAGTCCACTTGGCCGAGATGGATGAGCCGGGCCTGCAGCCCTGTGTTTCTGCGACGAGGCTCATTCCGTCTTCCAGTTCTGCGTGTAACGTTTCTGCAAGGTCATCTCGTGTGGACATCAGGACAGCTGTGAACAGGCCCGGCTTCATGGGCGTCTGACTCCAGCAGCCACCCAGGGCCTTGTACCCAAAAGGCCCCAGCACTTGGCATAATGCTCTGCAGTCACTGTCGTGAAACTCCTAGTACTTTCTTTTTTTAAAATTTTTAAAATGTTTATTTATTTTTGAGAGAGTGAGAGAGACAGAGCATGAGCAGGGGAGGGGCAGAGACAGAGGGAGACACAGAATCTGAAGCAGACTCCAGGCTCGGAGCTGTCAGCACAGAGCCCGACGCAGGGCTTGAACCCACGCACCGTGAGATCATGACCTGAGCCGAAGTCGGACGCTCAACCCACTGAGCCCCTCAGGAGCCACTTTCTAGTAATTTCTTAACAAGTGATCCCACTCTTCCATTCTGCACTGGGCCCCACAAATTGGATGACAGCCCTGAGGTATTTTCTCCTCCAGTCGCCACAGCTGGGGAAAGAAAGCAAAGCGAAGTCGGGTGAGGAAGCAGCAGAACCCTGTGATCACCCCCATGTACCACGAGCTCTGTGAACATTTTTAAAATTGTGGTAAAATACACGTAACATAAAATTGACCATCCTCACCATCTTCAAGCGAGCGATCAATGGCATTTAGCGAATCCACTGTATTGTGCGACCATCACCACCTGGTTCCCAAATATTTCACCACCACCTCCCCCTGCCCCGCTGTAAGCAACCACTGATCGACTTCCTGTCTCTATGGATTTACCAATTCTGGACGTTTCCTCTAACTGGAACCCCATAATATGGGGCCTTCTTTGAACTTCCAGACCCATGTTTAACTCATTTATAAAACACAGATAATAGCATCGAACTCTAAGCATTGGTGTGAAGACTCAGTGAGAAACTGCTTATCTTACGAGGTCTTTCTGGGACCACTCCATCATCTGTTGCTACGGTCACTGTTGTCACAGCGAGGGCCAGGACGCTGGGCACGATTCTGCTGGGCGCCATCGGCGACCACACAACCAGCCAACGCCAACACTGAACCCTGGACTCTGATCCTCATTCCAAATCCTATGCTGTCCGTAATCTCCCCGTCGCCTGGGTAGGATTTCGGAAGAAGCAAGGATGGGGAGCCCATGACGGCAATGCAGTCAGGGGGGAAATGCCAAGGAAGGGCGGGCGGGTGGTGGAGGTGGATGGAGGGGCTGGTCGGCTGGGGCCACATCCTGGGACCCTTAGTACCTACGCTTGGGGCCTGGGCCGCACTACGGCAGCCTGCTGGGCCCCTGGGAACCTCTTTCACAGGACCCAGACTTGCTCTGCAGAAATTCTAGCCGGAGAGCAGGACTGTGCAGGATGAGAGGAGGCAAGCTGAGCCCGCGCGGCGCCCTGCGGAAGCGCTTCGCCCTGGGTGGGTTTTCTTCTCTATCACAGATTTGTGTGTCTTAAAATAACCACAATGCTGTGCGGAGCCCCACTGCGGGAGCTGTCCAGCATTTGCAAACAACAGCTCATTACGCTTTACCCTTTGTCTACCTGTCTGTGGGTTAAATGGAACAGGCATGGTTTGATACCTGCAACCCGCCCCTCCTGGAGTTCTTTCTCTCCTCTTGTGGCATTGTCTGCGCCCCTCAGTGGGCCTGGATCAGCAACACAGGCACACGGGAGCGGGACCAGCCTCTGAATACAAGGGGAAGAGGCTGGACAATGGCCACGCAGCACCACCACGCAGGCAAAGAGGTATTTGTCACAATTTTGAGATGACGCCGGGCCGGAGAGGCAGATGTCTTTGGAGACAAAAATCCCACTTTTGTGCAACCATAAGAAAGTCCGTTCCAAAAAGTTGGAGCTCTCTCTAGTCTTGGAACCTGAGAACTGGACTTGGGTCTCCAGAGTAGCCAGGCAGCCCTGGTGCGATCTCTGGGGCCACCAAGGAGAGGCTCCAGTTTCGGAATGGTGCTATACAAGGAGGCAGACGTGGACAGAGAGGACTTGGGAAAGCACCTCTCCCCAGAGTTCACGTCTGCGGGGCGGAGGACGTTTTTGCTCTCTTTGGTATGGGATGACCAGAGAGGGAGGAAACACCGCTCTGCTGGCATGACTTTACCGCTGACCCTCCTGTTTCCAGGAGGCTGTCTGTGACCCCCAAGCTTCTGTTCCCCCTCTCCACTTCCTGGCTTCGTGACCTTTGGCAAATTGTTTATCTTCTCCGAACCTCAGTGTTTTCGCCTGTAAAATGGCTATGAAGCCATCCAGCCCATGGGTTGCGTGTGAATATTTAATGAAGTAATTGGGGCCAAGGCCCTCGGCACAAGAGGGCACACGGTGAGCGCTCAGTGACTGTCAGCCACAGCAGGACATGTGCAGATGCCTCCACCCCATGGTACTTAGTTGTTCCTGAATCTCTGATAATCCTGTTGTCAAGTTTCACACTGTTGTATTTTATTTTCTTTAAAAAAATTTTAATGTTTACTTATTTTTGAGAAGAAGAGAGAGACAGAGAGAGATGGAGAGAGAGAGAGAGAGAGAGCATGAGAGGGAGAGGGTCAGAGAGAGAAGGAGACCCAGAATCCGAAGCAGCTCCAGGCTCCCAGCTGTCAGCACAGAGCCCGACGCGGGGCTCGAACCCACAGACCTCGAGATCATGACCTGAGCCGAAGCCGGATGCTTGACTGACTGAACCACCCAGGCGCCCCGTTGTATTTTATTTTCTGAAACGGCTGTCCATTTGCTCATTTGCCTTTTCTGTTGTTTTGTTTTAGGTGTGTTTCCAGAAATCAACTTTCATTATATTTCTTTCTTTTGCTCTAAGCCAAACGTTAACTCCTTCATGGTTCTTAAAATTACATCATTTTCCCCCATTTCTACCATCTTGATGTTTCCAGCTCCCTCTTGAAAACTGTTGTATTTGCTTCATTTCTTTTATTTCATGTTTTTATTCAAGAGGTTTGGAATAGCTGCACTCTATTTCTGGTAAATGAGTAATTGCCTTTAAACTTTTAGCCAAACATAATTATGTATGTTTTTCTTTTTTCCGGTAAAATTCCAAAATTAATTCTATAACCTCTTTACCAGAAAGGTAAGACTTTCAGCACAATTCTTTCCACATCCCCTCTCCTGGTGATCAGGTACCACTTAAACTTTATCAGGTTTAAACTCCAGATTGTGTCAGTGTTTTCCATATTATGGCTTTGTTTAATCTTGAGTTTTAGTCAAAATAAAGACAATGATGTTTCCGTCCTCACCACCTCTGCTTTTTCTTGTGTTGCATGCCCCCTCTGTCCTGGGCTCCAGCTCTCACTCTGTTGGTGTAAGTGCTGGAGTATGTTCCTTCAGAAACAATTTGCAAGTAATAGAATTTTTTTTTAATCTGCATGTTTGTTGGGATTGTTTTGTTCTCTTTCTTGACTATTTCACCGAAAACAAAACTTTGAGTTGAAATCCTGTTCCCTTAGCACTTTGAAGATATTGTCCCATTGTCTTTGTTATTATTCAAGTGCAATTAACATGTATTATATTTTTCCGGTGAAGATACAGTGGTTCAACAATTCTGCACCTTGCTCAGTGCTCATCGCAGTAAGTGCACTCTAAATCCCCCCTCCTACTTTCTTCATTCCCCACCCACCTCCCCTCAGGGAATCCTTATTGTCTTCTCTGTACTTAAGAGTCTGTTTTGTTTGTTTGTATCTTTCTTTGTTTGTTCTTGCTAATGACATCTCTGACAAGGGGTTAATAACCAAATGATATAAAGAACTTAAACAACTCAACGCCAGAAAAACAAATAACCCCCCACTGTCTTTTATAATTTTACTTAAAAATGGCAAATCAGATGCCAGTCTAATCCTTGCTGTTTTGAAAATAGCCCACCTTTGTTCTGCGCATTTTTAGGATTGGCTTACTTTTTTTTTAAACTTAGATTTCAGATATTTTAGGATGATGTATGTTGTCATTGTTTTTACTTAGCATTCAATGATTTCTTTAGACTCGAATCTTTCTTAAAATTCGGCTATTTTCTTCTACTGTCTTTTCATCATTCGCTCCCCTATTCTCTTCTCTTTCATCACTTTCTGGATTTCACATTATTAGGTAATTATTTTACTTCTTGAATCAATCATCCATATCTCTTAATTTTTCCCTTCCTATTTTCTCTCTTTATTTTCCTAGTCTGCGTGTTAGCCAACTGCCTCATCCCATCTTCCAAATCAATGCCTCAGCTCTGAGCCACTTTCATTCTGCTCCACAGCTGTCTATAGAATATTCCTCTTATAAATCTTGTTTAGAGCTCTTTGCTATGTTCCCTCTTACTTCATAATAGCTTCTTGTTTGGGGGTACAATAATATGTCCATGTTCATAGTAGGAAAACTCAGTGTCAAAAAGATATCAATCCTTCCTCAGCTGATTTATAGATGCAATGAATTTCCAATTCAAATTCCAATACAGAGTCTATGGAACTTGACAAATGGATTCTAAAATGTTTGTGGAAGTGCAAGAGACCAAGAAAACCAGTAAGAATAAAGGCAGGAAATGGAGGCCAACATGACCAGATGTCAGTACTTGTCCTAATGTGCCCTGGAGTAAGACAGCGTGGCGTTGCCCAGGCATTTAGTAAATTGGCCCAATATGAAGCATAGCAAGGCCAGAATTAGTCCCACACATTAAGAGAGAGGGGAAGTGAGAGAGACAGAGAGAGATTATAGTGTGGGGTAATGGGGGGAAAGGAATTTTTCAATGAATAATGCTGATACAGTTGGTTATCTATAGTTTTAAAAACTGAAATATGTTATCAAACTCATTCTATACAAAACATAATAATTTCAAATAAATTTAAAACTTAAAAAAGCAAATCTCCAAATATTTCAAAGGCAATATGGAAGAATATCTTTCTTATCTTGAAACAGAAGGAGATCTTAAACAGAGCCAAAATATTAAATACTTTTAAAAGACTGATAATTTTGGCTACATAGCAATTAAAAAGATGTTTATCAGAACATACTATAAAAATATAGAAACTGAGAGAAGATACATTCAACACATATAACTGAAAAAGGTTTTATCATTTAGAATCTATAAATATGCCCTTTAAGTCAGTAAGAAAGAAAGAAATGAACTAACAGCAAAATGTGCAATAGATATGAACTGTCACTTCACAGAAGTGGAAACACACACGTCCAAAAAACAAGGGAGATGATTGGCCTCATTAGAAATCATGCTAACCTGGAGTAGGATACAATGATAGACCACTTGACCCCATGGCATCAGTACAGTCTATAAGTTCATGAAACAGGGATAGTGTAACTACAGCCACTTTAGAAACAACGTGGCATTACCTTGTAAAGCTGGTTATGCACATATGTGAGAACTTGGCAAGGTAATCCTAGGTACCTTAAGAAATTCTTGTATAGATGCACCAGGGACTGGCACAGTCCAGATTAGGAAAAAAACTGGAAACAACCCAAAGTTTTGTCAACAGGACAGTGGATAAAAAAATTGCAGTATATTAATACATTAGAATATTCTGGACCATTAAACATGAATGAACCTGAGAGTATCATATTGTGAGATGTACCATTAAGAAGGAATGAACTATGATATACACAACAAATGATGAATCTTGGAAACATAATGTTGCATGAAAATACAAGTCCCAGAGGGCCACATACAACAAGTTACCATCTTTATAATAATCAGAAACACGTGAAAATAAACAGCGTACTGGTTAGGTATGCACATACAGAATGACCTGGCTTTCCTTCCAGGCACAGGAAGTCGGTGAAACAGCCTTGCAAGCTCTGTTACCAGGTAATCTCAGAGTGCTTTTTTTTTTTTGAGCATCTTTTTCTTAAAAGTCACAGTGAGTGGATATTCCTACATTGTTACATTATTTGGTAATGATAAATAATTTGGAAAACACAGAGCTAAAAAGAAG
This sequence comes from Crocuta crocuta, assembly GCF_008692635.1. Lineage (NCBI taxonomy): Eukaryota > Metazoa > Chordata > Mammalia > Carnivora > Hyaenidae > Crocuta > Crocuta crocuta. The sequence continues at coordinate 6,026,598 of NW_027530007.1, read as the reverse complement.
AAAGGAAAACTGCCTAAAACCCTACATCTTCAAAAAACATCCCTGAAAAGGGACTGTTTTCTGTTCTGAAGAGCGATACTGATCCCATCCCAGAAACGTCTTCCAACTATGTGAGTGCAGAGATAAAGGATGGAGGTCCACTCGGGGATTGAACTGCAAGATGCATTTGTGAGGCTGAGCTGCAGGGTCCCTGGCCCCAGGGGCCCTCATCTACCGGGGATGCTCCTAAACTGGCCTCAGAACCATTCGCTCATGCCCAGGTGACGATGTTGCCCAACTGGCATCCATTCCAGAACCATCATTGTATGATTCCATTTGTGCGAAAGTGTGACATTGTCTTAGGTGCAGTCTTTTGGAAACCAACATTTTTGAGGACAGAATTTCCACTTAAGATAAAATTTAACAAGCTCTCTAGAGAAATTAGCCAAGGTCAGAGATCTAAACTTGCCAAATAAACAAATTGTCAGACACCAAAACGGACAAGTTTCTCTCCCCCTCCCCACTTTTAAACATTAAGGAGCTGAATAATTCTATTTTTCCTCTAGCTTCAGATAGAGCAAGTGTTCATAAATATTCATTTTTTCCAACTGGAAGCATTAGGCCTTGTTACTTCGAGTGGAACTAACTGAAAATTAATGATGGTTTTCAGAAAAAGCAAGATTATATACACAGAAGCAATTAAACACAAACCTATTAATTATTTAACAACTTGTTAATGAGTAGAATTTCAGCACTGGGGTTTTAGCTACTCTAGACTGCCCCTGCCAAGTCACTTATATACCATCCTTCCGAAGTTTGGCTTTGAGATGTAAAAGAATTTGGGGGGTGGATTTTCACACAGATTTGCACCTTGAAAAAAAGAATCTGGGATGCCAATTACAGAGACATGGCAACAATGTGAGTTGGAAATAGAGCAAAGAAATCATCTCAAGATTTTGATCCAAACCCTGAGATGTGGTAAAGTTTAATTTCAGACTCAGAATATTTGTTTTAACAAAACAATACCCACACTACTTCTATTTTGTACATATGTGTACATATATATTAAGGATTTTAACATGATGTTGACTCATTTTAAGTGTGTGTGTGTGTTATTTTGGATAAACTCATTATATGAAATCCAATATTTACAGAACCATTGAGGTGAATTTTCACTTAGAGTATAGAACCCCATGCTTTAGGTCTAAAATACATGCCTTTTGAGCATATTGTCTTACCAAATTGCACCACCTACAGACAGAGGCATGATATTGCAGCCCAGCCCTATTAGACATTACAAACACCTACCCAAAAGGCTTAGCCTTTCTTCTCCATCCTCTCTGTATTCTCTGTGGACATCTAGGTGCTCCAGTATCTTTGGTCAACCTCTCCTTTAAGTTTTTATTTATTGAGAGAGAGAGAGAGAGAGAGAGAGAGAGAGAGAGCACCATCAGGGGAGAGGCAGAGAGAGAATTCCAAGCAGGCTCTGCACGGTCAGCACGGAACCTAATGTGAAGCTTGATCCCACGATCTGTGAGGTCATGACCTGAGCTGAAACCAAGAATCAGATGCTTAACTGACTGAGCCACCCAGGTGCTTCTCATCTTTCTTTTCTCAAGTGACACTATCCCCTAAGTGGCCTCACCCAGTCCTGTGGCTTTAATACCATCTCTATGCTGGTAACTCCTAATTACAGATCACACCTGGACCTCTGTGCTGGACCCTAGATGGGCAGACCCACTGCCCTCTCAAAATCTCCACTTGCACATCTAACAGACAGCCCCCCACCCCAGTCATGAGCCTACTTTGCTGTCTCAGTAAATAGAAATTCCAGTCTTCTTATTCTTCACCCAAATCCTTGGAATCAGCCTTGGGAGCTCTCTCTTTCCTTCCCCATCCAATCCTTGGGTCTTCTTCCAAAAGTTCCACTCATGCCACTATTTTATACCAGAATTAAGTTCCTTAAGTGGTTTGCAGGCTTCCACTCTCATTTCCTGCCTATTTCATCCCCTCCAGACTATTCACAGAGCAGCCTGGGTGATTATTTTAAAGTGTGAGTAATTCATGGGGCTGCTCTGTCCAAAGCCACCCAATCCTGCCCCACTTCTCAGAGCAAAAACCTTGCATGGCCTCAAGGGCCCACATCATCTGCCTGCACCCCTGCGCTGACCCCATCAGCTGCTACACCCTCCCTCCATCCCTGTGCTCTTGCCACATGGGTCCACTGTTGTGGCCAAAATATGCTTGAGCCCTGCACCAGAGCCCTGACCTGCTCTTCCCTCTGCCTGGGTCTCTGTTTCCACATGAGTCTGACCGAAACATTCTCTCCCCCAGCACACCCACCCCTCCCTCCACCTGGCATAGTTACTCTTCCTTTTCATCTGTCCATTTCCTATGTACTTCCTACGTATTTCACTCATTCCCACGTCCAATCAGTCATTTATTGTCTCTTTCCTTCTACAGAATCGGGGCAGGGACTGTGTCTGTTTTGTCTCCTGCTGTGTTCTCCTCACTAAAACAATGCCTTACACAGAGTAGGCACTAAATAAAAGTTTGTCAGGTAAAAGATTGAATAAAGATTGATTGCATGAATAAAATTATGAATGAATTACGAATTATTAACAAATGATTATCAACAAATGAATAGATTTGCTGCGTTGAGGAGTGGGTGGAGGATGGTCTCACACCACAGAGAAAATGTACAGGACAAATCGAGTGGGCTTCCAAGTCACCTCTAGGTGTCAACAACAACAAACGACTCCATCAGAGATGAAAGCTGCTGCGTGCGGCACACCCTCCCCCACCACCTTGGTGACGCAGTCTTCCCACTGGGTCCCACACAGGGTTCTAGAACCTTGCCACTCCGAGTGTGGTCTACAAACACTGGCCCGCAACTCGGCCATCACATAGGAGCTCGCCGGAAACGCAGAATCTCAACTCCACCCAGACCTACTGAAGTCAGACTCTGCATTGCGGCAAGACCCTCCAGCCATTTGTCTGTGGGTAAAATTTAAGAAGCACTGGTGAACAGAGACACGCCAGCCCATCATCGCTGGCACACAAGCCCAGACCTACTGGCCATCCCTGAGCTGAGTGCTGAAACTGCTCTCTTGACCTAGATGGCATCCATCCCAAATGCTGCACCCTTCCTTGTGATGGTGATGTATATCCACCATGCTTGGAAAATAAGGAAGCTGCCAGCCATCTCTATCCTCTCCAGGGTTGCAGTCTTCATCAGGTCTGCTGTTAGCATGTCACTTACATCCCCACTGGAGACCTCTGTGCTGTGCCCCTCGGTGTTTGCCTACATGGCTCTCATCGCTCCAGCCATCTCTGAGATGGGGAACCTGGTGATCCCAGAGCAAGGCTGAGGCCCAGCTGGGAGGGTGCCTGCAGTCCATTGGGCGGCTTCCCAGGCCTTTCTCTCCTCCTCACCCTCTTTCCGATCTCTTAGCTGGGCATGCGCAAATCCAGGGATAACTCCCCAGTAAAACAGTGTGTGGGAAGAGGTACTGAGACATTTGCAGATAAGTCGTATAGAGCAAGGCAGTGGGGACGGAGTCAATGAGCCCAGACTGCAGCCCCAGAGGGTCTCCCCTCTGAGTCACCTCTACCACCACTGGAAAACTGCAAAGCCCTCCCTCGGATGAGCCCAAGCCAAGGCTGAGGATTGTACCCCATCTGGCAGACGCACCTATCCGCCGAAGCAGCTGAGCGTTCTAAAGGAAGGGCGAGGAGATATTTGAGATGCACACATGCTATTTTATGAAAAACAGCCTGTGCCAGACAAAACAGAATTAATGAATCAGACAGAGCAAGAATACGAAATAAAAATTTTAGAAATGTCCTCAGAATAGTAGCTGAGGTGATTAAATCCATGAAGCAGGTTCAAGCCCTTCTGAAAAAGAAGCAGAGGAAGTGAGTGTGAAATGATAATTTTTTAAATAGTGAACTCAATAGATGGGTGGGTGGCCAGAGTGCCAGGGACACCAAGGGGCGGTGGAGCTCAGGTGAGCAGCTCACGGGGAAGGGGTGGGGAAGGTGATGGTGTGAGCAGACTGAGGAGGCTGAGAAACAAGGTCTCGACATCTGTCTAATAGGAACCCTGCCAGCAGAGAGAAAGGCAAAAACCTGAAAAGGACATTTTTTGTGAAAAGCAAGAAAAGACCAAGAATTTCACGGGCTTACGAAAAGATGTTCTCGGCTGGAAAGGACTTTTGGGAGCCCCAGCAGGATGGGTTAAAAATATAGAACAAAATAAAAAATAAGCTTTACCTGGACCCATTACAGTAAAATCTAAGATCATCAAAGGAAAGAGAAGATTTCTCAAACACTTTCAAAAGAATGAGGCAGATAACCCGTGAAGATAAAAGAGTAAGATTAAAGACGTTGCTCGTGTGCCTCCAATCCGCTATTGAGACGACGGGGTGTCCAAACGTGAAATGAACAAGAATCACAAGCCTAAGGTTTTGCATGCAGACGAGCTGTTGTTTAAACGGAGGCGGAATGTGAAACTTCAGAACCTTTGCCCCAGAGAGAACATCAAGTGCTGGCAGTCACCGAGCAAAGCCAGAGACCCCTGGACTCTAAGCCAGGATTAACACATTAAAAAAGTAAGGAAAAACAAAAAGTTCTGGTTTGGGCAATCAAGCAGTTTAGAAACCCTTGAAAAGCTCACTCACTAAAAATCCCCTGGAAACGCTGGATAAATTACAACCGACCTAACTTTAACTGGAAAGCTGAACTCACGGAAAGTATAGGAAATTGTCAAAGGTCAGGGACCACAAAGAAAAGGGGTCGGAACGGGAGCGGTAGGTGGGGGTGGAGCGGGACAACCAGCTGTGTCAAGGACACAGAGTTATGGGGTTCAGCAACTGCATGGGGACGCAAGGCAAGACCCTGATCCCTTGGAGATGGGGCCCTACATAAAGCCAGGCTCGCCAAGGCTCTACGGGCGACCCCTCCACATTCCTATGTTGAATCCTAACCCCCAATGCGATGGCATTAGGAGGTGAGACTCTGGGAGATGATTATGTCATAAGGGTGGAGCCCTCATGAAAGGGGTTAATGCCCTTATGAAAGGGACCCCATGGGGCGCCTGGGTGGCTTAGTCGGTTAAGTGTCCGACTTTCGCTTAGGTCATGATCTCGCGGTTCGTGGGTTCGAGCCCCGCGTCGGGCTCTGTGCTGACTGACAGCTCAGAGCCTGGAGCCTGTTTCAGTCTGTGACTCCCTCTCTCTCTGACCCTCCCCTGCTCACGCTGTCTCTCTCTCTCTCCTAGAAATAAATAAAACATTTAAAAAAAAAAAAAGAAAGAAAGAAAAGGACCCCAAATAACCTCCCTCCCTTTCCTACACATGAGGACACAGCAAGAAAACACCAGGAAGAGGCTCCTCCCCAGACCGTGAATCTGCTGGCACCTTGACCTGGACTTCCAGCCTCCAGAACTGTGAGAAATAGACGTCTGCTAATACCAGTCTGGAATTCTAGAAGCCCAAATGGACTTAGGCAAGAAACAAGAAGGAAGACCAGCTGAGAACGCATGGCCACAGGCCAGCCCTTCTGTGGAGCTGTGGTTTGAATGTATACCTGCTGTGGAGGGAAGAGCTATCATAGCAGAGGCGACTGAGAGCATGGACATGGGCATCAAGGCTGCCCGGGTTCAAATCCTAATTCCACCATAAGAGATCTGTGTGACTTTACTCAAATAATCTCCCTGTATCTCCATTTCCCCATCTCTGAAAGGAGGATATAAATAGTGCAGTATCTGCCACGCGGAAGCACTAATACATTTTTTTGTTGGGGGAACACTGAACAAGGTCCTGGGTTTTAGTGCCTCCGGGTTTAAGGCAGAATTGGACACAAATCCTCTCTGGAGGATTACATTTCCCTCCAGGCCCATAAGGGCTCCCACAGCTTCAGATCAATTAAACATGAGCTCACAATTGGAAACTATGAAGTACATGAGGAGCAAGGCCCCACCCCTGAGTCAGAAGAAGCAACATTCAGCATAATTAGAACAAGAAACACTTCACATGTTAGATTTGTCCCAGTAGAATAGGAGGTATATGTGTTTATAGGGAAACAAAGCATGTGAAGACATGAACAAATACAAGAAATGATCAAAGTGTTTTTATCTGAAAAAGGGCTAAATAGATGGAAATTATGGTTGAAATACCTGAAATTAAAAATATAACGGGGGCACCTGGGTGGCTCAGTTAGTTGAGTACCTGACTCCTGATGTCAGCTCAGGTCGTGAGATTGAGCCTTGCATCAGACTCCACACCGACAGCACAGAGCGTGCTTGGGATTCTCTCTTTCTCTGTTCCCCTCCTTCATTCACTCACATGCACACTCACATGCTTGCTGTCTCTCTCTCAAAATAAATAAATACACTCCAAAAAATTGTGATGGGTTGGCTTACAAAACAAAAACAAAAACATTACTCGTAGCTAAAGAGAGAGTTAGTGAACTGGAAAATAGATCTGAAGAGTTACCCAGAATGCAATACAGAGAGAAACAGAAAACGTGAACGAGATTCAAAGATCAAAACACAGAGGATAGAATGAAGAGGTCTGACAAACATTGAAGAGGAATTCCAGAAGGGAAAAAAAAATTTTTAAGTGAAGAAAAAGATAGTCTAAGTTTGGGTGGCTGAACACTGTACTTAATAAGTTAAGAAAAGTTAATTCTCAGGCTCAGAGGTCACAATGAGTCCCAAGCAGAACTAAGCGAAATCCACACCTAAAGACACTGTGTTAAAACCAAAGAACATGAAAATATTAAAATCAACCAGTGAGATGATTACAAAAAATAATGATAATAATAAATCACATCAATTGTCGGTTTTATTACAGAAAAAAAAAAAACAGACAACAGTGGGGTAATACCTTTAGATCACTCTCACCCTGATACTGTCATTCAAAGCTTCAGAGGGCTTGTATGTGTGTGTGAAATAAAGACTTTTCCTGACAAAGGGTGGGAGATATTATTGCATGTTTTTATAGCCATGTGCATGATCCAGAAGAGAGGGAAACGTTGTCATTGTTAAGTGATGTCCTGGAGAGGCCAGGAGATGGCACTGGATGAGGGAGGTAGAATCTCTAGACAGAGATGCAGGTAATGTGGGGGTAAAATTGGTTCCCTGTGTTTCTGGTCTCCCCATGAACTTGGAAGGAGGTCATGGCCAGTGAGGGGGAGTTTCAGGGGAGGGCTTGGAGGTTTGAGGATAGAGAAGGTGTGAGACAGTCCTTCGGGAAGGTGGGGGGGGAGATGGACCAGGGACTTATCCTGGGGTGTCCCGGACCCGCCGGCGGTGCTGGCTGCCCAGGAGCAGCAAGTCCAGGAGCTCGGTCTGTCTATTGTCTCTGTTTCCCGGTGCGGATGCGGGGTGACTGGGGCGCGGGGGCTAGCCAGGTGAGCCCTCTGCACGGTGAGCGCACACAGAAACGCCACATGCTCTCAGATGGACATGGATCTGAGGACAGACATTAAACCCCTCAGAGTCTGTGCCTGCAGAGATGGACGCAAGGTCAGGGTGAAAGAGATGATACCAAAATAAAATAACATCGAATAACCAGGGAGGTGACTTGCCAGGGACAGTGATGGCCGCGCCCTGTGAACTGAAGCATATAATTGCCCAACTGTGTGCACCTGAGGTCCAAGGCCAGGAGAAAGGACAGTATAGTGGCCATTTGTTTGTCTTTTGAATAAACTGGAAAAGATGAAGCCTTATTCACCAGTGCTGCTTTGTTCTTAGAAGCATTGGCAAGAAAAGCCAGATCACCAGCAGGGGCGACTAAAGAGGAAGGTGGGCACCTGAGCCCCCAAGAGCGCCCGCCGTCTCGCTGGGCGTTGGCAGTCACGTGGGGTACACGCTGGGTTCAGGCCGGCTGCAGCTATTTGCGGCCACTGATGCGCTGATTGTATTTTATTTTTTCCTTGCCTGTTAGCAGCTGATTGAGGAGTAATCATCTGGGTTGACTGCAGAGCTATGCAAACGAGCTGTTAAAATGCCATAAATAACCCAATTGGCCACTTCGCATGAGGGTTATTTCTGTTCCATACAAAAGGGCTTATGTAACTCCCATAAGACTCGCTGAGAAGAGAAGGGAGCTCAGTCCTTCCCTGGCAGGAACCCTTCTGTGCACTCGGCTCCCTGGGGTCTGGGTGTGGCTTGGAGACGGCTCCTCACCTCCCCCTTCAACGTCTTCCCTCTTGGGTCCAGCAGCCTCTCTGCTCAGGTGTTTCCCATCGACTGCTGTGTGGCACACCAGCCCCAGACAGAGACTGAAGACGATTCCTGCAGGATCAGGGCCAGCCTGACGTCCTTCCGTCCCCCATGGCGCCAGCCTCACGCCCGCACCTCTGTGCTGTGCGCACCAAGCCGTCGCGGCTCAGCGTACAGTGAGCAGGTACTAAGGTAAGCCTGTCGGGAGAGACCAGAGACTCTGCAGCAGAGCCCGTCAGCCACAGACGTCCGTCCCCTCACGGTGGCTCCGCCTGGGCTCCCGCTCTGCCCTGTGCTGTCCCCCGACCCCCGCCCTGCGCTGACAGGCCGTTTCCTTCTTTCCACCGCTGGGTCCCGCCTCAGCGGCATCCTCACCTAGGATTCCTCAGACGGGAAGGCCCTCCCAGCTCCACTGTGCTTACCGCCGTGTGGCCTGGTTCCTGGTCCCTGTCTGAGCTTTGCTGATCTACCTCTAAGCGGTACTTGGGGATTACGCCTAGAATGTTCTACCAGGAGCTTTGGGCATCCAGGACTCAGCAGCTGACACTTAGGCAGGCTGACCGGCTCCCCTGAGTTCTACCATCCCAACAATGACATCCCGGGTCCTGGAGTGTAGAGCCAGAGACCAGAGCTGTGCAGACCGGACAGCGAGCATGGCCGGAGCCCCGGAGGGGTGGCCGGCGTGAGAGCTGGGGAGCAAACCTGAGCCACCATCCGGCAAGGAGCCCCGGCTCCCGGCACTGTAGAGGAGTGACAATTATCACCACCTTCAGCTCGCTGCTCTTGTCCGCTGGGACAACCTGCCCAGAGTAAGCGCTAGCTGAGAACAAGCGGCCTCTGGTCCGTCCTCTGGTCTAGGGTTGGGGGGCACTGAGGAACGGCATCCGCGAAGGAGGAGAGCACAGGGACCCCATCAGGCCACAGCGCTCTGTCTTGCACAGGTCAGGCCTCTATGGCCGTTACCTGCTGGCCTCTGTGCTTGGTGCTGTCTGTGCACCAGGCTTTCATTCTTTCCCGGGTCTGTGGCGGCAGCTCTGCCCCAGAGGCTTTGTCAGCCTTTCCCTCTCTCCTGCTCCTGACCCTTCTCTCTCTCCCACTTCACCTCACCCAGCTGCTCCGGCTCCCTGCACTGAGGGCAGGGTCCCCTGTGTGCCCTCCCTGGACGTTTCTATTCCCCAGCCCTGAAGCTTCTGGCCTCTCCTCTTCTGCCTGAATGCATATATATAGATATTTTAAATTTTGTAATGTTTATTTATTTTTGGGAGAGAGAGAGAGGGTGAGACAGAGCGTGAGCAGGGGAGGGGCAGAGAGAAAAGGAGACACAGACTCTGAAACAGGCTCCAGGCTCGGAGCTGTCAGCACAGAGCCCGACTCAGGGCTCAAACCCATGAGCCATGAGACCATGACCTGAGCCAAAGTCGGACGCTCAACCGACTGAGCCCCCCTGGCGCCCCTGCCTGGATGCATATATTTACATCTCTACCTGGAATGTCATTTTCTGGATTCTGCATTTATATGCCATTTCATCTTTCTGGTTTTGAGTACTCTTTACTTAAAGATTGCCTTTGTCACTCATTCCGCCTTACTTGATTTTCGGCCTAAAGTTATTACCCAGCATTCAAAGGCTTGCCGCATCCCTTCCTTTCCAAGTCAAGCTCGCGGGGTCTGCACCGCCTTCTTTCATCGGCTTTACAAGGCTCCCAGAACCTCTTGATTGAGAGGAGCTCTGAGCCGCCGGTCACCTGGCTCCGGCCTCCCAAGGGCTTGCAAACCCCAAGAAGCCCCCCTCTCCCGGTCACATTCCCAGGATCCAGGAGCCTGAAGGGCAGCCCAGCCGGCGGGTGTTTTGGGAAGCCCCCTGCATAGACGCCCCTGGGTGGCACCCCTGCTCCCTGGGGCTCCGCCGCAGCGGAGGGCGTGTCTGAGCTGGGAGCGGGGAGCACTCAGGGTTCCCAGGAACGGGAGCCGGGCTCAGGCTGGGGGCTTCTCCGAGCTGGCTGTGGACGTACAAACATGTTCCCGCCGACAGCCGCCTGTCTGCCGACTGCTCATCCCACTCCTCCTCCAGCTGTAAACAACTTCACGCCACTCCCACCCGCACTCTGAAAATCCCCGCCCCTGTGGACACATTCCCGCACACAGTGAAGTCCAGGTGCCGAGCCCAGAGCGGACGACTCTCATTTCTCTTTGCCGACAACTCGGTTTTTGTTGAGCGTCCATGCTGCGCGGGGCCCTGTGGCAAAGCCCACCTTCCGGAGCCTCTAGGTCAGAGTCCACTCGCCCACCCGCTGCAGCGGGGCTTCCGTCGGGGACCAGCCCCGGGCTTGCCTCGCCACCGCTCTGGAAATCCTGTGAGACGGAAGGCCAGTGCTCGGGAAGTCCTCGCGGACTTGCTCACAGGCCCGGGGTCGGGGGGCCTCGGTGCTGCTGCCGAGCTGCCAGGAGATGCAACCCTTCCGGGAGCCGCTGTCTGGAAGACTGTCCCCTCCACACCTGAGGCTTCTGTGCCCGCGCCCCTGGCCTGATCTAGTCCCCAGAGGCTCACCTGTTCCATCAACCCGGCTTCCATCTCTGGCCATGACAAGTTGTTCCGGGTGCCTGACCCTGAGTCCCGGAGTCCTTCCGTTCCACCACCCGACCAACTGCAGTTCCCAGTCACCCTCCAAATCCCCCTCAAAGGGCTCCACCTCCAGGAAGACCTCAGTGATTTCCCCTCTCCTTTGCAAATCTTTATGCAGCAGGAGAACATTCAGGGTAAATGATAGGAAGGTCATCGTGCCGCAAGGCTAATTGTGGTCGTTTCTGCCTGAGAACATTTCACAAAAGGGAGCTGCTTCCTTGTCCGGAGATGGGGGTGGGGGGGGTCCTTGGGGTGATAGCCCAGGAACTGCCCAGGGAGTCTGGATGCCTTTGTTTTGGGAAGTATTGAAGATTTAGAGCTGAGTTGTTTGGGNTTTCTGGTTTTGAGTACTCTTTACTTAAAGATTGCCTTTGTCACTCATTCCGCCTTACTTGATTTTCGGCCTAAAGTTATTACCCAGCATTCAAAGGCTTGCCGCATCCCTTCCTTTCCAAGTCAAGCTCGCGGGGTCTGCACCGCCTTCTTTCATCGGCTTTACAAGGCTCCCAGAACCTCTTGATTGAGAGGAGCTCTGAGCCGCCGGTCACCTGGCTCCGGCCTCCCAAGGGCTTGCAAACCCCAAGAAGCCCCCCTCTCCCGGTCACATTCCCAGGATCCAGGAGCCTGAAGGGCAGCCCAGCCGGCGGGTGTTTTGGGAAGCCCCCTGCATAGACGCCCCTGGGTGGCACCCCTGCTCCCTGGGGCTCCGCCGCAGCGGAGGGCGTGTCTGAGCTGGGAGCGGGGAGCACTCAGGGTTCCCAGGAACGGGAGCCGGGCTCAGGCTGGGGGCTTCTCCGAGCTGGCTGTGGACGTACAAACATGTTCCCGCCGACAGCCGCCTGTCTGCCGACTGCTCATCCCACTCCTCCTCCAGCTGTAAACAACTTCACGCCACTCCCACCCGCACTCTGAAAATCCCCGCCCCTGTGGACACATTCCCGCACACAGTGAAGTCCAGGTGCCGAGCCCAGAGCGGACGACTCTCATTTCTCTTTGCCGACAACTCGGTTTTTGTTGAGCGTCCATGCTGCGCGGGGCCCTGTGGCAAAGCCCACCTTCCGGAGCCTCTAGGTCAGAGTCCACTCGCCCACCCGCTGCAGCGGGGCTTCCGTCGGGGACCGGCCCCGGGCTTGCCTCGCCACCGCTCTGGAAATCCTGTGAGACGGAAGGCCAGTGCTCGGGAAGTCCTCGCGGACTTGCTCACAGGCCCGGGGTCGGGGGGCCTCGGTGCTGCTGCCGAGCTGCCAGGAGATGCAACCCTTCCGGGAGCCGCTGTCTGGAAGACTGTCCCCTCCACACCTGAGGCTTCTGTGCCCGCGCCCCTGGCCTGATCTAGTCCCCAGAGGCTCACCTGTTCCATCAACCCGGCTTCCATCTCTGGCCATGACAAGTTGTTCCGGGTGCCTGACCCTGAGTCCCGGAGTCCTTCCGTTCCACCACCCGACCAACTGCAGTTCCCAGTCACCCTCCAAATCCCCCTCAAAGGGCTCCACCTCCAGGAAGACCTCAGTGATTTCCCCTCTCCTTTGCAAATCTTTATGCAGCAGGAGAACATTCAGGGTAAATGATAGGAAGGTCATCGTGCCGCAAGGCTAATTGTGGTCGTTTCTGCCTGAGAACATTTCACAAAAGGGAGCTGCTTCCTTGTCCGGAGATGGGGGTGGGGGGGGTCCTTGGGGTGATAGCCCAGGAACTGCCCAGGGAGTCTGGATGCCTTTGTTTTGGGAAGTATTGAAGATTTAGAGCTGAGTTGTTTGGGAA
>NW_027530007.1:6012392-6013921 GCF_008692635.1 Crocuta crocuta | reverse complement strand
TGGAGGTCTGCACGGACCACCCCGGAGCCGTGGGCTCCTGAGTGGGGGCAGTGACCTGGCCGCCTTGGGCACCACAGCCTAGGTAGGGTGCGGGACGGGGGGCTGAGTGTTCTTGTCTGTTCTGCTCTCAAATGGGGCCTGAGGAGTGAGCGGACTCCACTTCCTCCTGGATCTAAGGCGAGAGGCTAAGTCACACTTTATTTGGGGTGCACTCGACTGAGCCATTTCTTACTCCTTGCGCTCCCTGGAGCTAATTCTTGCAGGTGAGTCACTCGGCACAGACCGACCTGCTGACCTGCTCTGGAGCGGCTGTGGGTCCGGCCCTCCTCAGAGCGCATGCCGGACACACAGCCTCTGGTACCCAGGGGCCTTGAATGGATCATTCGGGGCGCAGGCCTCTCTCCCATCTGGATCCTTGCCCTTTCAGGCCCCCTTCATTCAGACTCCTCATCAGACGCTCATGGCACAAACTTAGGGTCCTCCCTCCCCCCAAACATTTTTATCAACCCAAATGGCAACGCGTACGGCTCTTCAGTTATTCCTCAGTCCCGCTCCTGGCCCCTGGCAATCCCCGATCTGCTTTCTGTCTCCGTGGGGTGAGGGAGCATAAGGCGAGCTGTCACCCCCACAAGCCCCCCTTGCCTTGGATGGCCCACGTGTGATGCTCCTCAGGCACCCCAGCTGCCCAAGAACAAAGGAAAGGAAAAAACCAACGGTTATGTGATGGAGATCACAGTCCTGGAGGACAGGAGTCTCCATCAGTTTACAACTATCTCAGTAAGTTATAAGAAAAAGGCGATCTTACCAGCAGCCTAATCTCCAGAAACGTGCAGACTCCGTTTCCTGCAGCCCCAGCACCCCCTCCCCCCACAGTGACGTGGGAACGCAGGTGAGAAGGAAGCGGCAGGTAAGATCGCTCTTCCTTCTGACCTGCAGCCCGCGGACGGGTCCTTGAGGCAGATACAGAGACGACATTTCTCTAGGAAACCCACGTCCTAGTGTGAGTGCCTTAGTGCAGGACAGACAGTCTTAGCTTGACGACAGCAAGGCCTCGGGACTTAGGGGTCCCCGTCAGCACATCACAGTCCCTGTGGAGGCCTCAGCATTTTGAGGGTGTTACACTGAGCGAAATAAGTCAGGCAGGAAGGACAGATACCGTATGTTTGCACGTATAGGAGGATTAGGAGCAACTTAATGGAGGACTGTGGGGGAGAAGAAGGGGGAAAACGGGGGGCAAGGGAGGCAAACCATGAGGGGCTCTTGAATGCCGAGCACAAACTGAGGGCTGATGCAGGTGGGGGGAGGGAAGGGGGGTGATGGGCAGGGAGGAGGGCACTTGTGGGGATGAGCACTGGGTGTTCTATGGAAACCAACTTGACAAACTATTTAAGAAAAAAAAGAGACGGAGGAAATAATTTTTAAAAAGTCCCTCTGGAGGGGCGCCTGGGTGGCCCAGTCGGTTAAGCGCCCAACTTCAGCTCAGGTCATGATCTCACGGTTCGTGGGTTCGAGGCCCGCATCGGGCTCTG
>NW_027530007.1:5872512-6006801 GCF_008692635.1 Crocuta crocuta | reverse complement strand
TAACTGAAGCTGGCACTTATGAATTCTGTCCCTGGCCTCTCCTGTTCAGCTGTATAACCTTGTTATGTTAACATAAAAATTAAACACGAGAGATGAATCAGCTAAATTGGATTCACTTATATAGATCAAATGGCTGCACCCCAACTGACAGGAAAACGGCCCTGCCCAGAGCCAGGGAGGGATGGCTTCTTCCGTGGGGTGTGGATTCCAAGAAGGAAAAGGAACGTGGACTGCGAGAAGTAAGGGAGGTGACTCATTTTCAGGAATAGCAGATACAAGCTGTGCTGTGTATGTAACAGCAGGTTTACAGCCTATTGGAAATACATATGAATGGATCCCCCAGAACCGGAGTCCAAACCCTTAGACACTCCACTTCCTGGTTCTCCTTCCCCTCTCTGTTTCGTGGGCTTATTTTCACGGACTTTGCAATGAGCATGTGCCAAAGAACAGAGAGGAGGGGCTGAAAGTCGCTGGGTCACCTCACAGAATGTACACTTTTCCAGTCAAACCACTTTTGCTTTCCAAGTGTGTAGGCAACTTCCAAGGAAGGCTGTAACCTCTGTAGCACTCAGCCAATGAGGAGCCAGGGGAGGGACTTCCCTCTGTAGCGCTCAGCCAATGAGGAGCCAGGGGAGGGACTTCCCTCTGTAGCGCTCAGCCAGTGGGGAGCCAGGGGGAGGGACTTACCTCTGTAGCACTCAGCCAGTGAGGAGCCAGGGGAGGGACTTACCTCTGTAGTGCTCAGCCAATGAGGAGCTAGGGGAGGGACTTGCATACTAGGAGATAAATTGTCTGCTGTAACTGCCCCCGAGTGTCTGTCTCTCAGATTCCCGTTCTTGCAAGTAGGTTGGTTAAGGGTTCGCCTCACTGTGCTCCGAATCTCCACGTCCCTCCTTGATTGGGTCAGTGGGTTTATTTCTCACATGGCCTAGAAATACAAAGCCCGCGTGGAAGGTCAGTGACGCTCTGGGCACACACACACACCAGGTGGCTGGAGAAGGAGCCTGCCCAGCCCTTGCACTGGGCGATGTTAAAGCACCTTTGCACACACTGTCGGGTCCTATCCTCCCAGGAACGCAGCTGCAGAGACGGCAGGACACAGGTTCCAGGGTCTTCTTTGGGGAGTGGGGGATGGATGTGGCATAGAAGGGCTGGCAGATCCCAGGCTCCTCATTCTCCTCCCCAGCGCGAGGACTGGTCTTTCTGATGGATGGAATATAACCTCAAATTCAACCTCTCGAGTGTTCTGAAGGAAGACTTTTCTCCTAAAGGTAGAATGAGGGACCATTAAGGTGAGCTGAGACNTTTTTTTTTTTTTTACAATAACTGGTCAATTCTGCTTCTGTACTGCCCGCTTGCCTGCTTGCTCATTATAAAAAGCCCTAAGTCCTTGGACTCGGGGCCGCACATGTAGGGTTCTGTGTTCAGTCTGTGCGGTCCCGGCCGGTAATAAAGACTCCCTGAACTGGGCTTCGGTGGTCTTGGCTGGTCTCTATGTCTCTCCGCATAACAATCAATAGCTTAATCTCCAGAAACGTGCAGACTCCGTTTCCTGGAGCCCCAGCACACCCTCCCCCCACAGTGACGTGGGAACGCAGGTGAGAAGGAAGCGGCAGGTAAGATCGCTCTTCCTTCTGACCTGCAGCCCGCGGACGGGTCCTTGAGGCAGATACAGAGACGACATTTCTCTAGGAAACCCACGTCCTAGTGTGAGTGCCTTAGTGCAGGACAGACAGTCTTAGCTTGACGACAGCAAGGCCTCGGGACTTAGGGGTCCCCGTCAGCACATCACAGTCCCTGTGGAGGCCTCAGCATTTTGAGGGTGTTACACTGAGCGAAATAAGTCAGGCAGGAAGGACAGATACCGTATGTTTGCACGTATAGGAGGATTAGGAGCAACTTAATGGAGGACTGTGGGGGAGAAGAAGGGGGAAAACGGGGGGCAAGGGAGGCAAACCATGAGGGGCTCTTGAATGCCGAGCACAAACTGAGGGCTGATGCAGGTGGGGGGAGGGAAGGGGGGTGATGGGCAGGGAGGAGGGCACTTGTGGGGATGAGCACTGGGTGTTCTATGGAAACCAACTTGACAAACTATTTAAGAAAAAAAAGAGACGGAGGAAATAATTTTTAAAAAGTCCCTCTGGAGGGGCGCCTGGGTGGCCCAGTCGGTTAAGCGCCCAACTTCAGCTCAGGTCATGATCTCACGGTTCGTGGGTTCGAGCCCCGCATCGGGCTCTGTGCTGACAGCTCAGAGCCTGGAGCCTGCTTTGGATTCTCTGATTCTCCCTCTCTCTCTCTGACCCTTCCCTGCTCATGCTGTCTCTCTCTCTCAGAAATAAATAAAACATTAAAAATTTTTTTTAAAAAAAGTCCCTGTGGAGGCGCCCCTTTGGTCTTTACCTCCCCAGCTCCTTCCTCAGTCTTCACAGCCCCAGTGCGGCTCCCCCTGCCCCCTCCTGCCCCCGTGCTTTACTAAAATCACCTTTCTTTTTGCACCAAAGCCAGAATTATTTCTTGGCCATCAGCTCTGAACCCTCATCATTCCAAAACCCCCATCAGGTGCATTTACCTGCTCTGGACATTTCATAGAAACCGAGTGTCTGGCTTCTTTCACCTGTTGAGATGTTTCACACACGCATGCTGTAACATCCATGCTGGAACACGGATCAGCGTCGGCTTGCGTCGTCAGGACTCCATCAACAGACAGAAGCCACGCAGGGATCTGAGCTGGAGACATGTAACCTGCGGAGCTGATTGTCCAGGAAAGGAAAAGCCCAGACGCCCCTCTTGTGCTGGAGGCTCAAGGAAAAGGCTGGGCCATGGCGGACATGGGTCATGTGACGGAAGCCAGAACCACACAGGGCCCGGCCTGAGGACGCTGGGCACAGAGGTGGCTCGGTCACTGGCAGAGAGATGCTGCATGCGAGGCAGGGAGATCGGGGAGGAATTCTAGTTTCTCCCCTCACCCCTGCAGGCATCACCTCAGGAGCCTTGATGGGTCACACTCAGCTGGAAGCCAGGGACTGGGATCCTGGCGAACACGGCCTGCAGGGGCCACACCTGGGGGCAGACAGGCCCTGGACATCACATGGGTCCAAGTAAAATATCACCCGAGTGATTCAGTAAAGCGACGCTGTCCCCACAGACACATCCCTCAGGTCACGACGGGAAAGTGGTCCACAGAAGGCAGCAACTAGCTGAGGAAGGGCAGAGCCTGGGCACTGACCTAAGTCTCCTCATACCTGAATGCCCCTTCCCTCCTTCCCTGAACAGCCCCCGGACAACCAAATTTCCATTATACGCAGGTGGGTTGGGGAGCTGGTCTTCCAGGGGCGCAAGGCGGGGGCTCCAACCCCTGTGGCCAGATGGCTCCCCTCGTTTTGCAGGTGGGACCCCTCCCAAGAGCTCTCCGCGCTCTTTATCATCTTGTTAGAAGACAAATATGGTTTATGCAGAACCTCCAAGGTTGCTTCCGGCCTGTCCCCTCCTGAACCCATTTCCCCCAGGAGTGTACGTCTGGCCATTACCATTTTGCACACAATAGCAAAAACACAAGCCCTCTTGAATTTATAGTTGGCCGCAATTTTAATCATCTTTTATAGTCTGCCTTAATTGTATATCACTTTTAATGACAGTTTGAAAAATAAGTTATTCTTGCTGACATTTTTATGACCTATTTAATATCACAGATCAGGAGTTTTATTGAGCTGCGCACAGGTACTACACAGAAACGGGGAAACCAGGAGGGGGAAGAACACCCTGGTAACAGTCTTCCAGTAGAATTGTTCCAGATTACATGGGTTACCCTGGGCTTTTATTCCTGTGTCTGTATAATAATTGTAATTTTACTGCAAATACTGAGTGTTGGATAAAGTCTTCCCTGAAGGGGTAATTTAATTTAATAAAAAAGCTCTGCCGAGGGTCCGTATTGCAGAAAAGCACAGGATATTTCAAGAGCCCGCCTCGCGTCCCTGACAACGACCGCCAGGACGTCCCTTCCCCTAGGCCTGTTTTGCCGGCCTCAGCTCCGTTAGAAAATTTGATTTCTTAATACAGTTCTGTAATGCAAAGGAGGGGGGAAAAAAGCCTCACTGATTATTAAACCAACAATGTCCTGACCTCTTTCCAGAGTTTTAGGGGGAAAAACAATCCTGGACAAACACAAGGAAAAGGTGCCGTTTTGTGTCCCCGCCCAAGGCCTGCTTGGAATCTTAGCCCCCTGGTCNTTTTTTTTTTTTTAAGTTTATTTATTTATTTATTTAGAGAGAGAGCATAAGCAGGGGAGGGGCAGAGAGAAGGAGAGACTCCCAAGCAGGCTCTGCATCATCAACGCGGGCCCGACATGGGGCTTGAACTCAGTAACTGTGAGATGATGACCTGAGCCGAGATCAAGGGTCAGAGGCTGAACCAACCAACAACCAACCAACCCGCCAGGTACCCCAAAGGCCAGTGCATTTCTGATGCAGATGTGCAGCTCAGACCACCTTGGGCCTCTTTTTGTGCGGAAGGAGTGAACACGGCCATGTTCTCTGTGCGCCAGGAAGGGGGAAGAGGGTAAGGGTCAGGTCCACTGCTGTCTGGGCACCTCCCATGGAGGCCAGATGCAGGCTGGCCCCTCACACGCCTGCAGCTGATTCAGTGCAAATGGCCAGCAGACTCCAAACGCCCCTCATCCAGGCAAGAAGATTAACCAGGTCATCATCCAAGGCCCTCTGTCACCTTCCTTCACACACCAGAGAGGAGTGGGGTGGGGGGGGAGGCTGGCATCCTTTATAGGCTGGGACTTCCCACAGAGACAAAGTTCTCATGGGACCTTGGATTGTACACAAGACCCTGAAAAGACCTAGTCCTGCCCTGTGAGAAAATGGGCGAAAGAGGAGGCTGAGCCAGGAGCAAGGTCATGATAAACATCTGGCCCAAAAGCTTCTGGTAGCCCCGTGCAGTCCAGCAGATGTGCTGTGGCTGACCCAGGTAGGACACAGACAGCTGTTAATGATTTTTCCGGTGGCCGGTGTGGCTCTGCCCAGCAAGGAGATGCTTCCATGGGGCTTGTGGCTTCTCACCAGGGGTTTGAGAGAAGTTAGTGCTTCCATGAAATCTTTCTCTCCAGGAAAAAACAGTATGCAATCTTGCAAGAGAGTTCTGCCTGTCAGATCTGGCCACGTTCACAGAAAATCCCGGTGAACCACGTCCAATTAGACACCCACGTGACCCAGAAGCCAGCCTGCTACCACCAGCTTGCCCCATCGGAAGCCCGGCTTTCCATGGGTGCCCCCCACCCCCTCCATTAGTGTGTTCTGTGCCCAGTGCCCCAGCGGCAGCTCCCACTAACAGGAAAACAAATATGTTGTTTGTGTTTGTCTTTCCCTCTCCGGGATCTGACTGCCTTGCAGTGGTCGGGACTTCCTGCTTCGTCGCCGAGGAGCAGATGGGTGGGGGGGCTGATGGGGTCTGCAGAACCCAGCCTCTCCAGATGGCCTTCCTTGGACTCCCCACCTTCAGCCGGGCACCCCCTCCAATACTCTGAGGCTGCTCATAATTCAGTTCCTTGCACTTCGCTCATCCAGTCATAGTTGTTTGCCTCCCTCTCTGTTTCCCTGGGGGCTGAGATGCCCATTGCTGCAGTTCCAAGGCTCATCTACCTGGGAACCAGGGGCCACAGCCCTTTCCAAGCACCTGATATACTTTCCTTTGTTCCTGTAGACATTCCGCAGATCGCTTCTACAAAGTGCCGGGTCTCTTCTAGGCCCCGGGGGAAAGGGTGAAGGAAATAGACCTCTCCCGGTCCTTCCATGGAGCTAATATATTGAATGGAAAGGCAATAAAATAACAGATAAGTGAGTTGTCTCCGCGCAGTTGCTGGTAGCTTGGATGAAGGAGACAGGCCAGGGCGGGAACAGAGGTGTGGCTTCAGATAGTGAGGTGAGAGGTGACCGGAGGAGGGCCAGGGGGGCCCTGAGACCTTCCAGGGGAAGGATGTTCCCGCACAGGGAACAGGATGGGAGGAGACCCTAGCAGGCAGCCGGTGGGCGTGAGGAGGTGTGACCCAGGGGTCTGCGGGGGTCTCAGTGCTGATGCGGCATGGGGGTGGGAGAAGAGCATGAAGGCCTGTGAAAGCAAGGATGGGGCTCTGATGCAGGCGGGGCTGCGGGGCCTTGGGAGAGGGGTCGGGATCTAATTTGTCACTGAGTAGGACCCCGAGCTGTGCTGAGACTAGACCATGGGCGTCCCTGAGGACCATGCAAGGGGAGCCCGTGACAGCAAGCAGGCGGGACATGATGGTGACGCATCTGCGGTGGTGACAGTAAAGGATGAGGAATGGATTCTGGACAGTGGTGGATTGTGACGGCAGAGCTGATGGGACTTGGTGGCAGCCTGAGTGAGAACTGACGTTAGGCAGCGCTCCCAGGGAGAACAGAGGCAGCTGGGTGAAGATCCATCTGGCCATTTAAGCTTGAGATGCTCGCTGACTGGCAGGCAGACAAGACATGGGCACCCAGGCATCTGGAGGTCAGAGGAACAGCTCCCACTACAGAGATGAATTTTGGGTCATCAGTTAATCAACTGTATCTGAGACCACGAGATTGGAGTTGGGGGTAAAGAAAGTCAGGAAGAGGCCCAGCTGTAGAGCCCAGGGACGGGGCGGTGGGAGAAACCAGGAAATCCACAAAGAGGAGTCATTGTGTCTGATTCTGCCTACACACCCCTACACACCTGGCGAGGCGAGGGCTAAGAACTAAACCTTTGGATCAACCAACCGCTGGATTAAGTCAATGGTAAGCTTGACGAGAGTCATCGTGGTCCCTGAATGGAGACTGCTGTGTTTTGTTTGGGATACTCTTTTTATTAAGCTTCATTGAAGTATAATTGGTATAAAATGAATTTCACATAATTCATGTGGACAACTTGATGTTTTAACATGTATGGGGTGTGTATATATGTCTATAGATGTACAGAGACACACGTATATGCATATGTGTCTGTGAAACCACTAAAGACACACATCTATGACTTCCAGATGTTTCCATCTTCCCTCTAGGATCCCTCCTCCCCCACCCCACCACACCCCATTCCTCAGACAACCAGTGATTCTTGATGATCTAGAATCCTGAACTCATGGAATCCTGCAGTGTGGACGATTTTTCTCTCTGGATCCTTGACTTTTGTATTCAGTATAATTACTTTGAGAGTGTTCCAAATTGTGCATTTTCCTTTTTCTTGCTGAGTAGCAGTCCCTTGTTTGGATGCACACCCGCGTTCATGGCAACATTATTCAAAATAGCTGGGACGTGGGAATGACCTATGTGTCCTTTGGCAGATGGATGAAGAAAATGTGATGTGTGTGTGTGTGTATAATGCAGTATTATTCAGCATAATAAAAAGGAAATCCTGCCATTAACAAAGACGTGGATGAATCTTAAGGGCATTACGCTGAGATGAATCAAAGAAAGACAAATACCGTATGGTCTCGCTTAGGTGCAGAATCTTAACCAGCTGAACTCAGAAACAGCATACAGGGTCGTCCCCAGGCGCTGGGGGTGGGGGACAGATAGGGAGATATTTGTCAAAGGGGACAAACTGCCAGTTATAAGACAGACATGTTCTGGGGGATTTACAGTACAGCATGGTGACGGTAATTAACAATACTGCGTTACACACTCGAGAGTTGGCATGACAGTGGATCCTAAATGTTCTCACCACACACAAAACAGTGATAAGTAAGCAAAGTGATGGATATGTTAACTAACCTTAATGTGGTAATCATTTCATAAGAGGCGGTGTGTAAATCATCATGTCGCACATTTAAACTTACACAACATTTGGTATATTAGTCTTGGCTCCAGAATTTGTTCTCTGGACCACTAAACGCTACTTCTGCCTGAGTACACAGTAGGTCCTTAACTGGTGTCTGCTGAATGCCAGGAAGAAGAGAGGATGAGGTTTGGCTACCTTGGTGGTGCTGCCCACCTGGAATTACCTCATCTGTGGTGCATTGCTAGGGACCAGCAATGGTCCCTAGCAATGGGCTTCCTCGTGTGGGCCAGTGCTGGACTCGCATAACTCCTTGTTTGGGATCCCCAGGCAATGGGCTTGTAATTGATTTCTGTATAGGGAACATTCATATTCATGAACGACAATTATATTGTCAGAAATTCCCAACCATTTAGATGTGTTAAAAGTTGTATTTTCAGAGACTCTTATGGCTTTTAAATCATTATCTGCTGTCCATTGGAAGGCTTTAATTGACTTCTTGCAAGTGCCTTCATAAAGTGTCCACTAAATAGATCTGAACTAGGGAAGTCTTCCCTTCTTGCTGACAAAGTAATTTTGTGTCATTAGTTTCGGTGGTTAAAATACAAATCAGAAGGTGAAATACGTATGCTTCAGAAGCACTGTTATGAAGCATAATATCACTTTGTAGACATATTGAAGTCACGCAGGGAAATTGGAAAAGTCTTGCGATTTTTTTTTTAAAAGTTTTTTTTTTTTAATGTTTTATTTATTTCTAGGAGAGAGAGAGAGAGAGACAGCGTGAGCAGGGGAGGGTCAGAGAGAGAGGGAGTCACAGACTGAAACAGGCTCCAGGCTCTGAGCTGGCAGTCAGCACAGAGCCCGACGCGGGGCTCGAACCCACGAACCGCGAGATCATGACCCAAGCGAAAGTCGGACGCTTAACCGACTAAGCCACCCAGGCGCCCCATAGTCTTGCGATTTTTAATATGCCAGTGTCTGCCTCAGCCCCCCTCCTTGATACTCCTTAATTCAAAATGAAATGGTATTTATCCAGAATTTGCCTTTTTTTTAGACTATAGGATCTAAGAATATGGGTTAAAAATAATAAAGCCCTGCTTCCAGAGCACTTTGCTCTTCACCTTCCCCTTTTGGAATTGGAGGCTCCTACAAAAAGAACATGCTGATAAAAAGTCACCCCACACTGTTCTGAAGGTTAGGAGGCTCTGTGCCTAACCAGCTGGTGAACACTAGTAGGCGATTCACCCCTCAGTGTTTAGATTTGACTCCATGAGCAGAGTTTCTGAGGTCCTTAGTACACGAAGGACCACTCCACATGGAGTGGACCCCAGTCCTGTGTGTGTGTGTGTGTGTGTGTGTGTGTGTGTTTGCATATGCTCGTGTGTGTATTTGTGTGTGCATGGTTAGCATGTACCAGTGATTTTGGTTAGCACCCAGGTAAGCTAGGATTATCACCTTCGAGATTTCTCAACAGCAGTCTGACCTTTGGGCTCTGTTTGGACTTTTTTGCATGTCACTTGGGTAATGATTTTGGCTTTCTTAATGAATGGACAATAAAACCAAAGTAGAGGGGCAAAATAAAGTGACTTTGATGATCCGACATTTACAACCATCTATAAAAGATCGCAATACCATGGATGAGAACCATCGGGGAAAGGTCATTATTACAGCGAATCTCACGTCATTATTAGAGTCTCAGCACCCTGACATGTTTTCCAATTTCCCTTTAAACATTTGCTATTATGGTTATGACTGCTGTTGTTATCACCGCTGTCATTATTTTGCCTGGAGAATCATCCCTAATGGCAGCAGATGGTTACTGAGAAATTGTCTTGAGATGCCTCCCTAAGAACTTGGTCCTGTGCCTTTGAGCCGGACACTGGGAGGTGTGGGTCGGAATTGGAAATAAAGAACAACCCCTCCCCAGATCCCGTCAAGGAGGCTGTTTGTACTGGCACAGAACTTTATGAGCGTGCCAAGATCCAGCCTGACATGAAATACAGGTAGCTGGAAAATTGTAGCCAGGGGCCAACGCCCAGAAAACGCACACCGTGGCTGTGAACCTGAACACCGGAAGAGTCTGCCAGTTGGATTCGTGCATTTCTAGATTGACCAGCATAGATTTCTGTTTGTATGTTGAGTGTGGCAAATCAAACCTACATGATAGAAAACAAAACCATCTCACTGGAAGGATCCAGTGAGCACACGGTAATGGCCATAAAACTGACAGAAAGTCATCAATCTGTGTGTGTAAAAGACACATAAAGAAAGACAAGCTGGGAACTGTACCACGTAACAGGAGCAGAGGAAAGTGTTCGTATTTCGGAGCTCACCAAATTCAAACATAGGCAGAGAAACACAGACTGCCATGGTCACTCCCTGGGTCTCACATCTGCCCCAGTTACACCTGGAAGTTCCCGTTTAGTGTAGATGACCCATGTGACATCGTCCATAAGCCCAGTCAGTAGGCACCAGGAGTCCCACCCAGATCCCAGTGACCCAGGTAGACTTGCTCAGATCGAGGCATCTCCTGCACCCTCACTTCCTGGTCCAGGCCCAGATCCCAGTGACCCAGGTAGACTTGCTCAGATCGAGGCATCTCCTGCACCCGCACTTCCTGGTCCAGGTATGGCGGGTTCTGCCGTAGGTGAGTCAGGGCATCTAATGCGTGTTTGACCCTCCTTCTTCAAGCAGAGTCCCTGCCTCTCTGCATTCAGACTTCTTGTCGGTCCCCATCAGCCACAATTTGTCTTCTTGCTAACACTGTCAAGGGAAAACACATCTCCCAAAGCCAGGCTCCAGGCGCCTCATGAAGAGGCGCTCACCCGCACAGCAACTTGTGCAAGGGCAGTGAAGAATGCAGATTTCATCTGGTCCCCTGAGTGCATCGTGCCCCTGGGGAGCAGCTCTTGTCAACGCTTGGTCCCCGTCACTTCTCCAGTAGACCCGACTGTGACGATTCCCTGACAGCTCATTTACATGTCACACCCACCTTTTTGTTGGCTCTCCTTTCTTCTGAGACTCTTTGTGCAACGAAAGTACTGGAGGCGAACTCCTGGTGCCACGTGGTAGGAAGACCCTCAACGCCCTGCTGGGCCCCCGATGTGTCTGCATGGAGACTCTGACAGGGAGTGCTCACTCCCCAGCTCCTTCCCATCCAGTGCTCCTCACTGGAGTGTCAGTGTGTAAAACACGCAGAGCAGAGAGCTCCCAGGTCCCAGCCTCCGTGCTGCTGCAGATAGGCTGGCTCTGACACTGCGTGGACAGTGGTTCATTCAACAGGAGGCAACTGAGCACTTTCTTAGTGCAAGCATCGCTCTTCCGGGCCCTAGGGATGCAGGGACAAAAGAACTTCACAGGCTGGTGGGAATGAGGGATGAGTGAGTACAGCATGATGGAAGACAAGATGGAAGTAGGGACCCAGTGAGGGCTATGAGGCACTAAGCAGGGACCCTGAAGCCTCCTTAAATCAGACAGTATGAGAGAGGGAAGGACTGAGATGGGGGCAAAGTTCTAGAGAAGGCCCAGCTGCCAGGTGCAGAGGATGCCAGTGAGTTGGAGCAGAAGTAAGTCCATCAGGGATGTTCTGAGCCGACAATTGCTTCCTGGTAGGGACATTCCCCTGTCACAGGCCTTGGCCTTGCCACTCACCTTACAAATCCTTGGATGACCCAAACAATCTCTCCATTCCTGGGAAGAAAGCCAAATCAACAGGCAGAGGTTGGGTCTTAAATGGACACACATGGGAATGTTGGGACCTGGGGACAGGCATGCTGCCACCTGCCTTCCTGCTCCTGGAGCCGTGTCTGCAGCAGCTCCATGCACAGATTCACAGAGCCCAGAGAGAAGGAGGGATATGTCAGGAAATGCCACCAGTGCGAAGGCCAACACACTGCCCTTCAAGGTAGAGTGAGCCCTTGACGTTATTCCAAGAGAGACAGAAGCCATTTGCCAGGATGGGCATGCACATGCTTCAGGCCCCAGAGAGGTAGGCCTTGGTGTGGATCCCACCTCACGTTGGTCCCCAAACACTCATTTCCAGCACACTTTTCAAAACGTGCAAACTCCCATGTTGTGGAACATGGGCTTGGACCCCCGCCCAGTGGTCACGTGACGGCGGGCAGTCGTTCAATCTCTCTGCCTCTGTTTCCCATCTATATAGAGGGAAGACAGCAGTGCACTCTTTACACAGCCCCTAATAGACCTAACTGTGAAAATGTACAGGTAGCACACAGCTCTTGGGTGGTAAGTGACGGCTGTTCTTTTATTTCTTTTACTGTATTGGTATTATACACGTATTTTAATTGCAACTTAGCTCTTAAGTCTCCTTTTGGTTTTTCCCTTTTCTTTGGTTTCTTATTTGCTTATGAGTTTAGCTGTGCATTGTGGCCTGCTCTGGGGGACCCTCCAGTGTGGGGTTCAGGGGACACAGACTCCCTGCCCCAGACCAGCGGACGGTGGCCCCATCCATACTGTGACCCCTCAAAGCCAGAGCTAGGGAACATGGCCTGCACGCAGCCATGGTTCTTCCCCAAACTCTGACTCTCATGTGAATGACCCTGAAATCTAGGGGGTGGAGCATGGCGGGCTGCAGGCAGCAGGGGACACCATCCAGCAGCAGCTGCGTCCAGCCAGGTGCTCTTGGCTTCTCCTGCTCAGCCTGTCCTGTCTGTTGATTCTGGGAGCTACCCAGGAGCATCCCAATAAAATCCTCCCTGCCTAAGTAGCCCAAGGCAGTTTCTGCAGCGTTAACAAGAACCCAGAACTGTGAATAAACAGAGTTGGCTCATGGGGCAGTAGCTTCTCTGAGTAAACCAGGATGGACAGAGACCAAAGAAGACTCTCCTCGCTGGGCTCTCTCTCCCTCTGTCTCGTCCTGCACAATCCCTGGTCCTTTGTCAGAAGCGGCATCAGCATCTCTACCCCGAGGCCAGCTGTCCACAGGGAAGCCTTTCCTTCTGGTCTGGGAGAGGCAGAGGCCAGGCTCCCAGCTGTCCGCTCGTGCATCCACCCTTAAGTCCCTTCTGCTTTCAAGGTCAGAGCTCCCCGGATTCAAGTGAAAACTGACATTCAGTTTAAACCGAGTCCTCATTATGGAAAGAAGGCTTCGCCCTGCTAACTGGATTTGCTGGCCTTTTAAAGTTAGCCTTCTCCAGCACCCCATCCCAAGGGAGCCTCAGAGGAGAGGACTGAGTCCTCCTCCTGATGCCTGGGGGCTCAGTAACCTCAACCAAGTCCATCACCCTCTCTGGGCCTCAGCTTCTTCAGTTCTACGATGGGAGCAATGCCTGCCTCACTTACCCAATAAAACACTTGTGTACAGCCAATCAGATTGTATACTGAGTGATTCGCTGAGTCCCCACCTGGATTGTGCCAGGACAGTGGATTAGTAAATGCCCCGTGTTATCTTCCTCAGCGTGCATGCTAGGCGTCTGGATGGATTTGATTGTTGTCACCTTGGGGTTCTAGAACAGAGCACCACCTGCTCCCTTTCCAGGGTCCTGGCAGGACAGTGAGTGTCCTTCCTGAGAGCTCCCCAGTGCCACTGGTCTGAATCCTCAGGGCCAGATGGGAGGGTCAAACTGTCTCATGCATGTCTGAACAGGAAAATGAAACACACATCCACTGAGGGCTCCACATGGCTGGGTTTGCTTTAAAAACAAGATGGCGCCCCTGCCCCCAGCTCCCTGTTAACTTGGGAGACCTCGATCTGGCTACCACGCTTGAGCCACCCTGCTGCCACCACTCCAGGTACTTACTTCTGGGGTGTGATGCTAACCATCATAATGAAAGCCCCGAAGTGCATGGCTGCATCCTGCATCCAAGGTATCGTCTTGATGGACTGATGATCCAAACAGCTGCTTTCATGGCTGGGATGCAGGTGGGGAAACTAAGGCTGATGGGCGCTAAGTGGCCGACCCTGGGTTGTGATGAGGAAGCATAAGGCAAGCTGGCAGCCTGCAAACCACAGTCCCCCAGTTGGGAAAGAAGGAAAATGATTAACTGATAGAGATCACAGTCCTGTAGGACAGAAGTCTCCATCAGTTTACAAATATCTTAATAAATTACAAGAAAAAGGCAATCTTATCAATAGCCTCATCTCCAGGAACTCCCTACTGTCTTGATGATAATGCTTTGCTAGAGGGAAAAACAACCTTAGCTTGACAATAGCCAGGCCTCCAATAATCTTCTCCCTCACTCCTTCACTCCTCTTCCTAAGCGTGTGGAAATCCTTTCAAGAAACTTCCTCTTGGGGCGCCAGGGTGGCTCATTCGGTTAAGAATCTGACTTCAGCTCAGGTCATGATCTCATGGTCTGTGCTGATGGCTCAGAGCCTGGAGCCTGTTTTGGATTCTGTGTCTCTCTCTCTGCCCCTCCCCCACTTGTGCTCTGTCTCTCAAAAATAAATAAGTGTCAAAAAAAACAAAAGAAAGAAACTTCCTTTTGACTTTACCTCCCCCAGCTCTATGGTATATAATCAGTCACTCTTCACAGCCCCAGTGCAGCTCTTCCTGCCCAGGGGTCCTGTCCCCATGCTTTCATAAAATCACCTTTTTGCACCAAAGATGTCTCAGGATTTCTTTTTTGGCTGTCAGCTCCAGAGCCCCCATCCCTGCAAAACCCCGGCAGGCTGCACAATGCTGATGGCAGAGTGGGGTCCTTTCTGACTCCACGGCCACCGCTCATGGTGTGGAGTGAATGGTGTAGCTACAGAAGCAGGTGGAGCCCCAGACAGTTCAGGATGGGGAGCCCACCATGGTACTGAGTGTGGTGGGCATAAAAACAACCCCCAAGATGTCCCCATTGTCATCTTCAGACCTGCAAACATGTCACCTTACAAGGCAAAGGGGTCTTAGCAGGCATGATGAAGCTTTGGATCTTGAGGTGGGATATCACTCTGCTTATCTGGGCAGGGCAGTGTCACCACAAGGGTTAGAGTCCAGAGACGTTAGAAGGTGTGTCCTGATGGCTTTCAGATGGAGGACAGGGCCACCAGCCAAGGAATACAGGTAGGTTCTAGAGGCCAGAAGAAGCAAGAAGTGGTTCTCTCTCTACAGCCTCCAGAAGGAAAGTGTGTCTACTTGATATTAGCCCTGGGGGACCCACTCCAGACTGCTCACCTCCAGAACTGCAAGGTAATACTTGTGGGTGGTTTTAAGCCAGGAAACATGCATTCCTTTGTTATAGCGGCAATAGGCTATGAGTACCCCAAGCGTGGAGCCCCCAGAATGAGCCACGCTCACTCCTCTCTGGCCCCACGGCTTCGCTGAGAAGTGGAGGCTGAAACAATGCCTCCCTTGAGATGGTGGCAACAAAGCAGTCAGAACAGTGAGCGTCCAACTGGTAAAAAGTGTTCCTCCAGCAAAGGCCAGCTACTGTCACGTCGCACAGCAGACAGGAAGGAGCCATCAATCACCAATGGCAGTGAGCTTTCTGGAGCAATGCCATCCGAGGTGAGCTACATACGCCACTGCCGGGAATCAGAAGGGATGAAGGTGTCCCCTTGCTCAGAGAGGCGGGCCTTCACTTCCCTGACCACGATATTTGGGATTTTTTTTAATAAAAATGTTTATTTATTTATTTTGAGAGAAAGAGTGGGTAAGGGGCAGAGAGAGAGGGAGACCGAATTCCAAGCAGGCGCCACTGTCAGTACAGAGCCTGACACTGGGCTTGAACCCATGAACCATGAGATCATGACCTGAGCTGAAACCAAGTCAGGTGCTTAACTGGCTGAGCCAGCCAGGTGCCCTTGACCACTGGTGTTCTGTATCCTGGCACTTGGACAGCTCCTCTGGAACTGGCAGCAGCATCTGCAATGATGCTTTTGTTGGCTTGCTTCCTGCCCAGGGCACACATTATCCTGCAAAGTCTGTGGGGCCAGTGTTCTGCCTCTTTGGTTCACAGTTATAGACCCAGCACCCAAGCCAGGGCACAAAGCCCGGTAGGTGCTCAACAGGTATGTGTTGAATACATGGATGGATGCATGGATGGATGGATGGATGGATGGATAAATGGATAGATGGATGGATGGATTGATGGATGGATGGCAAGCCCACAGGTTTCGTGCCAGAACTGGACTGTGATGTAGGCAGGAAGCAACTTCAAAGGGGATTGAGGAGGAGGGACCCTTCTCTGAGATGGCCCTCAATGCCCTCCAGTCTGACTCATGAGGAGGAAGAGCCCCACACCCTGCTTATGAAGCCATGGTAGGAACAAGCAAAAGCAAAGTGCAAGGAGAGATAAGAGAAGAAAAAGGAACTTTCTTCTGAGATGAAGACATCTCAGGCTGAGACAGACAGGGGAGCCCTGGGAATCCCCATTACCATAGCGGGGAGTGAGCTGGGGAGGAGGATAGCACTCAGCAATCAGTCCTCAGCTGGGGAGGGAGAGGGCTCTGGAAGAATAAAGAGGGAAATTGTCCTCTAAAGGTCAAGCCGTTTCTCTCACTTTGCAAAGCTTGAGATTTTGATTTCTCAGTGGACAGCGAACTCACTTTCCGACAGCCCTCTGCCTGTTGAATTCCCACCAAGAGACTGAACGGCAATTTCAATTTGTGTTCGAATTAATGCCCCTGTTCAAAAGACAATGGCAAGTCCAAAGCAGTCCTAAATGGGGGGAACTAAAGTTCCTCCACCGAAGCTCTGCAGGCTCTAGAAGAGGACAGAAACTTCCAGAATGTACCAGATCTGGAAGGTACATGACACAAGTTGTGGTTTGGGGAAGCAAATCTCATGAGAGATGCTGTGAGTCCCAGAGCATTACTGGGGGACCTGTGATGTGAGAAGTTTGGGGAACCCCCTCCAAATCAAACCCAAGTGCATCTGCTCATAACACGAAATGAGGGGCAGCACCGAAGGGCTGGCTGGAGAGAGGAACTCCGGATGGAGGGTGGGGCTGTGCCAGTTGCCATGACCAGCAGACAGAAGAACTTACAACTAGTCTGCGAGTTCCCTGCAGGGCGGGCCCGCACGCTCACTTAGGAAGGTCACCTGCAAGAAGCCTGGGTTGTCTGGAAGCAACATCACATCCTGCTTTGCTGGCTTCACCCCCACGCGTGTGGCACCAGTGGCCATCACGGAGTTGACTGAGGATGACCCAAAGGACCCAGAGCTGCACCTGTTGGCTCATGGCTGGCCCTCTGCGCCTCCAGCCCTGCCGTGGAATGGAACCTGGCTCATGCTTTTCAGCTGGACCACACCTGTGTCCCCGAGACAGGTGAGGGAGGCAGGCAGCAGGTTCAAAGCGGCCATGCGCCCCTCTGGAAAACCAAGATGGACACACTCCCCAGCAACAGAAGGCCCAACATAAGAAGCACGGCAGAGCGCCCCGGAGCAGCGCCAGACGCATCCTGAGGCTCCTCTCGCTCTCCAAGGCCCACACTCACTCAGTGCTCGCGGAGTTCTGCCTTTCTTGAAGTGAAATCTCGAGAAGGAAGTTCTGTAAATATAGAGCTTTCACGAAGGCATCAACCTCTCCCATAAATTTTCGGGGCCATTTTTCATACCATAAAGGTTGTGTCATGATCGCTGCCTGGCTTCATTGCCAGTTTGGAGTGTTTGCTGGGTAAGAAAGGAGAAGATAAATCATGGGAGATGCAGCCTCATTATCATGTGACATTTAAGGGTAATTTACACCCGACATCATACCACTTCTCGCTGTGGAAATAGCCTCGCTGGTCGCCTCAGCCTCAGCCACTACCACGACTGTGTCAAGAGAATGGAAATAAATTGATACGGCTGAGTTCTCTGTGCATTTTTATTGCTTATTTATCAACGTGAGTGAATAATAATACACATGGAATTACTTACAGGTCCTGGCATGGGGGTGGGGCTGCGGTGGGAGGGGGCGGGGCTTCCCAAACTTTCACAGAGAGAGAACATTCTTGAAGAGAAACAGTGGTGGTCCTTGACTGTACCGGTGTGGCCATGGGTGTTTTGAGTCTGTCTCAAACTTGAGATAGACTTGAGTTCATACATCTGTATATGTGATGATTTTTGCAAACCCTCACCCCGGTTCCACACTCCCCTTCACACTTTGCTGACCGTAAATGCGAGTGAGGGCTCTCTCCCCTGACCTCTGCAGCCGTGAGCCTCCCGCAAGGCGCTGCAAGTTCCACACACACTCCGTGTGCGTGTGTGAGTTCCCCGTGACTCACACATAGGCAGCCGTATAACTCTTAACTTCCTTTCTTCTGCAGAGCTGTAGGGCATGCTTCCCAAGGTCCAGAACCAGTGCTTATTCTGTTGTGTACCTTCTGGTTGTATTGGAGCACACCCTCTCGGGAAAGAGGTTGCGTGTCCCCTTACATTGGGAACAACTGACCCAGTGGAGAGCAGAGCGAGTGAAGGGACAGACTGGAGGAGACAGGAAGGGCGGGGACCTGCATGCAGGGAACATCTTCTGAAATCCAAGTAGAGAAAAACACCAATTGGAAAAAAAAACATTAGGAGAGACAGATTTCTGTACAGAGTCCCTGGGTTTCTCCGTAGCAGGCCTCTCTGGCTTGTGCAGAAAGAGTTAAACTCCCAATGGTCACTCAGTGCCCATCGACCAGCCCTCCCCAGGCCCCTCACCAGTGGGCGGTGGGCATCTGTTGGCTTGCAATCCCGGGCAGCCCTCTCGGCCAAGTGCATGAGCACCTCCCACGCCTTAAAAGTTGTTCTCTCTCTGTCCCCACACTCAGTGGGGTCTGAGAGGGCCAGAGACTTGGCATTTCCAAGGAGCCTGATGCCCAGGGTGGGCGTTCCTGCCTGGGCTCGGGGTCAGTGGGGCTGGTTGATGCTGACTTCTTTCATTTCCTGCCCCAAGTCCATTGAACCCAGGGCTCCTGCTTCTGTGGAAGGGGTGGATAGAGCCCCCTTCCCTGGGCTACGGAGAAGACGCAAGGAGCCATCTTTGCAGGAAACACATCAGACCAGCCCCACAGAGGACCCGCTGAGCACATGACCCACTGTCAGCTCCGCCCCTGTGACCCTGGCTCCTTGTTTCTCCAGCCACACCTCAGCCTCACCCTCTGTGTTGGAAGCCCCCAGCCCCTCACCCTCCAAACGCACCTTTGTGTTTCCATCCCACGTTGCCATTCCCGTTCATCCTTCACCACAGGTGAACGCCTGGTTATAGCACTCTTTTGTTGCAATATGAGCTGTCACCCAGACAAAAGATTCACTGTAGCTCTGAGCACCGCCCAGCACAGGGATTCAGAGTCACCACCGCTCCAGAGCACGAGCTGGTGGAAGCAGAGACCCCAGCCACCCTGGGTTCACCAGCGGCTGCTGGCAAGGGAGCGTATACATTACTAGGAGCCCCTCTCCCTCCTCCAAAGCCAGGCTTGGGGATCACAGGCCAAAGGCACGGACTAGGGACAGGCACCAGCAAATCTGCACACACAGCGCCTGCATCCGGAGGTGATATGCAAACAGCTCAGGGGAAGATCGGTGACCCAGCAGATGCATGGGCCCCATTTCAGGTCTGCATTTCCAAGGATGAAATGAGAGTGGAAACCCAGCCAAGGGAAATTAATTAAGGCAGCATACCCTTAACTACACTTTTCCGTGCAGATGGACCCAAGGCCAGGGAGCTATGAAGTGGTAGATAATTGCATTGGAGGAATGTGGGGAACTTGTAATTTAATGAAGGTAAAGCGGGGGCGGGGTGGGGACGGCACCAGAATGCACGATGAGGAGCCGTGGCGACGCCGTGGCGAGCCCAGGGGGCTCCCCGATGCCACAAGGCACCCAGCAAGCGTGGCTGGGACTGTGTGCTCTCAGGGCCGCCCGACACACCAGAGCATCAGTGGACATGGGGACGCGGATCCCCTTGGTTCCTGGCTGCCGACTGCGGGGGGCTTATGCCCCGAGCCGGCTCTGCCTCGGCTGTGGGAGCTGCGCTGGCATCAGGCTCCACGTGACCACCGACATCTACAGCTCTGGTTCCCAGATGGGGACACAGCGCCAGGGACAGGACCGCTAGGGACAGGCTCTGACCTCCCCGTGGACCCGGGACTCATGCCCATGCGTCTGGATTACATCCGCCCCAACAAGTATTGAGCGCTTGCTGCGTCCCAGGCGCTGGTTAGGGCGGGCGCAGATGGCTAAGGTAGGGCTGGTACCAGGGGTGGGGCTCACAGACTGAGGCTTGACGACAGGTAAGTTACCCGCTGCCCGACCACAGTGTTTGTCCCGGACGAGGTGCCTGATGGAAAGAAGTGCGCTTGGCGAGCCTCGGGGAACCCCGCATGCGCGCAGGGAGGGGCCGCTGGCCTGTTCAATCCAGGGAGGGAACAGGATGGAGCATNGGAGGGGGGAGGGTCTCCCGGGGGCGCAGGGGGTGGGGGGTGGCAGGAGAGAGGGACCACCTCCCACACAGAACAGGCAATGCAGGTGAGGGCACCTGGGGCGTGGTGCAGGGTCACAGCCGTGTGCACCAGCCTGAGCTGCACAAAATCCAGAGCATAATGAAATACTAATTTCAAGAGAAGATTGTCCGGAGTGACAGACTCCTTTTATTTTCTTTCTTTTTCTTTAGTTAGTTTATTTTGGAGGGAGAGAAAGAGAAAGAGAGAGGGAGGGAGGGAGAGAATCCCAAACAGGCTCTGTGCTCTAAGCCCAGAGCCGGACAGGGTGTCTGATCCCACAAACGTGGGATCCTCCCTCCTCCCACCCCCCACTTCCCTGCATGAGATCATGACCTGAGGCAACATCAAGTGTTGGACACTTAACTGACTGAGCCACCCAGGCATCCAGACTCTCAGACTCTTGTTCTCAGTAGCCCTGCCTGGACCCCTCCGGGGAGACCCCACTGGCCGCCCTCACCCCCGGTGGCCTTCTGTGGCCAGCACCTGTGGGTTCTCCCCTGAGGACCCTGACACGGTCCCAGGTAAGCCAGGACGGAGCTCTCCCCCTGGGCATCCACTTCTGGGTCCACTCTGAGCAAGCAAAGGCCTGCAGGCAGTTCCAGAAGGAGGGTGGGTGATGTGCACGGGGTGGGGGGTCGGGGGTTCCAAGATGTGAAGGGCCCAGTTATCCTCACCCACACTCAGCCCCTCTCTCGCCGCAGACCTGCTTTCTCCAGCTGAGGACAGACAGCCCCCGGGTGACCTGGACTAGCATGGCCACGTCAGGTGAGGTGGGGGCCCCTGCAGAGGGCTGGACTCCCAGGCCTGGGCTGCCCACAAGCCCCCAGCCCGTCCTGTGGATTCAAGCCCCTCTCTGCTGTCGAAACTCTCGGACCTCGGGGACCCTGGCCCAGCCAGGCCCCAGGACACGCACGCAGGGCCCTCGCTCGCTCCTGGCTCCTGAGACAGAGCGTCCTCCAAAGGCTGTGCTCCCTCTGCTCCTCCCCACGGCGGCCGGGCTTCCAGGCCAGCACGGCCCACCAAGGAGGAGACGGTCCATTTCAAGTGTTAATTTGGCAAGGCCACCGTGCCCGGTTTGGATCAAGTGCGGCTCCAGATGTCACTGTGAAATTTTTTTTTTACTCAATTAACATTTGAATCCGTAGAGACAGAGGAAAACGGATCACCCTCCCCACAGGTGTGTGGGCCATCCTCAGTTGGCTTAGGCTGAAGAGAGAGACTGAGACCCCCAGGGAAGAAGGGACTCTGCCTCCGGCCAGCTCCCAGACCAGAGCTGCAGCATCCGCCCTTCTGATCTGTGCTGAGCATTTCAGCGTTCTGGACTTGACAGACACGAGATCGTGTGAGCCAATCCTTCAGTCTCTCTCTAAACACACCCAAGTTGGGACGCCTGGGTGGATCAATCAGTTGAGCGTCCAACTTCGGCTCAGGTCATGATCTCACGGTTCGTGGGTTCAAGCCCCGCGTCGGGCTCTGTGCTGACAGCTCGGAGCCTGGAGCTGCTTCGGATTCTGCTGCCTCTCTCTCTCAGAAATAAATAAAACAATAAAAATTAAAAAAAATTTTTAAACACACCCGAGCACACACGCACATCCTCCTGAGCCCTGACTGACTTGCCCCCGACCTGGGACACCTCTCGTGCACGCAGAGGCCATGTCAGGGCTCCCTCAGCGTCTACCTTCCCTGAGCCCCCCACATAAACAAGCTTTAACCTCTGTTGAGCTCTCTGACTTATTCTGAGCCTATTTATGATGAAAAAGGGAAATATAGAGCAAGCATCTTTGGACAGATTTTTAATTTTTTTAAATCTATATGTCTTTATTTTTGAGAACGAGAGAGACACAGAGTGAGAACGAGGGAATGGAAGAGAGAGAGGGAGACACAGAACCTGAAACAGGCTCCAGGCTCTGAGCTGGCTGTCAGGACTGAGCCCGACGCGGGGCTCAAACCCGGGAACTGTGAGATCATGACCAGAGCCGAAGTGAAGCTCAACCTACTGAGCCCCCCAGGCGCCCCATCTGGACAGATTTTTAGTAGCGGAAAAGGGAGAAGAGGAGTCAGAACACCCGCATCAAGCCCCACGCACGGCTCCTGCTGTGTGTGTCGATCCTGCTGGTGACAGGTGACCCACGAGATGTGGCTTTGCGGGGTCCTCTGAACCCCGAGTGGGCCCCCTCTTCCTGCCGCCTCCTCTGCCTCCCTGTGAAGGGCCTGGCTACCCTGTGTCCCCTGACAACGACCTGGGGTCCTCCCAGCAACCTGGAGGGCACTGGTGCTTCTGGCCTCTCCGTCGGCAGCGTCCCTCGCGGAACGGAGCACCAGTGTCCCCGGGTCCCCGCTGGGCAGCCAGGAATCCTCAGCTTCCGAAACCAACGCACCGGCCTCGTTCCATGGAAACAGACCCTGTCCAGAAATCCCGGCCTTCCTTCCAACCCCGGAGAGCCACCTCCATCCCATCCCCGCCGGGGCGTCTTCTCCCCAGACGCTGACCTCCCTGCAGCCCTGTGAGCTCCCCTCATGGCCCCGGCGACGCCTGTGGCCACAGCCCGGCCCCTCGTCACCCAGCAGGCCCCTCGCCTGGCTCCTCACCCGCCACAGCACATGCCCCCAGGAAGTGTTCCAGCAGAAAAGCCAGAGTGTTATCGGGAATACACAGTTAAGGGATTAATTCAAACACCCACGGAAGGGCCTAATTTCCCCCTTCCTCCCCCCGCCCCCGGAGTACTGAGTGTCTAGAAAATTCTACAAGAAGAGACAGGAATTTATGCCATAACCAGCTTCACAGAAAAGGCTCAAGGATGCGCTGAGCTCATGTCCAGTTTCCACCAACCTGTGACGTCGCCTTGAGCTCCTTGGCATGTTTTTTTCCAGAAGATCCTCAAGTAACAGCCCCTGTGGTCAGGCTTTCTGTCCGTCTGTCTTTTCTCCTTCGTTGATGAAGTCTCTCATGAAAACTGCGTGCACATGCGTCTGTGTGTGTGCACGTGTGCACGCCTGTGTATGCCTGTGTTGGTTCATTTATTGGCTCATGAATATAGACGTGAATGTTTCTCAACAGCACAGCCGACGCTCATTCCCTTAGGCTGCCGCGTGCCGATTGCACGGCCGCCCGGGTGACTGCACCACCGCGCATCTTCGAATCCAGCCCGCTCAGAAGCCCTTCAAATCAAACACGACCGTCAGGGGCAGCGAGCAATTTCTCACCCCAGACTGCGGTCTCCAGAACCCGCTGGTCCCGTCGATCCCTTCTCTGTCCTGAGTGGGCCGAGGGGACGCAATTTCTCTTTTGAAAAAAAAAGGTCAGCCTTCTTAGGAACCGTGGTACAGCTGCATCGAGGCTTTTCTTAACCTGCACTCCCTGAAAACGATAGAAGGACTCATCTTCTGGCTTCTCCGAAGTGCAATCAGACAGAAGAACGGGAAGAGGAAAGGGGCTTCTGAAGGTTCCCCCTTGAAGCTGTCATAAGTGCACATCGCACGGCCCTGCTTGAGCCCCTGCCGTGTCACGCACACCCCTGGGCATGGCCGGTACACAAAATGAATTAGGCATAAATCTCTCCTCCTGGAGCCCGTGCACTCTAAGGGGAGCTATTAGACAGGCCTAAATAATTCACAAGCGGTAAGTGGTAAGTGCTGGAAGAGAGACCCAGGCACAGTGCTCTGCGGGTCAGGGGAGGGCGAACGTGAGGACGGGCATGCCGCCTCTCCGCCCAAAGCCATCCAGAAGCTTCTCAGCTCAATCAGCCAAAGCCAAAGTCCTAAATGACCTATGAGGTCTGGCTTGTGCTGCCACCCTTCCTCCACCTTCTCCTACTCCTCCCTTTATCGCGTAGCGACCCCCCCCCCCAATGCTGGGGACATTCCCGGAGCAGGGCCTTTGCACTCGTGCTCCCTCTGTGGGAGCCCCCTTCTGCCCCATAGCCACCTGTTCGCTCTCACCCCTGCAGGTCTGCTCAGTGAGACCTTCCCCCATCACCCCTGAAACTGACCCCTTTTCTCCAAACCTCTTCCAATCTCTGCCCTGGTTTCACTTTTCCCCATAGCACACAGCACTGGCTAAATCTCTGTACTACATGTTTCATGGTGGTGGTTGGGTTGACCATGTATCCAGACTCTACTACAAATTAAACTCTGCGAGGGGCGCCTGGGTGGCTCAGTCGGTTGAGTGTCCGACTTCAGCTCAGGTCATGATCTTGCAGTTCATGTGTTTGAGCATCGGGTTTGTGCTGACAGCTCAGAGCCTGGAGCCTGCTTCTGATTCTGTGTCTCCCTCTCTCTCTCCGCCCCTCCCCTGCTCGTACTCTGTCTCTCTCTCTCAAAAATAAATAAAACATTAAAAAATTTAAAAAAATAAACTCTGAAAATGGGGCCATGGATTTGCCAACTGTTGCTTCCTAGCACTAAAATCAGTGCAGGGGCAGAGTGGGAGCTCAAGAATTGATTGTCGAATCAGGGAGTGTTCCCGTTGCGTCTCAGAAATGGGGCCGGGCAGGAGGTGGCTCCGTGTGAAAGCCAGACTCAATCTCAAGGACAGATTCAATGGTGAGAGGCCACATTGGAGACCCTGCAGTGTGGTCATCTGAGGATACAAACCAAGTTCAAGTTCCCACTTGGCCACAGACTGTGGTAGCCTAGGCAAGCAACCCCCCTTGCCCGTGCCTCTCAGTTTCCTCATCTTTCAAAGTATGGCATTCGTGGTACCTGCACTGTAGAGTTTTTATTGGCAATAGAGACACAGCACACAAGGCAGGTACTCGCCAACCTCAGCCAGCGTCGCTATTGACTCTCTCACTAGGGCTCTCATTTTCTCTTCCCTCTTGAGGAGCAGGGGTGACCAGGGGACTGCAAGAAGTCCACAACTACGGTTGGCCACCAGCCATGCCAGGGTCTTGAGAGCGAGTCCTCTGCGCCCCTGCAGGGGCCATTCCTGGAGGCCCCAGAGCATGGGGGAGGGGTCTCCTGTGAGTGTGCTGCTCATGTGGAGCAGGACTTCTTGATCTTGTGTTTCCTGCAGGAGTTGTGGTTGCTTCGTTATCATTTGTTGCTGGCCTCGGGGTCAGTGTCCTGTCCTTTTCTTTTATTTTTTTTAATGTTTTGTTTATTTCTGAGAGAGAGAGAGAGACAGCGTGAGCAGGGGAGGGTCAGAGAGAGAGGGAGACACAGAATCAGAAGCAGGCTCCAGGCTCTGAGCTGTCTGTTAGCACAGAGCCCAATGAAGGGCTTGAACCCACGAACCGTGAGATCATGACTTGAGCCAAAGTTGGACGCTTAACCAACTGAGCCCCCCCAGGTACCCCAAGCCCTGTCTTGTTCTAAAAGTATTTATGGAAAGCACAGTGTTCCTATCTCCTAAACCCTGACCACTGACATGTGACTCTATACCCAGGGATGCAGACACTTCAAGGGACCGGTGGAGAGGAAGGATATTGGATTTGGGCTGCAGATGACTACTTTTACTTAAAAAAAAAAAAAGAAACTTCAGTGAGTTATTATGATGTGACAAGGATATGATAGCTAATAAAATAAACACGGTTCCTGTTGGAAACAGGATGAGACAGAGAGAGAGATGGGACAACACAGTGAACAAAACGCCGGGCCCTGACGACAACGCCATGCGGCGCGCATGCTGGGGATGGTGCGAAGAGCGCTCGCCACGGGGGCTTCAGCCCAGGCAGAGCGGCTGGGGCTCCACACCTGCCATGGGCCGACTGCGTCCTTCTGACTCTCCAGACCCAGGTGCTGGTGTCCTGACCCTGGTACCTCTGCATGTAACCTGAAAACGGGGTTTTTGCAGGTGTAGTTAGGGAAGTAACGAAGGTGTCCTATGGGAGCGGGCTGGGCCCAAGCCAATGGCACTGGAGTCCTTGTAGAAGGAGGACATATACACCCAGACACACAGAGAAGAACCCTTGAGAGGGTGAAGACACAGATCAGGCGATGCCTCTTTAAAGCCAGGGAACGCCACAATGTGCCACCAGAGTGCCGGAAGCAAGTAGGGAGGCCTGGAGCACACTCTTCCTCACAGGCCCCAGAGGGGATCAGCCTATAGCACTTTGCTCTCAGATGTGCAGCCTCCAGGGCTGGGAGACAGTAGACTTCTGTTGTTTAGGGGCCCGGGTTGTGGAGGTTTGGTACAGTGGCCCCAAGAAACAAATAGAGCTTCAAGGAAGGCACAAAAGTGGGAAGCATGACTTAGGCAGAGAGATGCAGCTTGGAGAATAGCATGTAGGAGGTGTCCATGGAGGCAAGATGGTGAGCACAGGGCCTAAGTGTGTGTGTCCAGCACAGGGGGTGGGGGGAGCAGGGGCTGGAAAGGCAGTGGGGTCTTGCATGGTAAGGGACACTGCCTTCAGCATAAGGCATCGCTGGAGAGAGTTAGGGTGGGGCTGACGACATCAGAGCTGACATTTGAAGAGATCCACTGGTTACAGTTGGAGAGAAACATGGAGGGGGAGGGTGTGGTGCAGGGACTCCAGGGAGGTGTCCACACGGGGACCAGTTCAAAGAAGAGCAGGTGTTGGTGGTGGGGGAGAAGGAGAGACCTGGAGATGGTTAGAACGTAGAATGAATAGGACTTAATAGTGGGACTGGGGAGCGGTAGTTCTCGAGAATGTCCCCCAAGAGCCTTTGTGGTGCCATTTCCAGGGGAGGAAAGCTGCAAGCGGTGAGGGTCAGAGGGAGCCACTCTGAGTTTAGGTGTGCATGTTGAGCACTAGGAAATACCCAAGGAGGCAGGCGGCTGGACACGTTTGAGGTCCAGAAGGGAGGTTTGGGATGTCATATGAGTCGAGTGTCTGAATACGGTGATTGTCTAGGGGAAAGTAGAGGGTGAGGAAAGTACAAACAAATGCTGGGGGATTCCCATATTTAACTCCTGGAAGGGAGCAATGAGCCCACAAAGAAGACAGGGAAAGGGAACATGGAGTCAGTAAGATGCAGATGGACCTCTTTCAGAAGGAGAGAACAGTGTGCACTGGCCTGAGAATGTGGGGGGTGGACAGAGGTGGGTAGTAGCACAAAGGGAAAGGCCCATAGAGGCAGAGTTGGGTCTCAGGGGCTCAGCTTGATATGTTTCAGGTTGCATAAAGCTGCTAGACATCCCACGGGACAGGGTGAGTCAGGAGTTAGACAGATGGCTCTAGAGTTCTGACAAGTCCAGCTGGGGACATGGGTTCAGAAGTCATCAGCATACAGATGCTATTTAAATCAACAAAACCATCACAAGAGTGAGTATACAGAGTGAGGAGGAGAGTGCCCATGTCTGTCTGTTGGTGCACCCTATTACTAAGAGGTCATGTTGATCAGGAGAGGCCAGCAAAGGAAGTCACAGAGGCAAGGTTGAAAGTGAGCGATAGGCAGAAAGGAGTCCATCTTAAAAGGGAGGCGGAGGAGGGCAATAGAAAGGACAACACCCAGGGGAAGATTTGTTCTGAAAACCAAGTGAAGAATGTGTCTTAGAAGAGAACTGTCAGTTCAAGCTCTGCTTAGTGATAAATCAAGAAAGACAAAGGCTGCAAACTAACCATTGGGTTTAGCACCACGTAGGTGATTGTCCATCATAAACAGAGTCAATAAGAGATGGATGATAGATAGGTAGGTAGATAGGTATGTAGATAGATAGATGATAGATGATAGATAGATAGATAGATAGATAGATAGATAGATAGATAGATGATAGATAGATAAATAGATAGATAGATAGATAGATAGATAGATAGATAGATAGATGATAGATAGATAATGAGGAATGGCTCGGGTGTTTATGGAGGCTGACGAGTCCCACAATGTACCATCTGCCAGCTGGAGACCCTGGAAAGTCGTTGAGGAGCACAGACCAAGTCTGAGAGCCCAGGAACTAGGGGTACTGATGGAGTAATTCTCAGTCCAAGAGCAGGAAACCAATGTCCGAGCTCAATCAGGTAGGAGAGGTGACTTCCTTCCTCCACCAATTGTTCTACTGGCCCTCAGCAGACAGTGTGCCGTCTTCCTGCACTGGGGAGGGCCACCTTCTTTACCAAGTCCACCAATTCAGATGCTAATCTCATCTGGAAACACCTTCCCAGACACACACAGAAATAATGTTTAACCAAACACTCTGTCCACCTGTGGTCAGTCTAGCTGATGCATAAAACTAATCACCACACTGACCA
Source organism: Crocuta crocuta (assembly GCF_008692635.1). Classification (NCBI taxonomy): domain Eukaryota; kingdom Metazoa; phylum Chordata; class Mammalia; order Carnivora; family Hyaenidae; genus Crocuta; species Crocuta crocuta. The sequence continues at coordinate 5,978,544 of NW_027530007.1, read as the reverse complement.
CTGGGTTCATCACCATGGAGTTGATTTCTGGCCTCAAAGGGGCATTTCTGGGCAGCTGGTGAAGGTAGACCTGATTGAAGTGTGTTCTGGAGAGAGTTGGAGCAAAGAACCTTGGAAAGACAGGCAAGGGCACGGGGGGCTTCCCCGAAGAATTGTGCTGCACGGGGACGGGGAGGTGAGAGGCGGTAGAGTAAAGTGCATTCTGATCAAGAGATGCTTCTTTTTGAAAAGAAGGAGAAGTAAGAAAGTGTCTGTCACCTGACAGAGTGGGGGGAATGCTACAGCAATGTCCTTGGGCAAGGGACCCGGCATACTGAAGGTAGACCTCGTCCAGGAAGGTGAGTGGCCACTGCTTGAGGCACGCAGTCCCCTCATGGTGACAGGAGTGGACAGAGTATGTGCAGGGAGACGGGCAGGTGTAAGGGGGAGGTACATGGAAACTCTACTCCTTTCTTCTTTTGTTAGTGAAACAGGAAGCCACGTGTTCAGCTGAGAGGGAGTTTAAGGGAAAGGGACCGGGGAGTAAAGACAGAGGGAGGCACAGAAGGATCAGGAGAGTAGGAAAGTGAATGGCTCTGGAAATAGAACATGCTTTCTGGGAGCACTTGGGAATCCACTTCAAACCTGTGACAATCACCAAAAATTGCGACAGGAGTCACGTTGAAGTGAGGGGCAGAAAGCCAGGAGTAAAATCTTCCTGGAAAGAAGGGGTATGGCCTAGGGGGGTCTGTTCTGGAGGTCTGTGGTACACGAAGCTTCTGGGTGGGACAGCATGTTGACGGCGTGGGGGGGGGGGGGGTTGAGGGAAGGGAGAGGGAGAATGGCCAACATGGGTAACAAGGAGCAAGAAGAGCTGGATTGGGATGAGGTCCCGGATGGGAAAACAGCCCACGTGAACAGAGCCAGCAGGGAAGAGATGAGATGCATTCGGGCAAAAGTGCAGGAAAGATTGAGCGTAGGAAAAAGGGAGGATTCAAAAGATTTGACCAATGACCTGTCCTGAGTTTCACAGGCACAGTAGAAACCGTGGGTGTTAGGAAGAGGTAGGAGATGGGGTCAGAACAAGGTGGGAAGAGAGTACCCCTGGGATTTAAGTCTGGGGGACCAGAGCTGGCCGGCAGTGCTGGTAGCCTGGTACTGATGGGAATAAAGGGGGACGGGTCTGCATAGCCCTAAAGCAGACCACAGAGGAGATGTACCTGGGGAGACTGGGACCTCCCACATGCACAGATCTGGGGTGGAGGTCCACCCTATTCGGAACAGGTAGAGAGTTTTCATCCCTCCTAACTGCAGCTGTGGGTGTGCAGAGGCTGGGAGTAGCTCACCTAATTGTGAGTGTCAGATGCCAACTCTACCTTTTCTCCTTTTTGGACATCAAGACCACATGGGGCCAGCAGCAGGTGCTCACTTTAAATACAGTGGCACTCTCCTGATGTATCAGTCATCTACACTGTGTAACAAATAGCCACAACTTAGCTACTTAAAACATCATCCATTGATCAGCCCAGAGTTTTGTGGGTCAGGAGCCCAGGCACCTACAGTATGGCGGGGTTTTTTTGCTCAGGGGGTCACACTCATGGTGTCATTCAACTGTGCTCCCAGATGGGGTTCTGGGGAAGAATCCACTTCCAAACTCATTCAGGTTGTTGGTAGGATCAAGCTCCAAGTGGATGGAAGACTGGAGACCTGTCTCCTTGCTGGCTGTCAGCCAGTTCCTGGAGGCCACCCACAGCACGACAGTCTTCTGCCATGTGGCCCCTCTATCTTACAAGCCAGCAATGCATTCATCATCACCCTCTCGTGCCTAGAAGAGCTTCAGCCTTTTTAAGGGCTCACATGATTATGTCACGTGGAGAATCTCTCTGTAAGGCCAACTGTGCCCTATAACATGTGCTTGTCACAGGAGTAGAATCTATCATGTCAACAGTCCCGGGGACTATATGTTCACCAGGGATGGGACTCTTGGGGCCCATCTTAGAGTTCTGCTCACTGCTCATGGTCTTTACTGATGAACACCTGCTCCAGTCTGATGACCTCACTTGTTTTTTTCTGTAAATGAAGGTAAAGGAATCTTTCTTGGGATAAGACTGGGTGGGGCTAGCTGGTTGGAGTCCCATGGGTGCAGGGCGGGTTGAGTGGTTGATGAGAGCATGGAAGGGTAGTTGACCAGGGTCACAGTGGGATTGCCTGGCAGAGAAAGACTGGCCAGGGCTTGCTAACAACTCAGCATGCTGCCAGTACGCCTGAAGGACCGAGTCGAGGCTGAAGGAGCTTGTGAACAGGGAACCAGGAGGAGGTCCTATTGCCACAATTACTGTCATTANGCTTCATGTTCTCATCTATAAAGTGGGAGTTGTAATAGCGGCTGCCTCATGGACATCTCCCACACATCCATGGGAAGCCCTGAGATACCTCAGTAAACCTTAGCTGTCATCACTGCTCTGCTGGCTCTCCCTAAAGGTGCCTGTTGGATCTGACCCCTGAGGCCCAAGAGCCTTTAAGGTCTTGGTGGGAAGTAGGTACCTTCAGGCACTTCCTACAGCCTTCAACAAAGGGGCCACTCCACCCATCAGGGTTGGTAGGTTTCTAGAACACAGTTACATGTGAGATGCTGTGGTCGGCCACCAGCCACAGCACGACTGAAGCATCTCTCAGGGGACGGCTCCTTCTAGAACAAGGTCCTGAGGTCTGTGTGTACAAAGTCAAGTGTGTGGGTCCACGCATGCTTGCTGTTTTTCCCCGTCTACCTTGCAGAGCACCAACCTCAATAGGGCAGCGCCATCGAGGTCATCCTGACATCTGCCTCTACCTCTCATCCACCACGTGCAGATATGGATGGATAGCCATAGATGGACGGATATGCCTGGGACAGATGGATAGCCATAGAATGGAGAGGTGGCCACAGGCAAGATGGATATCCAAAGAATAGCTGGATAGCATCACTATCAGACATTCAGGATGGGCCTTGTTTCTCGTGCTCAGAGGCTTCAGTGGTCCTGGCTGCCCCACTTAGTGCCCCACGCCCTTCCTTACCTGGGCCCACGCAACCACCTGGCTCAGCCCAGGGTTCCTTCCACCAAACTCCAGCTGTGCTGCCCACTGCCCAGAATCAGGCCACTTGCTTTGTACTGTCCAGAGTTCTCATCCTCATTCCTCTTCTGGGTAAGCCTGTGCAGGCCCTGCAAGGCCCAGTTCCAGAGGCTGCCCACTGTTCCTCCAGGAGGACGGTACTGCCTCCTTTGTGAGATCACAGCACCTGCCGCTGTCGGTTGCCGGCATTTGCAATTCCCTGCAGGTAATGAGGAATGGAGCTTGCTGTGGTCACCTCTGCAACCCTATAATTAATTCCCAGTGCTTGGCACAGAGTGGGGCCACAGAAAGGATGGATGGATGGATGCATGGATGGATGGATGCATGGATGGACAGATGGATGGATGGACGGATGGATGGATGGATGGACAGATGGACGGATGGATGGATGGATGGATGGGTGGAGGGATGGATGGATGAATGGACTGACAGGCAGATAGATGGATGGATGCATTGATAGACGAATGGATGGGTGACTGACTGATGGGCAAATTGAAGGAGGGAGGGAGGGAGACAAGGACAAATGGATGGAGGGATGGATGGATGGTTGGATGAACAGATGGATAGATCAGTGCATTGATGGACAGATGGATGGGTGGATGGATTAATGGAGAAACAGAAGGAAAGAGGGGGGAAGTAGGGACAAATGGATGGAGAGATGGATGAATGGAAGGATGGATGGATGGATCTATGGATGGTTGGTTGAGGAATGAATAGATGGCTAGGAGAGATGGATGGGTGGATGGATGGATGGATGGATGGTTGGTTGGTTGGTTGAGGAATGAATAGATGGATAGGAGGACTAATTATAGCATCATTAGTTCCTTCTGAGAGGCAGTAATAAACAGAGGAGAAAACAGACTAAATAGTCTTGCTGTGGAATCAGAAGGCTCTGTGATTGGCCCTGACAGGTCCCCGGACCAGCCTCTCCTTCCCTCCCCCAGCACTGTAGCCATGTCCCATGCTTCTCCGTTGTTGACCACAGACATCTCTCTGGCTCTCCTGCTCAGCTGGACACTTCACATTGGCCCTGAAGGATGAACAACCCTGTTCAGTGACCCCATAGTCATGGCAGGCAGAGTCTTAGATTTCAGACCCCCAGAATTGCACCCCTGTCTGCCTGGAACTTAAGCATGTTTTCTAAGGAGAAAGAAGTGCTGAGCAGGCATCATAGCGACATGGAAGTGGCAGAAAAAGGAGTGGGCAAGAGACCACCATTCACTCTCGTGAGCTCATTTCAGGGAGACAAACTACAGCACCGAGTGGGGGCAGGGGAAGAGACAGCACGTCCTTGTACGAGGCTTAGGAATGGCGGAGGGGAGATAGTCCAGGGCATTTATTAAGGGTCTACAGTATGTCCCACAAGTATCCTTCAACAACTCCTGGAATAGGGCGAATATTAACCCGTTTCATCATAGGAAACTGAAGCATCCCAAATGCAGTAACATGTGGGAGACCCCAGAGCTAACAAGGGGGGTCTAGCCAGAACTCAGTCCAGGTCTCTATGACCCTAAACCCTTTAGAGAACCCTGGCTATGGTGTCAAAATGATTTGGAGGAGACTAAACAGGAAAATGAGGGGAAGAGAAAAGGGGTACAAAAGGCAGGGCAAACCCAGGGCCCTTTACCCCAGATACATACCCATCCTGAAACCACAGAGGATTGCCTGGAAAAGCAGCCTCTTTCCAGCCTTTCCCTGGGAACATTCCAGAGCATGCCAAGCAGCAGATGCTGGGTTCCCTGCCGCACTGGAATGATGTGAGCTCAGTATGTGACAGCGATTAATAGCTTATTTCTCAGATCAGCCTATTAGAAATAATCATGCAGGCACCCGCGGGCCATTAATCTGCGTTGGAACCCAACCCACACAGGCTGCTGGTAGATGCGATCCTCAGCAATGCCTGAGGCAGGGGAGGCTCCTGCACAGAGAACCTTGCTGGAAATGCTGAGATCCTGAGATGGGCCTGAGCAGCATCGGGGCAGGGTCACAGGGGACCCAGTGCCTCAGTGACCGCAGAGGGGACTGGCCTTCTTCTTAAAAGCGGGGATGGCTCCTTGAGGAAGCAGCTTCCTGGAAGGGTGTATGAGAAGGGTTTTGAGGCCGTGTTCAGTTGCATTTTCTGTTGTGGGTGACGGCAGGCAAGTGGCGGCACAGGTACCTTGAATGTGATGCCCCTGCACTCGGTGACATGCCAAGGGGCAGGAGGAAGCCCCACCTGGATCATTGCCTACATATGGTAATAACGAAAAGGATGGACTTTCAGTTGTTTCCTCATTGTTCTTAAATTCTCTGTAGATTTTAAGAACAGCCTCACTGCCACGCCAGGACAGGCCACTCCCACTGCCCCTGCTGCTTGGTACCACGCCCCTGCAGACAGGGCTACACTCCTCCACTGGTCTCCCTAACAGCCCTCGTCGGGGGCTCTGACCCCTTCCTTCCCTGCCTCCACCCTGACCCCGAGAGCTCCAGACACTTCAGGAGTAAAAAGGATGTAGGTCAGGGCCTCAGGCAGAGACCCGGCCACCAGAGGCCAATGCAGGTAAGTCGGCCCCAGGCCCCCAGATCCCAGTGTGCTTGCAAACCTCGCTCCAACACATGGTTGCAAATGGTGGACAAATGAGAGAAAGGGTCTTTCTGGTGGCTTTTCCAGGAGACCCGAGCATAGTGACTTAGTGAAGAATGGCTCAGCCCCATTTCTCTGGGGGCAGCAGAGGCGGGCAGCACAAGTCCTCGGGGCCTCACACCACTTTGCTGGGGGACACCAGTCCCTCTGCCACCCAGCATTTTCTTTAGCTGCACGTTGGCATTGCTGTGGCGCTCTTAGGTCCCGTTCTATTGGCTTCAGAGCCAGTTCACCTGTGCCCTCCACCAGATGGAGGGAGCTGAGCCTTTCTGACACCCTAGGGAGGGAAGTCTCTGCGATGCTGCCTCCAGCACTGCTCAGGAGAATCTGCTTAGCTCGCTGCCTCCACTGGATCCTGAGATCTCTGACCTGGGTAGCTTAGTCTTTTCTGAGCCTCTCACCTGGCCCCTTACCTGGCCCCTGGTTCACCTGGGCTGAGCATCCACGTAGGTCCCAGGGCCCCACCAAATGTCCACCGCCATCGCCTCCTTCAGGCTTGGCTGGCATACGCCGACCTGCTTCTCTGACCTCACGTCCAACTTACAGTGGCCACCCTTTGGATGCCAGCCGAGGACACCTTTACATCCTTCCCCTGGGTCTTCTACAGAAACCCAAGTGCACGGGTGTGAGGCAGGTACAACCAGAAATGCGCAAGGCCCTGCTAAGGTGGGAAGTTTTAATTTACCAGGATAAATGAAGGGGCAATTCCTCCTGGGATCAAGGGATGCTTGAAGGAACACAGCTTCCTCAGGCAGCCTGGTTGCGTAGAGCTTTTTCTCCCCGTGAGGAGCACCCGTGGGCGCCGTAGTCCCACAGAAACAGGTGTGATCGGCCGACTTTCTAATGTGGCTGAACCTTAGCTGGGACTGGCCTCTCGATACAACTTCTCCCAGTCAAGTTCTTGGCATAGACCATCATTTACATAACTGATGTCTCTCCCCTAATGTCCTAACGGGAGGCTCACAGGGCATTGCCAAACTTCCCGCAGCTGAAGTTTTTAAAAATATTTTTAAATGTTTATTTTTGAGAGAGAGAGAGAGAAGCAGACTCCAAGCGGGGGGAGGGGCAGAGAGACAGAGGAAGAGATGGGATCAGAAGCAGGCCCCAAGCTCTGAGCTGTCAGCACAGAGCCTGACGTGGGGCTTGAACCCACGAACCGTGAGATTATGACCTGAGTTGAAGTCAGATGCTTAACGGACTGAGCCACCCAGGTGTTCCTGATGTGTTTTGTTTTATTTTGTTTTGTTTTGTTTTGTTTTTATTTTGTTTTGTTTTTATGTTTTATTTATTTCTAGGAGAGAGAGAGAGAGACAGCATTAACAAGGGAGGGTCAGAGAGAGAGGGAGTCACAGACTGAAACAGGCTCCAGGCTCTGAGCTGGCAGTCAGCACAGAGCCCGACGCGGGGCTCGAACCCATGAACCGCGAGATCATGACCTAAGCGAAAGTCGGACGCTTAACCGACCAAGCCACCCAGGAGCCCCTGTTTTGTTTTGTTTTTAAAGAATCTCCAAGTGTGTAGGGGCGCCTGGGTGGCTCAGTCAGTTGATTGTCCGACTTTGGTTCAGGTCTTGATCTCACTGCTCGTGAGTTGGAGCGCCACGTCAGGCTCTGTGCTGACAGTTCAGAGCCTGACACCTGCTTCAGATTCTGTGTATGTCTCTCTCTCTCTGTCCCTCCCCCGCTGGCTCACTCTCTCTTTCTTTCTCAAAAATAAATAAACATTAAAAATTAAAAAAAAAAAAGAATGTCCAAGTGTGTGATTCATAGTAGTAGCGGTTTGGGCAGCTCAGGCGTTTGCACCTATGTGGGAACATACGGAAAAGGAACAGCACCCAACCTCGCCGTATGCGTCAGCTGTACGATGCTCACGCTACACAACCAAAGAGACAAGCTCCTTCCTCCACCACCCACTGAGATTTCTCCTGTCGATGAATGTGTTAATGACCACTAATGACTGATTAGTACTTCACAAAATAGCAACATGACTACCTGCTGTGGAATTCACCGTAGGTCGTAGGCTGTAGCTCATCTACGTGCTTCTCCATGTCTTGTCCCAGGTGTGATGTGATCGGGGTCCCAGATTTCCCCTGGTCCTTGGCCCTTCCTGCCATCACATCATGGTGGTCTTCATGTTCTCACCACTTATTCACTGTGCCAATCTCCATGGGAACCTGCTTGCTAGAGATGGGATGCAATCGAGCTCAGTAAATATTCCTTTGGAGAGTCAGAGTCAATATTGCAGGGAAAAGAAAGGTTGTAGTTGCATACGTTGACTTTCCAGACAAAAGAACTTTAGGGAAATGCCCTTAATCATCCCTTTCTGGCCCAAACACATTGTCAAAGTACCTCCCTTCAAAGTACCTTTCTCTAAGTCCTACCATCCGCGCATGAGCAGAGGAAGGACATCTGTCTGGCAGCAAAGGTGGATTTCACAAGGAAGGGAGCTCCGTTAGGTGAGGAGTCTGAGAAGAAGCTCGTGAGAACTTACCAGAGGACGGGAGGGGAGAGGAAACGGCAGAGTAGCTCAGAAAGGGCTTCTTGTTTTTCTCTTTTCGGTTGCTTTCTGTCTCTTCTCATTAGAAAGAGTAATGGCTTGCCCTTTTTGCATAAAGTCAGAGACAAACATGGAGTTCTTCGATGAGTTTTTTAAAGCTAGAAAATAATCTACCAGAGGGAAAAAAAATACAGCCCTGAATGAAGCCCTCTGTAAGTAATAAATCTGCTGCCGATTGTACTGTTTTCCTAAAACAAAAGTGACGGTAGCAAGCGATTTTTATTATTGCTCATATATTGTTTAAATATTTCAGCTGGGAGACGCCGTGTGAAGAGAGACAATAGCCATTCTGACATAAGATTTATTAGGGAAAGTTGGCACAAATATATTTGTAGGGAACAAAATATGTTTGTAGAGATTATTCCAGATCTACAGTGATTAATAAGGAATCGGAAGCTGTGGATGTCAGAGAGCTGCCTCCTCAGCTCCTGCATGAGGTTGAGTCAGAACAGTACATGAACTTGGGCAGTGCCAGCAAGCTCTTGCTTAAAAGAATGAAGTTTTCTGAATAGCATGAAATGAACACCGCACACAGTGTTTCCACTCAAAAAAGTGCCAGACTACTTAGTTAAACGCTGACTCGTTAATGGGGTTTCGAGCCAGGAGGCATTCATGAGGCTTGGCACAAGGAGGGGCTCCAGGAGACCCTGCAGAGGCGGATGTCAGATACCAGAGATTTATCTTCGCTCCTGGGCTGGCGGAGCTGCAGAGCGAGGGGGAGGGCATGAGACTCTGCCCCCGAGTCCATCTTCTCTCAGCTGCGTCCACGGGGCCTCTTCTCTGTAGGACATATGCCTGATACCCTAATGGGCAGTGTGTTGTCTGGATTTGAAGGCGGATTCTGATGACAACCAATAATAAGTATTGATGGCTCACACACTTCTGGGCAAAGAATCTGGTTGTTGTTGTTTTTAAGCTTATTTATTTATTTTTAATGTTTTTAAATGTTTATTTATTTTTGAGACAGAGACAGAGACAGAGTGTGAGGGGGGAAGGAGCAGAGAGAGAAGGAGACACAGAATCTGAAGCAGCTCCAGGTTCCGAGCTGTCAGCACAGAGCCCGACATGGGGCTTGAACCCACAAACATCGAGATCATGACCTGAGCTGAAGTCAGATGCTCAACTGACTGAGCCACCCAGGTGCCCCAAGTTTATTTATTTATTTTGAGGGAGAGTGAGAAAGAGAGAGAGAGAGAATGTGTGTGTGTGTGTGTGTGTGTGTGTGTGTGCGTGTGTGTGAGGAGGGAGGGGCAGAGAAAGAGGGAGAGAGAGAGAGAAAGAGAACCCAAGCAGGTACTATCAGCCCAGAGACCGATGCAGGGCTTGAACTCACGAACCATGAGATCATGACCTGAGCCCAACCCATAAGTCAGCCTCCTAACGGACTGAACCCCCCAGGCGCCCCAAGAATCTGGTTGTTTATCCACAGGGCTATGAGGTGCTCCCTTGAGCTCCCTGCACACCTCCCTGCAGACTCACAACAGCAGCAGCCGTGTGCAGGGACCCCTCCCACCTGCCTGCGAGCTACCTCCCCCGCTAGCAAGTACACCAAGACTCTCTCAGGAGGCGAGGGTGGAGGGGCGAGCTCCCCGCTAGGCAGCTGGCCTTCCGAAGCTATCCATCTTCCTCTGTGAGCTGGAGTTGGCTGGAAACAGCAGCCTGATTAATAAAACTCACGAGTAGACCCTGAGGTCAACGCTCAGAGGCTCCCAATAAACAGCCCAGAGATTGAATCTCATCGCCCCAAAAGGGTGAGCCTTGGCTGGAAGGCACCCAAGCACTGATGATGCCTCCGCCTGCCTGCCGCTCCTGCGGGGTGAGTGGGGGCTCGGGTGGGAGCTCACATCCTGCCTGAGAGCGGAGGCTGGTGGGCTCTCCAGGCTCCCCTGTTTGTTGCCATGGAGAAGGAGGCGGATGGCTTCAATACAGCTGTGCAGATGTCTCCCTCGAGACGCGCCATGACAAGTTGGACTGGATGTCGCAAATGAGCAGCTATAATCTTCAAACTGTATGAATAAGTGATTGATTGGGCACGGGGGCCGTAAACAGCACTCTGTGTTCTGGCAACGTGGGGCCCGGCAAAATGAGATAATCAGTCTGGGAGAGACACACACAATGCAGCCACTGGCTCCCGGTAACCTTCGTGGTACAGCACCGTGGGCCTGGGGAGTCTGCCCAGAGCTAATGACAGCCTCCGACAGGCCCTGAGGACACCAGGCCCCGCCAGGTCCCAGCTGGCTCCGATGAATCCTGCCACTTGGGGATATGGGTGCTTTTTAAATAAGTCATCCATCTGCCCTCCCCACCAGCTCCTTAGTCAAGTGTGCTGGGCCTCCTTGGAGGAGGGTGCTGGGCATTTGGGGAAGGGGGAGTCCACAGAAATGTGAGTCTCTGGGACCGGGAACTGCTCCCTGCCTCCTGGGGACTCCTTGTCCACCCCCTGACCCAAGTGGAGCAGCGCATTCCATGCACAGGCCAGAGTGACCCATGATGTGTGCCAGCCAGCCTCCTCTCCAGAGCTTCTAGAAGTGGGCACTGTATGTGTGGCCAGTTACAAGTGGATCTTCAGGCCGGTGCCCGGGACTGGGCCGGCAGGAAGCTGAGAACAACAGAAGAGTGAGAACGAACAGGGAGCCAGAGACCAGGACCGGTACTTCCCGCGGCCACGGGGGCTTCCCTCTTCCATCCCTGGGTGCGGCTGTGTTAGCCACTCCTTTCATTTTCTGTATTCTGGTGCTCTGACATCTCGGGCCCCTGCTGACCCTGGAGGGCCTGCCTCTCTCGGGGCCGGCCCATTCCCAGATGCCAACCAGCTCACTTGTGGGAACGTGCTTTCCAAATTCAAGCCAGCCGACACAGAGCCCAGACCCAATCAGCTCTCTCTGTCCGCTCTCACGGCCAGGTTACCACCCGCCCGCGCTGAGCACCTGAGGGCACATTCTGGACAGCCGGGGACGACCTGGAACCCATGGAAATTATTCAAAGTAGCCAGTCCTAAACCTGCTTACCCTCATCTGCTCCCTCCCATGGAAACCGCATTTTCCCTTCTCCCTTCTGCTTCCTGATCAACCCTGGTGCTTCCCCGTGAGGCCCTGACCAGCACAGTGCGCCTCCTCCTCTTGGGACCTATGAACATAAAAAACTATCTTTTCAGTGGCAGTGATTTTCTGATCTGGTGGTCTTGTCAGACTTAAATAATAATAAAGCCTATATTTTGAACCAGTGCTGTGGAGAGAGTCTATCCTGACCCACTTTCAGCCTGATCTCCTGCTGAGGTTATGTGTTGGGGTTACACCCCGCTGAGGCCCCACAGTCAGCTGGGGACATGGTGCTGGCCAGTGGGTGACGGGCAGCCATCTCATTGCTGGGCAGATGACTTAGTGGCTGGTGGGAAACCCCCTGGATGTGTTTGTTCCCTCTGTAGTGAAGCTTCTGCCAGACTGGGTCCAGACATGGGACACAGATGATGGACACGAAGAGTCACCTGGACTCCCAGTAGATTACGTTTAAGTAGACATCGGTGTTTGTTGTGCCAATTCTCTAGTTTGGAGCCGTTGATTACTGTGCCACAGCTCATACTCACAGTGGAAACTGATCATGTGTAATCAATTAATTCCTTGTAACTTGAGTTGGTTGGAGTGGGTCTCCGTATTTTGCATTCAAAACATCCCTGATCAGAAAACCACACTCAGCAAGCATGAGATCATGCTGCTGGAGGGAGAGGGGGCAGCTGCTGCTACTTTGGAGCCCTGGGGACTTAGCTGGATAGTTGGGTTCTCTTCTGATCCAACCCAATCCAACATGGGTTGCTGCCTCCAAAGCTCTGTGTGTGTGTGTGTGTGTGTGTATGTGTATCTGTGTGTGTGTTGTGATAGTTCTAACTCCTCAACAGATATTAAACTCATTTTGCTACCATTGTGGTCACTATCAATATCAGCATAGCCAGTATCATCCAAATCACCCACGATACATGTGAGAGGCAACAACCAGCATTATTCACACAGGTGAGAGACAATGATGGTGTCTGGAGCCAGAGAGGAAGCTATGTGGTTGGGCAAAGCAGTAATGTTCTGGATATATTTTGAAGATGGTGGGCGGCAGATTGTATTTTCCAAAGTCAGCCACGCCAATATATGCCTCCCACGTTTTTGCAGTGTGCCTTCACCACCCACCCTCCATCCAGAGCCAGAGGCTAATTCCTATCCCCTTGAATGTGGGTGGGCTCTTGACTGCTCTATCTAATAGAGCACAGCAGAAGTGATGCTGTGCAAATCCTAGGCTGGGTCCCAAAAGATGATGCATCATTTCCCTTGTTCACTGGAACCTTCCACTTGGAGCCCTTATGTGGCCACATATGAATCTGACTGCTCTGAGGCTGCTGACCTGTGAAAAAACTGAGCCACATGGTGAAGCCATGGATGGGCTCTGGTCAGTGGTCTAACCCTTGAGTCACCCTCACCAGACACCAGACGTGATAGTGAAGACGTGATGACCCCAGTCCCCAGCCTGCAAGCCGCTCCAGCTGAGGTCCCAGGTAACATGGAGCAGAGACAAGCCATCCCCGCTGTGCTCTGTCCCAAAGCCTGATGCACAGAACCTGTGAGTGTATCACAAAGCTTGTCCTTTTAAGGTAATCCAGTGTTTATGCAGCCATAGCAAGTGGAAGCAAGATAAAGCCAACAGGATGTGCTCATGGGCTGGACAGGGGGGATAAGACACAGAAAGTAATGACTCAAGACTTGATTGCATCTTAAGTTGCAATGACAGATATCCAAGGAGCAGTTCCAACCGGGCAGAGTTGCATAGAGCAAGTTACCGTTCAGAACTAGAGTCTTCTCAAAACTGCAGCTCACCACCAGGAGATGGGCATACTAAGCCGTGGGGTTGGGAAGGGAGGTCACTGAGAAATCAGCTGCGGCTAGAGAAGATGTCAAGCTCCCGGTTCTGGGTATCTATCTGACATAAATGCCTACAGACGTTCACCAAAAAAAATCCCATGAGAATGTTACAGCAGCACACTTTGTGATGGCCCCAGACTGGAAACGGTACACCAGTCCATCGACAATAGAATGAATAAATAAATTGTGGCATGTTTCACAACGGTGAAAAGAAAATCTATTGCTANAAAAAAAAAAAAAAAAAAAAAAAAAAGCCAGACAGAAAAGTGTGATGTATACTTTATAGTTATTTTTATATAAAGCTTTAAAAACTTAGGTGAAGCAAACTGATGATTATGGAGATGGGAGGTGGTAAGAAGGAAGTGGTGGTGAGGGCTGAGAGGGATGCAGGGGTGCTGGAGATGTTTCCTGCGGTGCTTACACAGGTGTGTTCCCTTCATAAACATTCATCACACCACACCTTTTGTGCACTTTACTGCATATGTTATATTTCCGTCTAAAAAGCTTACAAAAACACTCCCATATTCTCCATGCAGGTGGCCCCATGCATCACATCAGGATTTTCAGGAACAAAGCTGGAACTAAAGATGGCCCTATTCTTTCTGTCTGAACATCTATTTAACCAGAATCTCCCTTTTCCAGGACTCTTCTTTACGCTTAAGAAAGGTTTGTTCTTGACTCCTCTGAACTTGGCAGTACTGCGGTCCCAGACCCTATAAATAAAGTGCTTCTCCCTTTAAGCAAGGTCAGTAGCCCCTGCTCTGTGGTCCTGGTACACCACCGCTGATTAAAATTCATTCAGCTGAGAATTAAATACAATTGCTCACGCATCACTGCATTTCCATAAGACGTTTTTCATTTATATGAATGCCTTAAGATTGATCAAAATGAGATATTCATTAAAGAATTCATAATTAAAGTTTCAAGAAATGTGTAATGGACTCATTTTCATTATGACATAACTTTACCACAGCATTTTTATCACACACCTTGTTGTGGCTTGTGGATGGTTTTCTATCTGTGAAACCTAAGGGCTGGGGGCCCAGCCAGGGTCACACCTGGAGGGTGACCTGGCTTAAAAGGAAGAGACATGATGGTTTTGTGTCTGACAGTCTACAACACGTGAAAATTCAGAATATAAAATATGACCCCTCCAACAGATCTGGGGGGGAAATTACCAGGTATGTGGCCAAGAGCCCGGGGTCCAGCTCTGAAAAGTACAAATGTCACCTCCTGCAGGAAGTTGCCCCGACCATCTCGTCTAATTTCTCCCTAACGTCTGTGGTGTTCGCTTGAGCTGAGGGTAATGTGAACAGGCTGTGCAGACAAGCAGGAGTCGGCCCGAAGTCCCCCCGCACCTACGNGCTCTACCATCTCATGGAACATCACATGGTCTACATTCCTCTTCAATATGTAAAAGCTGGAGGAATGGGTATCTTCAAGAACCAAATGTTCCTCTTAGCTCAGAGAAGCTCAGATGGTAAAAGAAACAAATATACTTTCCCATAAATGTCATGATTAGTTCATGACTCCGGAGAGACAGGTTTCAAAATCCTATCCTTCTTCTGGGCCATCACAGAGACCAGACTCTGATCCATGAGACCCAGATCAAAAGGGACTCATTTGAAATAAGCTTAATTTTCCGTTCCATCCCTGGAGTCAAAGTTTCCCAAATCACTTATAAGCAACATGGTAGTTGCCTTAGTTTGCTTGTTTGTTTTCATTGCTGTGGTTGTTACTTGAGGATCTTCAAGAAGCCCTGATGATTGGGGGAAGGGTCCTGGACCATAACCTTCCAGAAAAACAGATGAAAAAGAAAGGAAGGAGGAAGGGAGGGAGGGANGAACATGGTATGGGGCCGAGCCCTTTTTTGTTTTATTAGGAAGACCTTTCTCTCAAAGTATATTAGGAAAAAACAACATGTAACTAGAACACCAACCCAGTGATGTGATAATATTATTGCTTAATATAAAAGATGGGTTGATTTAACAATCATTTAAAGAGAGACTTTAATGAAGCAAGCACGCAGGTGCTTGGGTGTGGTGGCCATCTTGGTGGCCACACAGCAATGTCTGAAATTTTGGGAAGCCCCAAGGAGCTTGCTCTCTCTCTGTCCCCCACCCTCTCTCCCTGTGTCTCCATATTTTCTGAGACTTTCTGTCATGACGATGAAGACACACATACTACATCCTTGGTTTCTGAAAGCGCTCATGAAAGAGTAAGGTGCCCAGGAGACCTGGAGGTCCATAGCCAAGTCCCTGAGAACCTAACACAGCCATGGATATGCAAGCAGCAGGTGATAACTTCTGTCTGGAGGGGCTTGAGCCTCTTAGCATTCACTTGGTCACCTGACCTTCTCCCACCCGAACCCCACCCCAACCCACACCAAAAGTTGCTTTGTCAAGCACTCTTAGGGTCTTAAAGGGATGATGTCACTGAGCACATCTGTCTTGGGTGGTCAATATGGCGCCTGACAGGGACCCCAGATGGGGCTGCAGGGAAGTCACAGGAAATACCACTGGAGACATTAAGATTTGCGTTTCCCTGGATAGCTCAGGATGGGGGGATAGCACTCTTCGTGGGACATTTGTGAGCAGGCTTCTGGGAAAACAGAAGCATGCACATGTGGTAGCCAGGATTCCTTCTAGAATAATGATTTGATTTCATGACCCTTGGTTTTACCTTATAAAAAAAACCCACAGATAAGATTTGTCCAAACTGATAGTGCATTTTCTTCTGAACATTCAGCTGTCTGTGCACTTCCATTCTCCTCACACAAAAGATTCCTTTCTCTGTTTCAAAGTCACCTGTGCGTAAGCAGTTCAGAGTTGGATCTGGCAAGCATTGATAACGTGCGGCGTGCTGGGCCCCCCTGCGTGGAGCGTGCACTGGTTAAATATGTTAGAAGAGATTATGATAGTTTTGACAATACTCCTAAGAGGCTTATGTCTCTGTTTTACCTCTCGCCAAACATCTGTTACAAGGATTTAGATAAGATGTCTCCAGAATGATGTCATAACCTGCACACCTACCACCTCCCCTCCCTGGTCCCCCCTGGGAGGAAAGGAATGACTTCAGTGCAGAAGATTCAGATTTGTTTTGGGTGTTAAGATCTCGACTTCACATAAAAAAGTTTGGCCACGTGACAAAGGTTAATATGCAATGATGCCTGGAGGTGTCAGTAAATGCCCAGATCACCCCATCCTTAGCCGTGGCAGACCCGGGCACACTGCAGCGCCCTCTCATTGTGGGCAGGCACCCCCACGTGCCCGGGGCTTGGCCGTGTGACATGCTTTGACCAACAGCATGTTACTAGATGGCCCACAATCCAAGTCCTGAAAGCATTTTAGCCATCGGGCTGGCTGGTCTAGCGCCCTGTGATCTCCCTGGCATCTTGCTGCCCTCAAGACGAGGACAGAAACGTTGGAGACCTGCCAGCCACGCCTAGTGTAGACACAGGTGAGCCCAATGCAACCCAGAACTGCTGTTATCAGAGAGGGTTCTGCAGAGAAACAGAGCCAGTAGGAGATATGCAGATAGAATAGGTAGCAGCATATGGATTCCTAGCTATACTTTATACATATAATTTATAATTGTGTGTTTATAATAAAATGTAATATACGTAACTCACTGCTACATATATACAGAGAAAGATTTATTATAAGGAATTCATTCATGCTGGCGTACCGGGTGGCTCAGTTGGTTAAATGTCCGGCTCTTGATTTCAATTCAGGTCATGATCTCACAGTACATGAGTTCATCTCGTGAGTTCATGAGAGCCCCACATTCAGCTCTGCGCTGACAGTGCTGAGCCTGCTTCGGGTTCTCTCTCTCTCTCTTTCTTTGCTCCTCCCTCTCTCTTGAAAATAAGCAAATAAACTTTATATGTATGTGAATATATGTGTTATATATGAATTAGTTCAGGCCATTATGGAGGCTGTGGAGCCCCCATAAAAAGCTGCAGAAGTCAGTGGCAAAGGTCACTTGGAGACGGAAGGTCTGAAACCAGGATCAGAGGGGGCAGGAGAAAACCCACGTGCCAGCCCAGCAGAAAGGCAGAGAGAAAATACAACCCCCTCTGCCTTACTATTTGCCTCAGGCCCTGGGCGAATTGGACGATAGCTCACCCCCACGAGGGAGGGCACTGCAGCACCCAGTCTACGATTCCAACGTTAATCTAGTCCGGGAACACCCCCACAGACACACGCCAGCTCTCTGGGCCCCCCATGGCCGGGCCAAGTGGACCCATGAAACTGACCGGCACACCCGCCGATCCCCAAAGAGCAGCAGGAACGATGTGCAGGCCTCACTGTGTGTCCCTGGGTCTGGTGGCTGCTCTGTGGCTGAACTGACCCCACCCCGGACCGGCTGTGTCCTCAGTGCTGTAAATGCCCTTGCTGAATAATCACAGCAGTTTTGTCAGACAAATGTGGTTTCTAATGCTGTTACCGATGGGGAAACAGAGGCACGGATGGGTTAAATCGCCTGTCCAGGACCACGTATCAGGGACACGGTAAAGCAAGAGTCTAGAGCAAGGAGACGCACTGGGGGATTTGCTGGCTCCCCTCTCATGTAGCGCTGTGCCACTGTTACTATGGCACCTAGTAACAATAGTGACATTACTGAGAGTACCAATACTCAAGAATGCCATTGGCCTAATATTACTAACACTATTACTATGCTGTTAGCAGTACTGCTAATGCTGCTACCACTATTGAGGTATTTATAGATTATCAATCCATTCTAAGCAGAAGAATTACTGTCTTGTGGCTTAATGTAGCACAAATTGTTGTACCTGGATGAGTGAAGGCTTCCTTTCCCTCTACGTCATTCTTCTGCTGGCTTGTAAACCTCTAACTGGCACCCCAGGAACGCAGAGCAGGGCTGTCAGGCAGCAGACCCTTACTACATGACTGCAGAGCAATTGGACACCTGTTCCCAGAAGGTAGGATTCAGTCAAGCCCTGCGGGGATTTACAAAATAAAATCGAGGTTCTCCACCAGGAGTAGCGCTAGGAGGAGGCCAGTGGGGCATCTGGGGGGCTCACTCTCAGGGCCAGCCGTGCACCTGCCTCACTGCAAGAGCGAGCAGCCCTGCTCCCTGCAGAGATCCCCGGTGGGGGGGTGGGGGGCAGCCGGCTCCGCCCAGAGCCCGCACTCACTTATCCACAGGAACAGACAGCCCACAAACACACAGCGATCTGAATAACGTTCTTCCTGGATTTGGGAATGCGTCGTCTGCTGTAAGTTTCCATTCCCTGAATATCTCATGACGAGTGGATTAGGAGGTGGTCTACCAGCCGGCTGAAAATAAGAATCGAGCCTATGTTGCCTGGCTGCAGCTGAGCTACAGGTGGATAATCCAATACAGATAACCGAGAGAGGCTGCTCCTAGGTACCCACTCCCAAGGTGGTTTCCCATAGTAGACTCAACTTATCTTTACTGTGAATATTTGTGTTTACCCCTCTACAAAGGACACACACCCGGCTGATAAGAGATGGACCTTATTTAATCTTTAAACACGCGCTCAGGGAACCTAGCTGAGTTTATAAGGTGGTTTCGTAAGTCAAAATTATACTTGCTCTCAAGAGGGAAAGAAAAATATTTGCTTTCCATTTCATGGTGCCGAATGCCTAGAAGAGTGCTGTTGTCATTTAACAGAAAGGAAAGGAGATGCTCGCACGTGTACAATAAAAACTAGTGACTCTACGGAGAAGTCCACAAACCCAAATGGAAATACAGTGGCTGTCTGGCGGCGTTAAGAGCGGAGAGCCACCCTGTGCTGAGTGGCTTGCTTCCTAATGAGCCCACTCCCTTTTTCCTGCTGTAAAGTGCCCTCTGGCAGAGAAACACCCTAGGCCGTGATGCGCAGTCTACAAGAAGGATGATTCTCCAGAGAAGGAGCCAGCTTTCTGGAAGGGACAGTTAAGGAACACACTCTCAGCCGGGCCGTTTGGTGGAAGGGAGAGTGAGGTCACCTGTAATGGGAGAAAACCAGGGGGGGCGGAGATCGGGCTGTCGATGGGGGTCATCTGCAAGGCAAAGTGACGTGCCCCTCGCTTCCTTCCCTCAGGAACTGTTTCTCTGTTTCTCTTCTCTTCTTCCCGCATTGGCATTCAGGTCTCTCTTCGGTACCTTGGCAGCCTTCTTGATTGGAAAGGATTCTAAGCCCAACTCTGGGACCCCAGAATTTTCCACCACCAATGCCAGAGCAAAACCTACTGGACTGTATGGCATAAAAATAGCTTCTATTTTTAATTTTAATGACACAGAAGGCCTTTCTGAGACACAGCCACTGAGGAAGCAATACTAGGCCAGAGGACCAATATGGCCCCAGCTATAAAAACGCGGCTGATAAGAACAGAATACAGTCAGCAAAACAGTAGCAGAGATTGGGGGGGGGGTGTTATTTTGGGTTTTGTTCCCTTTTTTACATTATTTTTAAAATTTATTTATTTATTTTGAGAGACAGAGTGCAAGCGTGGGAGTGACAGAGAGAATGAGAGAGAGGGAGAGAGAGAGAGAATCCCAAGCAGGCTCTACAATGTTAGCCAGAACTGTGAGATCATGAGCTGAGCTGAGATCAAGAGTTGGATGCTTAACTGACTGAGCCCCCCAGGCACCCCTACTTTTTAGATTATTTTAAGAAAGTTTAAAACTCCCCCCAGCCCCCCACCACAATTAGTTATAAGAACTTTATAATCCCAAACAGTTACACAACACCCCAAGGGTGTTTAAAGAAAGGAAAAGGGCTCGATGGCATTCTGGCCATCGACACAGAGAAGAGCATGGGGCGGGGCGGGGAGGGGACGGTGGACAAGATGATGGGGACAGAAACGCTTGACAACCTTCTCTCCAGGTCTTCTGAGCCTGAACCACAAAGGGGCTGAAGAAACTTGTTTACAGCCAGGTCAAAGCCCTATGAACTTCACTTTCATTACGTGTTTTAAAAGATTTTTTATAACGTCAGGTCTTTTCTGTGAACTGTGTTTGGGGACAAAATGGTTTTTAAGAGGAGCTGATAGGTTGTTATTTTGGGGGGAATAATTTATAAGAACTAGGAGTCAGCGAAGCTTATACTTTGAAGGGAAAAAGGGAAGAGGGTGCGTCCTTCCAGATGAGAAGGAATCCGTGTGCCCCACACCCCCTGCACATGAGCACAGGGACACAGATCGCTTCTCTCTGCTCTGGCGTCCCCAGCCACGGAGGAGAACTTCTACTGAGAATCCCCTGATTACAGAGCACGTGACACTCAGCAAACTCAAGAACGCCGACTATGAGTAAGCGGCCCGGCTGAGTCTCCTCTGGAGAGATGAGCTTAAAATGGAGGCATTCCCACCTGACGTGACTCGCGCGAGGCTCACCCACACTGGCACCATAGGAGCCTTTAGGGACACGTGCAACTCTGCAGAAACGGAAGGTCCCCAGGAGATCAGAGGCGACGTTCGTCCAGAGAAGACCCAACCTGGTGGGTGGGAGGTGCGTGTACTCGTCCCAGCCGCACTTCAGTACACGACTGTCGGGTACCGAGTCTTCGTGGGTTAGACTCAAGTCCAGAGAACTCCCGCCTTTGCCCCCTGGGTCTTCAGGTCGGACGGGGAGACACCGTGTTCCTGCCCTACTCATATTCCCTCCTAGGAGAAGTCACCTCACCCAGAGCACCCGGATGGAGACCCAGAGGGACCGAGACAGTCATCAGCTGATGTCAGAACAGATGTCCCAATAAGGCCTCAAGAGGCTTCAAGTTCAGGAGCCGGGACAGGCAGACCACAGCAAGCCCAAGACCTGAACACCGTGGAGACAAGGAAGCAGAACCGTTGATGCTGGCGGGGGCAGGGTGTTGTGGGGGGAGAAGGAACCAGGCAGAGACCAGCAGAGAGCCGGTGAGAGACGTGGACCAGACCACGCTGCTGCCCGGGTTCCGGACCACGAACCCAGCCAGGAAACGCACCTGTTCATTAAAACTTTGCAATTCCTGCAAGGTGGAAATTAGAGAAGGACCCACTTGGGGACTTAATGGGATTGAAGACAAACCGTCCTTCTGGGGGTCAGGGGCCTGTCCAAGCCCAGGCCAGTGTGCGGCTCACACCAGCCCTCTGGCCCGGCGTTCTAGGTGGTCAGAGAAGAGCTGGCCGAGGAAGCACTGCAGGGACAGAATTCCCATCCCACGCGAATGGGCGCCTGGGTGTGGGAGGTCACAGGCCCCTGGTTGGTGAGAAGCAGCCCCTGCAGAGGCTGCAGTCGGGCCACGCAGGCAAACCCAAAGCGAGGCCAGGGCCCCCCGCGGAGTGGGCCTGGGGGCTCCCTCGGCATGAGCTCTGCTCTCGAGGACTCCACAGCTGTCCCCTATCCTGCATGCCTGACAGCCTGCGCAGGGGGTCTCCTCCAGGCAGGACGTCCACTTAGGGGCGCTGTGACCACGCTGTGACCTCTGTGGCTGTCGTCCTTGGAACAGTGTGCTTTTCTGGTCCCTTCCTGTGAGCTGCCCTCCAGCAGGAGCAAGGGAAAGCCCACCTTCCAGCTTCACACGAATCCCGGGGCTGCTCTTCAGGAAGCTTCTCAGACGGTTCCTTCTCCGTCTGCACCTTCTTCGTCTTCAGTACGCCTGTCAGTCACAGGCTGCGCACCTCCAGGTATGGGGCGAACAGGTTCTGGGAATGTGGTGTATGCCGTGGGGACCACGGGGCACAGTTCGGCGGCGTCTGCGTGAAGGATGCTACCAGAGCGGGTCCTCAGTGGCCCCGCCACAGTAAAGATGGTAACTGTGTGAGGGGCTGGCTGACTTAGTCCACCTACCCCGGCGATCACTTCACGGCACAGCCGTGCATCACATCACGCTGTACGCCTTAAACTTACAGTCTGACCTGTCAATTGTGGCTCCGTAAAGCTGGAGAAACCAGCATCTGTCCGTGTCCGCACCCACTCCTCCCCACATCCTGCCCCTCTGCCCACTGGGCCAGGTCCCTCCCAGGCTGGGCTGGCAGAGTTCACTGCTCCTCCAACCTCAGGCCCCACCTTTCCCAGCTCCAAGCCTTTGTGCACGCCAGCCCTGCCTCCCTTCCTGCATCCGCGCCTGCGGAGACCCTTCTCTGCCCCCAGAACCACCACAGAATCTATGCCTCGTGTTCGCAGCCCCTCCCTCGGGCAGTGCAGCGTCGTGCGAGCAGACCTGCACGGCACTGGGCTCCTTTCATGACGCACCTGAGTCCTCCTGATGCTGCCTGAAGGTGGTGTGATGACGTGAGGCCAGGGTCTGCAGGCAAAGCCTCCGTCAGGGTCACAGATACTCCGAGTCCTTTGCCAGAGCACTCAAGGTAAGGACCATTCCCCTTCTAGCCCCGCGCACACCACGCCCGGCGACAATCAAAGGACCCCTCGTGTATTAACTTAATTAGTCCTCCCAACACGCAGGCAGGAGGGAGACTCTACCTGCTGGGTGGGACAACCAAGGCACAGAGAGGTTAAGAACCTTGCCTAAGGTTGCACAGCCAGAAGTAGCCATTGGACCCCACGCAGGCAAGGTGGCTCTGTGGCTCCATGAGCGGCGTGGGGTCATTGTCAACCTCTCCAACTGAAAGACTCTCTCTGCATAAGATGGACAAAATGAACCCCATCATTTCCCCTGGATTCTTCTACCGTCTCACTATGTTTAGTAAAGTAGGTAAGGCGTGGGCCAGCACTTGGAATGGTGCACTGTGACAATGGCCACCGTGGAGATGTGCTTTTAAGTCAATGATGGGGCACGTGCACAGAGAGATGATCACGGTCTTATATGTGGGTGAAAATGGCCGCCACTGACCAAGCATCTGCTCAGGCACTTGGCCCTGAGGTTCTTACCCTCAGCTTAGGGGCCGGCAAAATTTTCTATCAAGAGCCAGAAGATAACGATTTTAGGTTTCGTGGGTCAAGAGGCAAATTCGAGAATACTATTTATGATCTTACATACCACGAAAGAAAAAAAATGCCACAAAGTTTTACTGATGGATAGTTTAATAATTATCTATCACATGATATTATAATATAAATATTATATAATTGTATAACAATAATATTTAAAAAATATAATGAAATTCTTGTTTCCAAAATAATGTTTTGTTTAATTGGGGTTACAGCTGGTGATCCCTTTTGTCAAATCAGTTGCAAACGTTCACATAGGAAAAAAATGTTCCCAGCTCTCAGGCAGTACAGAAACAAACCATGGCCCACATTTGGCCCCATGGGCTGTCGTGCTAGTGTCCTGTAGCTGCTGCAAAAATTGCCACAAATGTACTAGCCCAAAACAACACAAATTCATATCATCTTCCACTTCTGAAAGTCAGAAAGCCAATGGGTCAGGGGAGTCTGTGTGGCTCAGTGGGTTAAGCATCTGACTTCAGCTCAGGTCATGATCTCACAGTTTGTGAGTTCGAGCCCCACGTCGGGCTCTGTGCTGACAGCTCAGAGCCTGGAGCCTGCTTCAGATTCTGTGTCTCCCCCTCTCTCTGACCCTCCTGTGCTCGTGCTCTCTCTCTTTCTCTCAAAAACAAATAAACATGAAAAAATGTTTAAACTCCTCAGCCTCACCTGGGTGTGTGAATTCTAGAACCTCCCCAGGGTACAAGGGAGGTAGGCAGTGGTCTTAGAAGTGGGGCGCTGTTACCATTGCTGAGGACTGGCTCTGTCTTTGGTCACCTCTCTGCTCCCTGCACCCCGTTCTGGCTGATGCGGCACCAGCACACAGAGAGTCTTTCCTGAGAAAAGAGCAGCTCCCGCCAAGTCTTACGCTAAATAAGAGGGAAGAGCAGAGGTTCTGTTCTTTGGGACACAGTGGAGGGGAAGAGCCATTCAAACAAATCTCACCAGGGGATGCGGCACATCCATTTGTGGAAAGATTATAGGCACAGAATTATTTCAAGTGTAAAGCTCCTTTCTAGGGGACTGCCACTAATATTACCATTTTGTGCATGAGTAAACGGAGGCACGGAGAAATAAAGAACCCGTGCTAAGGCCACATTTCCATGAAAGGATGTTCTTTGGGAGCACGTGGCTCTGTAGGGGCCCCATCAGGTGTGGGGGCAGAGACGAGGGGCCCCCGCTCCCTGGCCAGGGAGCTCCAGGTCCACCATGGCATTTCCCCAGACATGTGTCACGCTTATGCTTCCTGTGATGTGTTTATGTCACCTGTACTATCATTTTCTTAATAAGTTGACTTCACTCACTATTCTTTTAAGAAAAATGTGGGCATCATTCCTGTCTATGGAAAACTGTTACCATTTCATGTCCATAAAAGATAGCTGTAAAAATAAACACGATGAAAACAAATGATCAGACTTAAAAATGCTTCTCTATGAAGCCCCGATAATCACTCAGTATGGATGACCATTTGTAGAAATTATAGGGCTATTTGAAAGTAAAATTTTTAACATGTCAATAACAAAGAAGTAATGGTGGTAGCGATGCCACCAGCTATGAAGTCTTTGCACCAAAGTTTAGACCTGTAGAAGCCAAAAGCCAAAATCACTCCATACCTCTAATGGAATTAGACTTACAGCTTCCCTTCCTTCCCTAAACTCTGGCATTGGGAAAATGACGTATGTGGGATCCAGTCTGGAAAGTAAGTTTCATTCCATTTTTTTACATCCAGACACAAGAGGGTCTAAGCAGAGACATCAACTACACGGGGAAAAATTTGAGTGAAAAGCTAATTACTCACAACTTGTACTTAAGATGCAAAAAGTGCCTGTCTCCCAGCTCAACGGCCCATTTTATGTGTTGCTGTGGGCGGTAGCTGCCCTCACGTCGGTCCCTGCAAATGTGCAGACACACCGAGAGGGTTGGTCCAGTTCATTCTGTCATGTCTCTGCAATACTTTAAAAGCCCATAAAAGTCATGCCAAAATGGCCTGAAAGAAAAATCTCTGATTCTCATCCGGATGAGGACATAAATCCAATGCTCGCTTCGATGGATGCCGCCATTTGTCCTAATTTCAAACAAATCTGCAGATCCGGGAAGCCAATATGTCCATGGTCAATTTCTTTATCGCGTTCAAATTGATTTGAGTGATGTCAGCTCCTCTCGTAATGATCCCATGGCACATTTGAGGACAAGGTTCTGGATTCAAACCTCAGCAAAGAGAAAGCATACCATGGCTGAAGGGATCAGCTGCATGTATGAAAATCAATCCTACTATTAAATAAAAACCTATAATGTAGAGACTTGTGGTTGAGGACCAAGAATTGTATGCCTAAGACACACCAAAAAGGAGATTCTTGGCACATAGTTCTGGTACAAAATGTACCAGCTAAGAAAATAAACTAATTAAGATTCTGTACAACAAAAAATAACTCTAGATTCTATATCGGAATCTATAATGCTCAGTGACATGTTTTCAGATCCAACCTGATAAAGTGAATCTTCCTCTGAGCATGTATCCTGTCCTGAATTCCAACGTCCTCCCCCCGCCCCCACGTCTCCTATTAGTTGAAATTTCCCAGCTGCCATTACTCTGGAATGAGCATGAGATGATCATGCCAGATTCAGGAGTCTGATGCCAATTCTAAGGCATCAGCTTAATAAGGAAAGTGCTGATCTGTCTTCCCATTACATTCTCTGCTTACTGCTCCCTTCGAGGCATTACTGGATTTCTATAAAACATTGTGTTCCACATCACCCACAGACAGCTTTCTGCCACTCGAATCAAGCAAAGGTTGCATTTCAGCAACCCAAGCATAATATCTGATATAACGGCTAGCCATCTCCAGACACTGGGCAGAGAGTAAAGCCTGGGACATACCTGTTACACAACTTGAGATGATGGTGAGGAAACACATGAATCAGCAGTAAAGGTTTTCACCTGTGAAAGAAGCATGTGAGAAAAGCTCAACCCTGAGAATGCAGTGAGGGTCAAACTCCATTCATACATCCCAAGAGCTTTTTTCAAAATTTCTTTTAATATTTATTTATATATGAGAGAGATACAAAATGCAAGTGGAGGAAGGGGCAGAGAGAGAAGGAGACACAGAATCTGAAGCAGGCTCCAGGCTCTGAGCTGTCAGCGCAGAGCCCAACTCAGGGCTCAAACCCACAAACCCTGAGATCATGACCTGAACCAAAGTCGGATGCTTAACCCACTGAGCCACCCGGGCGCCCCTCATCCAAATAGCTTTGAGTGTCAATCTGTGTTGCTCACTACATTTAAGAAGCAGAATATAAAATTAAGGTGGCAATAAAAATTATCATTCAATTAATAGTTGCATTTATTGGGAGCTGCCTGCCAGCTGCTATACTGAACAATCTGCATGCATTGCTGCAGCCTCAGCATAACCGCAGACAGCTGCACTGTTCCTATACTACCTACTGATGAGGAAACAGAGACACAGAGAAATTAAATAACTTGCCCAAGATCTTGAATGATGAATGGAAGCATCAAACGAGGATCCCAGCAGCCTGACTTCCAAGCCACGTGCAATGCAGGTCACAACCAGAGGGGTAAGGCAGGAACTTGTCTTCAAGCCACTCACATCCTGAACTGGGAGAGAGATACAAAGATATTGGTAAAAGATATGATAATGAGGTTCTCACTTCTGGTGACAAAGTAAGAGACAGGACTCTGGTGTCTTCTGCTGAGACAACCATGCATTGGACCAAAGATATAGCACACTGGTTTTGAAGACACTACACTAGACAATGAAAGGCACTAGTCCCAGTGAGATGGGGAATGAACGAGACAAGCTCTGTGATCATCCCAGTTCTCTGTGTGTCATGGAGCCTAGCAGACTCCCTGAGAAAAGAGACAGAGCTGAGAGTCTGCAGAGACAAAGACAGCCAGTGTTTGCAGGACAGAGTTCCAGAAAAGCAGGAGGTGCAGAGTGAGGGACCCAGAGGCCTGAAGAGGCCCCTGCAGTATTCAGCCAAGTACTAACAAGCAAACAGGCATGAAGAAACTACCCAAGGCCAGAGATTTTTAAAACCCTAAGGATTAGAGCAAACTGCTTACAGTGCTCACACAGGGCCAGGAATAATGCCTGTTCCCAAGGAAACTTCAAAATTCATGGAGCATTGGGTGGACTACTCAGGAAAGTTTTGCTGTCATTGTGGGGAATAATTAGCCATCATCTGAGGACTGCTCAGATCCCATCAAACCAATCTTCACAGCACGAACCTAAACAATCAAACCATTGCCAAAGAACTCCATCCTAGAACAAAGCTCAGTAGTGTTGGTACGAAAATAGAAATATCAAGCAACCAATGAGATCAAACCTGCAATGTCCAGCAACCAATCAAAGCAAACTGAATGGAAAATACGACCACAGTAAGGAAGAAAAGAATCAATCCATCAATCAGAATCATACCAGAAGTGACACAGATGTTCAAACTGGCAGAGGTGGACATGTGAGAAGCTACTTTAACTATATGAGGGAGGGGCAGAAAAATTACTTGAAGAATAATAGCTGGAACTTTCCAAACTTACAGAAAAGCATAGACTCACAGATAGAAGCTCAAAACAAACCCAAGGATATGCAACAGAAACTGTGCCAAGGTGCATCAACAGATTGCTCAAAAGCAGCAATAAAGGGAATATCTTAAAAGCAGCCAGAGAGAAAATGATACTGTGTGTACAGAGAAAGATATGGATGACTGCAGATTTCTCATCAGAAACTATGCAAGTGAGAAGAGAGTGGCACAACATTTTTAAGGTATGGAAACACAATGTCAGCCTAGAACTCTAAACTTCCCAAAAGTGGCAACAAAGAGAATCGATCACCAGCTGATCTGCACTACAGGAAATGTTTAAGGATTTCCTGCAAAAGAAACAAAATTATGCCAGATAGAAATCTAGGTCTTCATAAAGAAATTAATAGTCCTGTAAATGAGAACTATACAGATTAATATGTAAGATATGTAAGACTTTTTAATTTAAATCTCTTTACATTATAATTGATTGTTTAAACAAAATAATAATGATACTGTATTGTGGGGTTTATATATAACACATGTAAAAGTAAAATGCATGACCATTGCAACATAAAAGGCAGGAGTTGAGAAATGGAAGTATAGTATTTGAAGGAAGTATAGTATTATACCATAGGAGGAGTGCTATGTTAGTTCTTGACGGCTGATGGTAAGTTAAAGGTGTCTACTGTAAAGTTCAATGTAGTCACTGAAATATCCAAACAAAAAGTTGAAGCTAATAATCCAACCAAGTAGTTTAAAAAGAAATCATAATAATATCTGATTAATCCATAGAAAGACAGTTAAAGTAAAAAAGAAAGAAAAAGAAAGAAAGAATGAAAGAAAGAAAGAAAGAAAGAAAGAAAGAAAGAAAGAAAGAAAGAAAAGAAAGGATGGAGGAATAAGGGGGAAAATGACACAGGTAGCAAAATGGCATCTTAAAACATAATCATATAAACAATCACATGAAATATAAATGGTCTAAATATAGCCAGTTAAAAGTCAGTGATCGTTAGATTGGATAAAAAAGCAAGATCCAACTCGATGTTTCCTGTAAGAAATACACTTGGAGATAAAGACACAGATATGTTAAGGGATGGGAAAAAGATATACCATGCTAACACCAATGAAAATATAGTGGGAATGGTTATATTAATATCAAAGTCAGTTTCAGAGTAAAGGATATTATCAAGAATAAAGAAGGTTATTTCATTAAGAGAACAAAACAATTCTAAATGTTAAAATACTCCCAATTACTAAGCTTCAAAATCCATGAGGCAAAAATGAATAGATCTGGAAGAAAAAAGACACAAATCCACATTTATGGTTGAAGAAATCAATACTTCTCTGTCAATAATAGATATAAATAATAGAGAAACAATAAAGATGTAGGAGATTTGAATACCACAGTCACCCAACTTGACCTAAATGACATTTGTAAAACACTCCACCCAAAATAGCAACAACTCATTCTTTTCAAGTGTCAAGAGACAAATAATGGGCCATAAAACAAGCCTTAAATTCAAAAAGATTCAAGTCATGAAGTGTACTCTCTCTGACCAAAATAGAAGTAAATTACAGGCAAATAAGAGAAATATCGACAGAAAACCACCAAGAATTTTCAAACGAAATAACACACTTCTAAATAACCTGTTGGTCAAGAAAGAAATAAAAAAGAGGAATTAAAAAGTATTTTGAATAGAAGGAACATGAAAATAACACATGTCAAATTTGTGAGATTCTGCTGAATAGTACTTGAGGGGAAATTTATGGCACTAAACACCTATGTTAGAAAACCATCAAAATCTCAAATTAATGACCTGAGTTTCCACCAGTTTAGGAAATGAATGGCTGGTGGTATCTGCAACTGAAATTGAGAAATAGGAAGAGGAGGTAGTTTATGAATGAGGGCAACTGATTTATACACAGGACGTCCAAGTTGCTCTAGAAACTTAATGGTATATGACTCTCAAACAAGGGGGCTGCTGCAGGCTGGATGCGTCGATTTGGAGTCATCAGGATGTAGGGGACAGTTGAACCACAGAGTAAATGCAGTCACCCAGGGACAATATATAATATGAGAAGAGGAACTAGCCAAGACTGAGCCCCAGTGGACACCAGTGTTTGGGAGGTGGAAGGAAACACAGGAGACAATGAACTAGACACAGAAGGAAGGATCAGAGAGCAAAGTGAACAGAAAGAATGCACAGTGGGGGCGCCTGGGTGGCTTAATCGGTTAAGCGTCAGACTTTCGCTTAGGTCATGATCTCACGGTTCGTGGGTTCGGGCCCCATGTCGGGCTCTGTGCTGACTGCCAGCTCAGAGCCTGGAGCCTGTTTCAGCCTGTGACTCCCTCTCTCTCTGACCCTCCCTTGCTCACGCTGTCTCTCTCTCTCTCTCTCCTAGAAATAAATTTAAATATATATATATATATATATATAAAAGAAAAAGAGTGCACAGTGACTGCAGAGAGGTTTTCAGGAGCTAGAGACTAATGGTGTCAAATGTAGCAGGAAGAACCATGGAAAAGAGATCACAAGATCCACCCCATGTGGCTTTGGGACACTCTTGGCAACCTTATCAAGAGTGTTTCAGTAGAGTCCTGAGAAGCAGAAGCCAGCCCAAAGAGGTAATTGGAAGCCAGGAAGTTGAAATAGTGAATGTAGCGTTCTTTTGAGAAATTTAGATAAACAGGGTAGGGGGAGAAAATCGTTAGCTTGAGCAGAAAATGTGAGCAAAGGAGGGTCTCTAAAATGGGAAACACTTGAGCATTTCTAGAAAAAGTGGCAGAACACACTAAAGAGACAAAGGCTGGGGATAAAGGAGGGGGTAAGTGATGAGTAAAAATACTGTAAAGCTATTAAGCTATAAAGAGCATTGATGGACTGGTAGGTCTTGCCCAGGAAGAGCCATACAGTGTCCTTTGAGATGGAAGGTTATAGATGAGATGGGGATTTCAGTTTTGGGGAGATTCTGAACTCTATAGCCTAAATTCGGCTTTGTGAGTAAGCTGTGGATGGGAAAACTACAAAGCTAAATTTTAAGATATGCACTCTCAAAGGAAATTGACTACACAGAAATAAGTTCTCAGCTGTGACTTTGGATAGTTTTACGTTTATAACATGTCTCATGAATATCTTCACGTTTGGACTGAAGTGACTGATACACTGTAAACCCCACACCATTATTCAGTTCAATATAAACACCAAGGAATGCACTTATTGTGATGAGCACTGGGTGACATATGGAATTGTGGAATCACTATACTGTACACCTGAAACTAATATAACACTGTAAGTTAGCTATAAACAACAAACAAAGTTAATGTCTGGCTCCAAAGTGTGCACCATTTAGAGAGGTGGGTAGGGTACCAAAGAAGTGTGTCAGTTGATGGAGGTAAATCAAGTTGGCATTAACTGTTCACTTTGAAGGCCACAGAGAGTAGCTAAACTTAGAAGGAATCCGTAATTTCTACTAGTGAGCAAATGAATAGAATTCAAAGCCACAGTAAGACTCTTCTCTTTCCTAACTGGCCAAACTTTAATAATGACAATTTGTAGTATACCTGTTAGGATCTGGCCACACGATCTGCATGGGTCTGAATTCCATCTTCACCTCTTACAAGCGCATGACTTCAGTTCTCTGAGTGTCCATTTCTTTATCTATATAATGGCAATATTAACAGCATTACCTCCTCCAGGGCTGAGATAGCACTTCCATGGCTTTTAATACACAGGAAGCCTGCAATAAAAGCTATCTAAGGTTATTCTGGAAATAGAGGATTATAAATCGGCACAATCCAAGTAAAAAGCAATTTGGCAATATGCAGTAAGAGGTTTTGAAAAGTAATACCCCATGTAGGTATCTATCCTAGGAAGTAGGAAATCCCTGCACAAAGAAATCATGTCTGCTGCCTCATCTGCCATTTCTCTAGTGATTATCACAGAACCAAGGTCAGAATAAATGCACAGTTGAATGCATAAACAAAGATTTATATAGGAAGATGATTATGGTAGCATTATTTACAAACCTGAGAAAAAGCTTCATGAATTATGACAATCCACACAATAGAATATTATGCAACCATTAAAATGACATTTTGAGAAGTATTTAGGAAAATTGCAAATTATTCAGAGGATACTGTTAAGAGAGAAAAAGCAATAACTAGGATGCAGAATTGTGCATTGCATGTATCATTCAAATTTTATAAGACGTGTACACGTCCATACAGAGTGGAAGGAAAGAAATTAAAAAATCAGCTAGTTTTAACTCTCAGTGGTCAACCATAGGTAATTCCTTTTTTTCTTTATGTGTCTGTGTTTCCAGATTTTCTACAATGATGATTCATTATGCTTACAATCAAAGAAAGATTTTTTTTTCATGTATATTGGGAGTGACTCAATTATTCAACTCAACTCAACGGATGAGTTGAGTTAATAACTCAACCATTATGGATCGTTGAAAAGAAACAGTGATCTACAGTCAATAGAGAGACATTTTGGACCTGGGCAGCAAAATCCAAGAGCGAGAGTGTTTAATTCCTTAGGGTTTAACCCAATGAAGACAGAATTCAGGGGTGTTCTGGGACTTGGTACGCGGAAATCATGAACAGAGCACATTGTGAAGTAGTGTCTGCAGATGGGAAGCCCACCGGATAATGTAAAAATATGTGAGATTTTATTCCTGAGAATTGCTCCTGTGAATCATTTATTGTGCGCTGGCCTTCTTGTATGAATCAAGGAGCTTTGCAACCTAATTTTAATTTCTAATGTGCCTGGTGCTTCTCCTCAGTTATTGTCTCTGTTTAAAATCCATTAGTATAGATGAAGGAATCAGCTTATACTTTATGTACCTAGTTCTATATTATTTTTGTGCATTTATAACTGGCCTCTGGAGTTTAGTCTCCCCCTTAATGATTTAGCTGTGCAAGATGTTACACCAATTTATTAGAAGGAAGAAGAGGAACACACTATGCATGTTAAATGTGAAGATTTTTCCACAGTCTGCTGCACAATCAAGAAGAAGGGCCTCTTTTACCTTGTACCAGATGCTGCTCTTGGAAAGGGTTTCCACTGGTTGGCATGCTGGTTCATTAATTCCGAAACCAGTCTGAGTCCTATAAGATCCTGGGACAGCTTGCATCTGACAACTGATTTTCCTATTTATCTTGTTGAACAATGTGATTGAACTGGGGCTGCCACAGAAGGCTCTGTGAGATATACGGGCACACTTAAGCCTCTCCAGCTTCAAGGGCACCTCTCTTTAGTCAGTAAGTCCCTAGAATGTCAGGAGCCTACAGGGCATTCCTTTTTCAGACACTGGGGAAAGAATGCCAAACCGAAGACTAGTATCCCCTGGGCTCACCTCCCCACCAACAGCGGTCCACTCCTGCACGCCCTCTTCCCCTCCCCTCAGGCACGCTCTGGGGGAGGGTGCTGTCCAGGTACCATGGATGGTAGTAGTTATCGGCCATCCACTGGATTTGGTGCCTCTGGGAGACTTATCGATCTGTGTCTCCTCACCCGACTCTGCACCATAGAAGTGAACTCATAAGCAAAGCTGGACAATAAGAATGTTCCATGCTCTTGACCACAGTGACTGGGTCAAGGATGGCTGTGTGACACCAGCGGGTCCAACTGGAGATTTCTATGTCATTGAATCTTTGGAAAGTTTTCCTCCTCCCCGAGTGTGGGAGCCAGGGAAACACGAGTCCTGGAATGCAGAGGTCGAGAGTGAGGGCACCAAAGGCAGGCTAGCGAAGGTCCAAAAGCATTTCTGCCATCCATTGCCCAAAGTGTGGTTGGAGGAGCTGTTCCTCAGTTCCCTCATCTGTAAAATGGAGCTAATAACTGCACCAGCCCTCAGAGGAGCATGCTGTAGATAGACCATCCAATGCTCAAGGAAAGCCAACTATAGGGCAGGCCCTGCCCAAGCCTTACCCTGTGCCACTGTCTCCATTATCTTGCTTACCACCTGCATAGAGCTGCTAGGGAATCAGGTCCAGCAGACACGATCGGGGCTGAGGGATAAAGGGGTGTGAGTCACGCACATGGCTACACATCTTGGATCCGGCATGCCTTGAGGTCTGTCCACCCCTGCCTCTCCCAAAAGTGAGTCAAAATTTCTCCTTTACTGAAGCCAGTTTGAGTAGAGCATTTATTACCTGCAGTGAGTTCTGATCACTAGAAAGCAATACATCACCCAATCTTCACAAAGCAAAAATGTCTTTGTTTCAAGTTATAAACTGCTTTTACCCCCCCTTGAAAGAAGATCCCTTTCTTGGAAAATTTCTGGGGGGGAAACATTAGAGCTGAACTTCTTTTCTGATTCAGGTCTCAAAACTCACCATCCTGAGAGTCAAGGAAAGTTATGGGGCTGGTCATCTGGTGATTTTTCTCTCTTTCTGGAATATATTGTCCTTTTAACAGCAAGTACTATTTGTATTTGCGGCAAGTAGAATTTTCGATTACTCTTCTGACATCCAGATCAGTCATTGATTTTTATTATGCTCTGGATTTAGGAAGAAATATGCTCCTGACAGCAACTTTATGTGAATTCTTCTGCTTAGGTTAATGGCAAATAAAGGCCAAGATCACCAACAGGTCCAAACCAACAGAACTGAGTTTGTTCTAAGGGAGGCAGCCATTTAAGATGCTTTTCTTTGATGCATGCTGTGCCTACAGTCTTTACGACCTGATATTATCACTCTTTCACAAGCTGTTTGCCTTGGTCGTAACCTAAAGTGGTGCTTGGCTCGTATAGGTATTCTCTCCTTTATCCAGTATTAAACTAGAAACTGTTCCTTGAGCCAGACAGTGGGCTAAGCCCTTCATCTTCCTCATTTTGCTAATGCTCATCACAACTCTAAGATGGAGGTGGCCATCCCAATTTTATAGATAAGCAAGCAAACACACTTAGAAAATTTAAGTAGCATGCCTGAGGTGAAGAGCAAAGTGAGCGACAGACCCAGGAGTCAGACCCGGCTCCATCTGAGCTAGAAAGTGCTTTGAGCCTCCACCATTATCTAATCCGCCACAGGCACAGGAGTCCCCAGACACCTTCATTCCACGTGAAAACCTGCGAGCAGGGACCTTATCACACATTGGTTCTCAGCCCCACACTTGTGTTTTGACTACGCTTCAGGCATGCGGTTAGGGTGCACACAGAAAGCGTGGTTGGGAGAATTACCTGCCACTCATTTGTGAGCCTGAGAGATGTCCGTGGAGATGTTTGTGTGCCGTCACAGGGCAGCAAAGTAACCTCATTCCATGCGGCAAAGCGCTGCCAGTCTCCAGAGCTGTGACTGCCCCTTGCAGACACTCAAGTATGGCTGCACATGGGTTGTTCTTTTCAAATAGTAGTGTCTCCTGTACTTCCTCCTCCTCCTCTCCTGCTCTTCCTGCTCACCCTCCTCCACTTTCCCCCCATCGTTCTATTCCTCAGGTTACCTCAAGACTTTCACCAACCCCTACATGCTATAAAGATCAGCACAACACATTCAAAGGCTTATGGGATGTTTGGAACACCCCTACATAAATCAGGGAGAGAGACGGATCCCAGATCAGCCCTGCCTCCTGTGGCCTGAAAGACACCAACTCTCTTTCCAGCAATGCTTTGATGCCTTCTTTGGGCCTCCTCTAGGAGAAACTCAGAAGTGGCCCTTCAGCAAGGCCCTTGTGGAGGGATACAAGGTGAACACATCCATCTCTGCTAGCAACAGCTCTATAGCACTCGGTTTGAGCCATTCTTCAAATGGAGGCATGCTCTGAGTCCTGAGCCCTCGCTGAAAGCCCTGCAGATGGTCAAGTCAAGACTGCTTGGATCCAAAAGCTGGGTGACTCCACTAAAAATAAATGCTTTCTGTTATTCTATATGGAAAAATAAAGACCCCACCCACATCTCACACAGCAAACTCACAACCAAACAACCAAACCCAATCATGGTAGCCATAGACAGTGCCAGAGTTCCAATCTGGAGAATAAGAAACACAACTTTCAAAAACATTGGGCATTGCCCACAATTAGCCACATTTCAGGACTGACATCAGTCTTCCTCAAGACCACCTTCGCTTCTGATGACAATGACATCAGGGCTCCCAAAACCACACTCAGTCTTGGTAATTCCCCAGAGGACCCCACAGAACTCACAGAAAGATGCTAAGCTCATGGTTATGGTTTATTATAAGGAAAGAATACAAACCAAATTTAGCCCAAGGAAGAAGTACATAAGGTGGAGTCCAGGAGGCTCTAAATGTAAAGTTTCCATCATTGCATCCCCCTGGAATCAGGACACATTACCTTCCTGCATCGATGTGACACAGACACAAAGTATTACCATCAGAGAAGCTCACCCTAACTTTAGTGTCCAGAGTTTTTGCCTGGGCTTCATTACATAGGCATGGCTGATAGGATAGCTCAGGTGGTGGAATTCAGTCCCACGTCCAATGATACCAACAGCCAACCACCGACTACATTATGAGATTGGTCTCCCTGGCATGGGCATCCTCCACTCTATATCCAGCATGGCTGGTTTCTCTGCTAAACAAAGACACTCCTACTGGATATGCTATAGATCACCTCCCAGGAGCTGAGGTCCAAGGCAGGGTGCTTCTTTGGGCAAAGCCAAATTCTTTACCAGGGATGCAGGGGAAGAAATGCTGACTTTGGGTGCGAGGGGTGCGCAAAGCCTGTGGCCGGCAAGTCATGAGTGTGTAGAATGAGGAGGTCCATTTAGGACATATTATATTGGATTCCCCAAATTGGAATCTCAGAACGNGCGGGCTCGGGCTCAGAGCACCTGGCAGGTA
Organism: Crocuta crocuta; assembly: GCF_008692635.1. Classification (NCBI taxonomy): domain Eukaryota; kingdom Metazoa; phylum Chordata; class Mammalia; order Carnivora; family Hyaenidae; genus Crocuta; species Crocuta crocuta. The sequence goes on along the minus strand of NW_027530007.1, from coordinate 5,942,141 downwards.
AGCCCCCGCCCATGCGCACCCAGAAATGAATCATTATTATTTCAGGACTGTTAACTGCAGCATCCCCTCCTCCTCCTCCTCCTCCTCCTCCTTCTTCTTCTTCTCTCTCTCTCTCTACTCTCTCTCTCTCTCTCCTTCTCTCTTTCTCTCGTAGGAACTCCCCAGCAGCAGGAGCCAGCCCTGCCCACAATTTACCCTTCCTTCCCTGAAATCAGAGCTAACACATTTCCAAACCCAGTGCTGCACAGACCAACTAATTATAATGCAATTGCTTGCCTTTATTTTATACTCTGTATTTCCCTGCTTGTTGAGTTGAGAATTGTAACCCTATTATTAATTCATTAAGAAACATAATTTCATGCAAAATAATGTGTTTACCCTCTTCTATTAGGTTAAGGTAGTGTGATGATTGGAGCTGTGTTGGAATGAACGACGCACTCCCTGGGGGACCTCTGGAGCCGCATAATTTCTCGTCAGTCGGATACACGAAGCCAAGGTGACTTGACTGTGGTTCTGACTTTTCGGTGCATCTTCTATCTGGATCTACGCAAGATATCCAGTAGAAGACATTAAATGAGAGGAAGATGCTTGGGAAAATATTGTTTAATCGTGTTTTCGTCTGGTTGGTGTGAGATGATCTTCTGCATCTGGGCTCGGTGTCGCAGAAAAGGGTTCGTTTACATTCTATAAGCTCTTGGCAAAAGGAAAATCAGTGCCTTCTTTTTCATGTGGAAAACTGAGGTTTTGTTTTCGATGGATGAGTTGCTGGTAGAGACCCAGCCAGGAAACGAGACACAAGCAGGCCTGTTGTGCCAGCCTCTGTCTCTGCCAGCTGGCCCCCCAGATCCTGCTCAACCACGACCCATCCACGCTGACACCCGCTCCGACGCTTTCCCAAGACCTCCCCTGGGATTCTCCTGGGCCCAAGATGCCAGGAGGAGACTTCAGGATGCTGAGGATGTCCTCCGTGCTGGCCGACTGTTCTGATCATGTCAGAACTTGAATTAAAATAATCAGATTTGAGTACAGTGGAAGGGTGGGCTTTATCATTTTGCCATTTTTTCCTTCCTAAATAACCTTCACTATTTTTGTGACTTTTGACCCCTGGGGTTGGACGTAAAATCCTTCTTTTTATTTTTTTTCACTTTTTAAAATGTTTTATTTATTTGAGAGAGAGAGGAGAAAGGGTGTGAGCAGGAGAGGAGCAGAGAGTGAGAAAGAGGCAAAGGATCTCAAGCAAGCTCTGGGCTCAGAGCTGTCAACACAGAGCCCGACGTGGGGCTCAAACCCACAAATGCTGAGATCATGACCTGAGACAAAGTCAGCTGCTCAACAGACTGAGTCACCCAGGTGGCCCAAATGTAAGATTCTTCTTAAGCAAAGAGGAAGACAAATGGACACAGAGAAATGGCAGAAACATTCCGGAAAAACAAGCAGGCAGGGAGCTAGAAGCGGGTCTTCCTGAGCGTTAGCATAAACCACAGATGAAGGAAAAGAAAGGGAGCCAGAGGAAGGACCAAAAAAAGATAAATTTACAAATTGTACCGAAGTGGAAAATGCCGTGGTGGAGCCAGGCGGTTGGGGGTTGTCAAGGGGAATTGCTTTCGGTTCTATATTAACGTTCTCTGCTCTTCCTCCAGCGAATAACTAATCTTGTTTTCCGTGAGGACGCTTTTTTCGAGTACACTCTACTTTTGTTTGTTTTCTCTGTTATGTATCGATAACTCCTCTGCTTTGCATGGGCTGTTGGGTCCTCAGAAGGGCTGGATTCATGGTGTCCATGCAGCCCGTGTCCTCTAAGTCAGCAGTGACTCGGCACAAACAGCCCTGTGACCCAGGGCAGCTCATGGCCCCCCTGTGAGTCTCAGTTTCCCCAGTGCAAAATGCAAGCAAGGGCCCAGGAGCCAATATTCTGAGCTCCTGGGGTGAAACCCATTTGAAAAGCCAGCTTGCAAAAAAATGCCTTCTTGTGAGTAAAACCTTTGCTTTGCTTTTGTTTCCTTTTCCTAGGAGGGCACATCAGTCCTTTCCTCTCTTGCCGTGTAGGGACTCCTAACCTATTGCTTAGGGGTGAGTTTCTCTCCTTGGGTGGAGGCAGGCAGCACGTACCACCTGGTGCGCCCCTCAGACACCCTGAGATCTGCACGCAAGGCTTGCTCCATCTCTCCTTACATACCTGCCTGCATGAGGCCCCAAAGAATGTCTGCTCAACCCTAAATTCAATGAGAGACAGGTAAGAAAAGAATATCAATCAAGTTGTAAGGCCTGAGTCCATGAGGGCAAACTACCCACCCACTCGTCAGTAAACGCCCTGGGTGGGCCCGGCCCAGGGCCAGACCCGGAGCACGTACTCTCCTCTTTCAGAGAGCCCGGAATCCCACTCCAGAAAATCTAGCTGAAGCTGCCGGGTGGGACCAGGGTGTATTCAAATACAGTAGTAGAAATTGCCACCAAGACTCCAAGAGGCCCAGGTCAGGGGAGAGCCGTTGGATGAAAGGTGTCTTAATTTGGGTCTACCCCCAAAGCAGAGCCTGAGGCAAGGGTTGAGCACAGAGGCTCATTTGAGAGCAGTCCCCAGAGGCAGGGAGAATGAGACCCTGAGGAGGAAAGGCTAAATTCAGTGTGCACTGGGGAGATAGATGGCTGCCCTGGAAACTTCTGCCAACCAGGAAGGCCTGGAGGAAGAGGAGGAGGGTCACCCACTACCTTTCACTACCCGTTGTTGAAGATCGGCACCTGCCGTGTGGCCTCCACCCTTTCAGGCTGTGCCTGGGCTCCAGGTGAGTGAAAACCCGCTCCATCATGACCGAGAAAATGAGCTTGGCAAGCTCTGGGGGGAAGTGGATTATCTGGCTGCGACAGAGGCTTGGGTGGACGGCCTGGGTATCTTTCTCACTGCTCCTGACTATTCCCACAGTGGACGTCCAGGGGCTCCGTCTCGCTCCTTCTGTGCCCGTGTAAGTGGTGATGCCCGTAGGCCCCCACGCTGCTGGGAGAGGCCACAGCGAGGCTGGGTCTCCTTCTGCTGACCTCCCTGCAGGGGCCCCAAGGAGTCTCTCCAGGGACGGAGGGCTCCTCCCAGGAGGCGGGTCCGTGCCCAAATGGTGCTAGGCTCTGCTCATCTCCCTCATCCCTCTTGGCCTTCCCCACAGATGAATTATCCTTGACACAGAGCCCTTCTGCTAAAGCCTCCAGGCTTTTTGAAGTGCTGGAACATTCCCTGTGCCTAAGCTTCAGCCCACACTTCTTGATCGCAGTTTGATGCAAACACAAATAACGTTGGAGAGGAGCGCAAAGGGAGAGAAGGCGCTGGATTGAGTAGGACGCGTCTGTGCCCAGGCAGAGCTGCCAGCGAAAGCACGCTGAGCCTGTGGGTGGTGGGGCTGCAGGGAACACAGGAGTCAAGGCTAGAGCAGCTAATAGAGAGAGGAGAGAAAGAGAGAGAGAGGGAGGCGGGAGGGAGGGGGAAGGGACAGCAGAGAGGCCAGCCGTCTGCTTCTGCAACGAGGAGCAGAGCAGAGCACCAGCCTGAAGCTGGGAGGGGCTCCCGGACCACAGGACCCAGAACAATGGGCACAGGAGCCCCAGACTCCTGGCCTGGGTTTTCATGGACCACAGGCTTCACTCCCTGTGTGAGCTGCCCCCGCACAGTCTGCCGGGCCCCCGGGGCTTCTCCGTGCCACCCGCACCCTCTGCGGCCGGGAGCAGACCACAGCGTGGCAGTTTGGCCAGGACTCAGGCAGGACGTCTAGCCGAGTCTGTTACCCATGGACTTGCATCATAAAGGAGAACAGACAGAAGCACTCCGGAGGTTCACGGACACCCTCTCGCAGACCAAGCAGCATCCCTTGTGGTGCACGGGCCAGTCAGGCGCCAGCGACAGGCAGCAGCAGAGGGAAAGTCTAGGTCTCAGGCCCCCACAAACCCCACGAGGACCCGAACTTCAGCTCTTTCCAGTTGTGTGACCTGGGGCAAGCTTCACACCCTCTCTGTGCCTCCACACCCTCCTGTATAAAGCTGGGGTCTGGCTTCCTGCCTCACAGGGTTGTGCTGAGGCGCTTGGCCTGCAGGATGGGCTGGACAACCATTGGCCTGTGTGAACACACATGCTCCTTTCTCTTCCGGCGCACAGAGCTGACCACCTGACATCTGGTCCTATCCCAGAGCACCAGCAAGGTCACCGGGTGGGTCCCAGCCCCACACAGAACGACAGTGGGAGAGCACCCACGGCCAGAAAAGAATTCTCCAGGAAGCAGCTGCTCCAGCCTGTCTGTTTGCTGCCTAGGGATGTGCTGGTCAGACCAGCAGCTGCTCTTGAGCTTCTCCCGCCATGACCGTGGTGTCCCCAGAGGGCGGCCTGGGGGCAGACAAACAAGGTGTGCCCGAGGTGTGACCACGAGTCCAGTCCCGGGTGTGACCACGAGGCCAGTCCCAGTGTGACCACGAGGCCAGTCCTAGGTGTGACAACTAGTGATCAAGGCTACTGAGGCCACCTCTCCTTTCTGCTCCTTTCTGCGCACCCAGACCATATGGGCCTCAAAATTCTAAAAAAGGTCAAAGTTTGTCCTGCTCTGTGACATCACCCAAATCTGAGCGTTCTCAGGCCTGCTCTCAGCTGGGCCCCTTGCTCATTACTGACCCAGCTTTCTCCAAGTGAGCACAGGAGGGCAGAGTAGACTCCCCTATGCCCTCCGTGACGTGGCCAAGACCACTCTGTATTTGCTCTTCTTTAAAGGAATCAATTCCTTCCTGCCAGGACTGGGTGCATATTTTCCAGGGCCCACTACTCAATGAAAAGGTTGGGCCTTGCCCCAAAGCAGCCAGAAAGTATTATTAAAGGTACCAACACAAGACCCCACGCCTCCTTCCCCAGTCTCTCTCTGGACTGCCATGGTGTTTTGAATTTTCTATTTCATGTATTTTTAATTTCTTTTGTTTGTTTATTTATTTTGAAAGAGAAAGCAAGCAGGGGAGGGGCAGAGAGAAGGAGAGAGAGATCCCAGGCAGCCTCTGTGCTGCCAGCGTGAGCCGGATGTAGGGCTCGAACTCACAAACTGTGAGATCATGACCTGAGCTGAAGCAAAGAGTCAGATGCTTAACATACTGAGCCCCCCAGGCACCCCTAGTTAATGTCTTTTAAGTAAATAACAATTAAGATGTTAAATTATCAGTGTGAGTTTTACCAGTACTGCTGACAGTGTGCAATGCCAGTTGTAAATGCAAAGATAAGAGCATTAACTCATACATGGAGTCACCAAAATGCCATCCGTGTGTCACAGCTCATCATGCATGTGTCACAGGCAGGGCAGCTTTGTGACACCTGACCCATTTGGGCAGCAAGAAAGCTCCATGCACACAGGCGGCAGGAAATCGCGCTTGTCACACCAACTGCATGCATGTCCTCTGCTCATGCTCACGCTCTCCCCTCCCAACAGACTTCGCTTACAAAATACAGGAGGAAAGAAAAAAGAATTCCAAAATGGCGGCAGCAGAGCACGAAGCTGCCCTGGGCTCTTCTGAGCATGTGCCCCATGTGACGGAGCAGACGCCACACCCAGGAAGCCGCCTCCTTCCTGCTTTGTTTTCTTGTTGTTTGAGACAAAGCTTCCCTCTGCCTCCAGACCATGAGCTCATTAAGGAAGGAGGCTGAGCCTCTCTGGTGTCTTGCATAAGGTGAATGAGTGAATGCATGAGTGAATGAACAGTCAGTACTTGTGTTTGAAGTCGGGACACACTCCATCCTAATTCTCACTGGGACGATATTAAGACATGGGGCTTTGGGGAGCTTGAGTAGGTCACAGAGGTGGATGCCTCATGAATGGGATTAGTGTCCTTATTAAAGAGACCCTCAAAAGCTCCATCTCCCCTCTACCAGTGACTGGGTCTTCTCACCAGAAACCAGTCTGGTAGCACCTTGATCTTGGACTTCCAGTGCCCAGAACTATGAGAGACAAACGTATTTCTCATTACTGCAGCCCAAACACACCAAGACAGCATTCAAGCTAGACTCAGTCCTTCTGCATCACCAGCGTTGGTAGCTCAGTTACAATGGCCCACACTTCTCTCTCGGGGACATGGGAGTCCATATGAAAAGCCATGGTTGTCAGATTTCACACAAGAGGGAAACATTCCCCCTTTCAGCAGAGGGGAGCGCTGTTCTCAAAAGCACATACGAACATGCAGAGGACCCATAGCCGCTTGGCCTGAAGTATCCAAACATCTCTGGCTGGAATTCATTCATTTATCCATTTCCTCCACAAATGAATATGTAGCGAGTGTGCACTATGTGTGCTGGGCACAGGAGAGAAGCAAACGGGCTCACAGAGCATTTTCCAGGGAAGAGGCAGACAATGGACGAAACACGTAAGTACCAAGAGAAGACAGTGTGAAGAAACCTTGAACAGAGGGGACGGGGCGCTGGGGGCTTGGGCGGTGCGTCTCGGATGCTGATTGGCGAAGTGCTCTCATAAAGATGATGTTTGAGCAAGGGCTTGACCGAGATGGGGCGATCCCAGGGTGGTGCGGGGGGAGCATGTTCTAGGGACACTTAGATGCCCACACAGTGTCTGGCAGGCTCTGGAAAGGGAGGCCCGGTGGGTCCCACAGCTGTCGGCCGGCTCCCAGGCTCCCACCATCCTTGTCAGGACACTAACCCTGCCCGATGCTGTGTGACGTGGGGACAGCACCTCCCGTGCTCCAAGACTGCAGCCGAGACACTTCTGGGGACTTGTGGGTACCCCTGGGGAGTTTCACGTGGCTTCCGCAACAAACACCAGAAACGGCGTCTGGAACAACAGGAATTTACAGTCTCCGAGTCCTGGGACCCAGAAGTCCAAAATCAAGGTGTTGGGGCGACCGTGTCCCCTCCAAAGGCTCCAGGACAGGACCCTTCTGTGCCGGTGGCTCCCGGCTGCTCTTGGCTTGCAGACCCGTCCACACCGATCTCCCCCTCCATCTCCACGTGGCCCTCCCCTCCCCTGAGTCTCTTCCTTGAATGACACCAGTCATGTTGGGTCAGGGTCCACCCTGATGACTTCACCCTAACTTGATGACACTTGCAAAGGCCCTGTTTCCAGATCAGGTCACCTTCACAGCTACCAGGGAGCTAGGACTTCAGCGTATCTTTCAGGAAAACACAACTTCACAAGGCAGTGGAGGGAAGATCATTATTCTGTTGACCCACACAGAGATCATATCATTCTACTGGCTCATACCCTTGACGGAGTGAAGACAGGCTGCCTATATGTACCAGCTGAAGGTGATACCGTCAAAGTATCTTTGCTGTCACTCGGGGCTGTACAGACACAGGTGTTCTGGTGGGGAGTGGCACTGCCCATTAATTACTGGCAGCCATGATTTCTGTGGGGAGATAATTACTCAGTTTTGCTCATTCTAACACAGGAAGAAGATGCTCCCCATCGAAGCTGGGTACCGCCACTGTCTCCTGGGTTACCCTGAAGTCTCCTGGCTTCTGGTGTCTCATTTCTGGTTTCCAATTTTCTAATGCTTTTGGTTAGCAATTCCCTGCGGTTGAATCCTTCCAGCTTTGTCTTTATTAAAAGTCTTTAGATGTTGAATTTAATCTCATTTTGGTATTCATGGGGAACATACTCAGAGTTTTGCTTGGTTTTGTTTTTCCAAAGGACTAAGAAAATTAACTCCTATGAACAACTGTGTCTCTCTCGTCCCTCATCGAACATCCCTTGTACACCTGTACCCAGCGCCTCCAGGTTTTGTCTTTTTTGAAACAATAACCAAAGAACAATAAATTTCCACTTGGGGTTGCTGTCTTGGACAGATGGCTCAGCACTTTCTCATTTAGCAGAAGAACAATGACATGGGATTTTTTTTCCTTCCCTACCAAAGCTTGCTGTCTTTATATTTAATTAACTATTCAGCTTTTAGACAGTAAATCAAGCAACAAATTCCCTAGTCATTAAAGGTGAATGCAAAGCCTTGTGGGTAAAACCTTATGCCTCAAATTTCACTAAGCTGCTAAATCCAAACTTAGGCTTAATGAAAAGAGCAAGGACCAGGAGCCGAGAGACGTGGATTGCCATTCCCTCTACCATTTAATCACTGGGTGACCTTGGGGGAGCACTGTCACTTCCTGGGGTCCCCCTTCCTCCCCTGCAAAACCGGGGTCATGCTATCCGCTCTCTTCTTAATTCACAGAGCTGTTGGGGGAAAGACAGTGAGGAAATTAATGTAAAGCCACCTTGGAAAAGATAAGGCACTCTAACAAGAGTATTTTATTTTAGCCCGATACATCTCCCCTGAACTCATTAGCTGCCAAGTGAAGGGCACAGACGCCAAACCAGGCCAGAAATTATCTGGTGGACTCCTGAAGATCATGAAACATATTTCCTTGTGTCTTCAGCATGACCTTCAAAAGTTCTCCCCGTAACTAAGGACCAGAGAATTCTACAGAGCCACCCCCTTGCTTGGGTTGGCTTATAGGCCATGATAAGATGGCCTCAATGCAGTGGTTTCATTTTAAAAAGACAACCCCTCTTAGCCAGGGTGATCAAACACCCTACCAAACGCCAGGGCTCCAGACGGAATAAATGCAAGCAGGGGAAGGTTGAAGGTGCTAGAATGATAGGGGACTGTGCCCTGGAAGGCGTGAAAGCACTTACCTGAAATATGCATCTCTAGCCTTAGTTGCAGGATGAGTTTGAGAAGCTGACCGACTCCTTCACTGCATGGAGCCCCTGCATTTTTAGAGAAAGCTCAGTGCTCAATATACTACCTCCCTCTAACCTGATACCCTGTCCAGGGCACTGGGGGGCCCGGAGGCAGAGAGAACAATCCCTTCCCCCCACTGGAAGGGAGGCAGAGATGTCAGCTGCTGAGGCCTGGCAGCCGGTCACGGCGTTTACTGAGAACCAGGAGAGAAGCAAACGTGTCCTGACGTCACAGGGATTTGGAGCTGGAAGGCGCCATGGAGATTAGCCATCAAGCTCACCAACCTGCCAGCTGTTTGCTTTTACAGGGCACCGTTTGTTTTGGTTGATGCTCTTTTCCCCTCAAATGAAATCTTACGCAGAAGGTATGTTTGAAAAGAGATCAAGTCTGGCCGCCGGGGCGGAAGCTGGGAGGGCTGTCTCTCTCCCTTGTGATGAGGAATCTGGTCTATCTTATTGCTCACAGATGAGGGAAGGGAGCTTGGGGACACGATGGGTCTTTCTCAGGGTCGCACAGTTAGCGGAGGACTCGACCCTAGCCCCAGGTCCACGGACTCTCTGTCCAGTGCTCTTTGAACCCACCACAGTGAGCGTGTGGCCTGCACCAGACACATCTCTCATGTGAGCCCTGGCCCATCAGCGGCCAGCTGTCTGCTGAGACATGCAGATGTTCTGCTTTCGTTTCCTTCTCTTCCAAGCTGCTGGCCACCTACCAGGTGCCATGCCAACAGATGAGAAGTGTCTCGTTTCTTTATAGTTTCTGTAGTGTGCGAACACTAATGCAGAACACCCAACAGGACTATTTTGGTGACAAGAGACACCAATTCAAAGGGTGTAAGCAAGAAAAGGTCATCTGATAGCTTGTATATCTGCACCATCCAGGGGCTCAATCTACAATTTCAGGGCCCTGGGTCTCTCCTCCTCCATCCCTCCCTCATCTCCTCCTCTCCACTCCATCTCCCCTCTCTATCTTTTTTCTCTCTCTCTCCATCTGTCTTCTCCATTTCCTTCCATTTCATTTTGTTCCCAGTTAACCTCATGGTGGCGGAATGGCTGCCAGCACTCCGGGCTTCCATCCCCATAGCTCCAGGAAGAGAGGTTCCATCCTCCCAGTGATTCCTACAGAAACCCTGGGCCCAACCTGATTGGCACAAACCTGACCATTTTCCCATCTCTGGGCCAACTTCTGCGGCCAAGGGGACTGGACGTGCTGTCCCACATGCTTGGGACATTCCCGTGCCACCCCCTGGCACCGGCATGAGGCTGACTCCAGCCAGAGCACGCGGAGGTCCTGTTGAGGGAGGATGGCGCCCAGGGGCTGTGATTTTACTGATATGAGGAAAAGCAAAAGCAAAGTTGAACGGGCAAATAGCAAAGACTTACATATTACAATCTATCTTCTGTGCTAAATTCTTGGGAAAATGTCAGGATACCAGAGAGATCATTTATTTAAAGAAAACGAAAATGCGATGTTTAATTTTAAATGTAATCCTTCAAAGAATTAAATAAGAATCAAAAAGCCAAATTCCAGAGATGTTCATAATCACACTATTTAAATAGTGAAACAGCGGCTCTACCACGGCTGGACGTTTAGTTAAGTAAATCATGGAACACCCTCCCGATGCAGCATCACACGGCTTTTAAGGCGACAATTATGAAGACTCGCATCGGGGAAAATGCCTCTGAGAGAAAGTAAAGTGAGACCATAAAACAAATTGCATCTCCGCTGTGTTATACAACTACCAAAATACTCGACGCTCGGGCAAACCCTGGAAGGGGATACGCACGAACGAGGACGCTTCCATAGATTGTGGAAGGATTCGTATCCTTCCCTGAGTCTCAGCTTGTGACCACATTTGGAAATACAGTCATTGCAGAGGTAATCAGTTAAGATGAGGTCCCACTCATCAGTCAGTGGGGGGAGGGGGGGCTAATCCAAGATGCCTGGTGTCCTCGTGACAACAGGAGAGGCAGACATGCTGGAAAGAAGCCCCTGGGATGACAGAGGCAGAGTTGGGAGGGACACTTCTATAAGCCAAAGGATGCCAGCTGCCACCATAAGCTGGAAGTTGCAAGGAAGGACTCTTTTCTGCAAATTCCTGGGAAGCACAACCCTGCCAACACTTTGAGTTTTTACTTCTGGCCTCCAGAACTGGGAGACAGTAAATTTATTTTGTTTTAAGCCCCCTCCCGACCCATTTGTGGTTTTGTTATGGCAGCCCCAACACACTAAAACAGGTGCGACATCCAGGAATCCAGGCAGGTGGGGGCCCTTGTCTTCTAGAAGCCACTGGAAAGGGGCTCGAGGCTGGATGGTAGAAGGAGGCTGGCAAGGCAGAGCCTGGTCCTGGGGAAGCTGGGTCACCAGTCAGGTGAGCTTGCCACCTTCAGTCCACACACCACCTCCCTGGCTCAGGGAGACTGAGCACCTCCTCGGCCCTCCTGTTACACCTGATTCCAGAAGGCGGGCATGGTCGTGCCCCTGGGCTCTGCCCCCGATGTCCATTTCCCCGGGCAGCTAGCGAGCTTCCTCTAGGCTGGGCTCATATCTTGTTAGACTGCAGGGTCCTGAGATCTCACGGGGCACTGGCACACGGCTGCAGTGGGTAGATGAGTGAAGGAACTGGATGGATTGGCAGGTGCAGGGAGACGGGCTGGGGACAAGTGCCCTTGCCAAAGAATCAGCTCAGTGAATGAAAACCATTTGCCAGGATCCACGCGTTTGCCTCCCTCCTCTCATTCAGTCTCCCCAAGGACATCAGGGATGTCCCTCAACCCACCTGAAAGACGGTAAGGCAGCTGCCTTGCCTGAAGCACCCAGTGAGCCACAAACCCAGGTAATAACCCCAGGAGTGCCAGCCTCAAGGTCCCTCTTGTTCCTTGGTCTCCTGAGGCACCATCCATCTAGTCAAGGGGGTCTTCCTCACCCTTGCTGTCCCTGACGTGGAGTAGCTGAGCCCCTAGGGTTGCCCTAGTCACTTCCAGAATTCACAGTCTGGCCATGCTGCTGGACCTTTGTGAGCCCACCTTCTTCATCCACAGAAGGGGGTTCAAACACATCTGCCTCACGGAACGGCTGCAAGGATTAAGCAATGGAGGGTGAGGAAAGTGCCTGGTGCACAGCACGTGATCAACACGGGGTCTGCCCACATCAAAGCGGCATCACAAAGTGCATTTTGCTCCTCATCAGCAATCCCCTTGTGTTCCTGAGGACCCAGTTCAAGTGAGGAGGGAGAAGAAAGGATAAATCACGCTCTCCAGGTCAGAAGCTGCTCCCTTATCGCGGAGTAACACCCAAAATCTGTTCCGAGCACCAGTCCTTAAAAGCCCGAGCTCTTGCCCGAGCCACTGTGTGGCTCTCTGAAAAATAATGTGAGCTGCATACATCATTTTACATCTTCTAACAACCACATTTAAAAAACTGTAAAAGAAAAATGGATAGAATTCATTTTTCATTTTTATATTATTTTATATTACATTATAACATTTAACCCAATCTATCACAAAATAAGATCACTGCAACAGATAATCAATATAAACATTATTAATGAAACATTTATATCCTCTTTTTTTTTTTAAACTAAGTCTTTGAAATACAGTGGTTATTTGACACAGTGCATCTTAATTAGAAAAAGCACATCCAAATCACTCAATGGCTGCATGTGGCTCGTGGCCACCATATTGGATAGCACAGCTCTGGGGGCACAATCAACCTATTTTCAACCAAGCTGGAAGTATTGAAATTCTATAGCCACCTGAGAACCAGACGCGGGTTCCTTGTGTCCAAGAGGCTGACGGGATGGTGTCATCCATGTAAACCAGCCCTGGCTTTGGCACATACAGCGTCCTCTCCACCAGAGGCTGAAGGTTGGGTGGCCCTTTTGTGGAGGAGGAGCCTGACCACGATGCCACTGCCATAGGACTAAAGTAGAGCCAACTGCTTGGTCCCCCCTGGCTGTAGCTACAATCTTCGGAAGCCTCCACAAGCTTAGTTTTCACACTATAGTCAGCAATAACTCCCTGTCAAGCTCTGCTCTGATGGAGAAATCTTTGGGACATGGGTCCCTCCGCAAGTCAAGTCAAGAATGCTTTAGAACTTCATGGGCTTGGGTGGCAAGAGCCACGTTCCCAAAACCACAGGTAAACTCTTGTCTCTTTGGGGCCAGCCCGCTGCATACACACCACAGAACCCTGGTCCCTGGGGTGCACGGATCCCCTGAGACCTTCCTGGCTGATTCCCCAGGGTCCAGACCAGGGAGCCTGAATAGCTGGCAAATGCCAGCCGTTACTGAGCTCCACCTCCCTGGGCTTACGGAGGGAGGCACAGCACGGAAGAAAAGCTCTCATTTTTGCATCAGGCAGCCTTGGGATTGGATCTTGGGCGTCCCGCTAACCAGTTGTGTGACCTTGGGAGCTCGCTTGGTCTCTATGCTCCTCACTTTCTCTACACATAATGCTGTGGACGGCATCAGCATTTCAAGGCAGGTCCTGAGGGCGACAGGACAGCCGGCACAGTGTCCAGCCCACAGCACCCATTTGCTGTGGGATACCTGATGCTCTGCAAGCATTAGAGAAGCCATGGAGCATGGCGTTAACACACAAACCCTACAGTCAGACTAAATTCAGAGCCCGCATTCCGCCATTTGTAGCTGTGATGCTTGGGATGAGCCACTCAACCTCTCAGAGTCTCCATTTCTGGGTCGGTAAGGTGGGAATAGGGAACCTACCCATAGGCGGATGAGCCAGCATATATAAAGGTGCTTATCACGTGGGCTGGCACCTGGTAAGAACCACGTGTCCAGAAATACCATGTCATCACCATGATCACCGTGGCTATGAACGGAATGTGAGCGCATTGGGTTCTAGTTTTCATTCCAGGCAGCAAGGACTGAGACCCGGAGACGCTGGGCAGTTGGCCCCAGTGACAGAGCTAGTTAGTGAGTGGGACAGCACAGGTTTGGACCCCAGTCTTGTGACGCCTGGACCACACCGAGTCTCATGAATTACAAAGCATTGCTGTTCCACTCACGTCACAGGTGCAGAAACGTCTGCAGCCGCGGCAGCCCCACTTCTTTGAACCTGGGGATACACGCAGCAGTGCTCAGAGCCCTGGGCAGGTCTCGTTCCTACTGACCACCCATCCCTTAGTCGGCCTGCACATCTTTCCTCCCTTAGAACTGCGTCCTATTATTGTGTTCTTTCCTGGACTGCATCCAGTGAAGTTCAATCAAGATATAAATTTACTTTTTTCCCACCAATGTCTTTCAACTCTGCTGGATTGGAGCTCCCTGGCCCAGCCCTGGATGACAGTGTGGGTGCATCCCTGGGTTTTTCTAGGCATTTTTAGGTTGGAATGACCACCCCTTAGTATATATGATGCTTTTATGTACATTTTTAAAGGTCTCCTATACAAAGGGTGCCCCCCACTCTGAACTGATGCAGACCCCTTGCTGGGATGCAGATCATGGATAATAGAGCTAAGCATGGGTTTAAGCTTCTACTAGTCCATTTGGCCAGATACCTTTGTGTAGTGTGCAACCTGTACAACTGTACTTGGTGACCCTGAGAGGAGTCTCACTCCAGGCACTTAAAAGACCAACTCAGGTTCATTCTAACTTCCCTTTTCCATTCACTTTGGCCTTTGTTCTTCCTCTAATTAATAGCCAGACCATGATTTCGCTGATCATGAAGGAGTGGGAAGCATGGGCTATGATTTCTCTTAATAGCTACTTCTCAGGCTTCTCCAGGGCTGGATGGGTACTGAAGACTGCCTTAAAGGATAAATCCTTACTCGACTGGGCCTGCTGTGATGTGGCCGTAATTGGGGACCATTTGTCACTGCAGTATGACCAGGGCTGTCCTGACTAAATCAGTCTCCTGATGGACATTGATTGGTCCCTCTGAGCCCCTCACAGTCGTGGGTGTGGCTCAGGTGGGCAGCTCTGTTGGACTGAGTCTTCTCAACACACTGCAGGTCTGGCTACTTATCACAACAACTCCTAAGCTCATGGAGAAGCTACGTAACTTGACCTCCCTACCCCCAACTTCTGGAAATGAGAAGTAACTTGACCTCCCTACCCCTTCTCTTCATGCTCACTGGCAATCCAGCCACCCTCCCCTCTATGCTTCACCAGGTGAGAGTGGGATCCACAGAGCCCAGGACTCAGGTGTGATCCTCCCAAGTGCCACATTGGTACCAGGAGCTGTCGTGCCAGCCGCCCCAGGGGCCAGTATGGCTCTGGGGCACAGGCACGGGGTTCTTAGAGACAGGCGTGCCCCCCCACCCACAGGGCAGTTCTCATGAAGCCTTCCTCCGCTGGATTCTACACCCTGGCCCCGGAGGAGACTGGAGCAAGGTGGTCCCTCCTCTCTGGTCAATATCTTTTTAAATGTCTCACCTTCTCTTATATACACTCGAGGTGAGTAACGACGTCCCAGGACCAGCTTCACTGTCTCTTAGAACGCTCTGCATGTGTAGTGTGGCCTCAAGTTGTCTTAGAAACTGGGGTAACTCTACTCTCTTGATCTCAGTTCTGGGGCTTCCACTGTGACTCCGAGGCCACAGGAAAAGTCCCACCAACAGCAATGTCCCGTCACCCATCATGTTGTTGCTTCTAGCCTCTGCTGTAGAATTTAAACTACTAACACCATGTTCTATGTAAGGGGAACCAAGGCTTTTTACCAGTTTAATTTATCCTGAAAGACAAGAGGTGATGTCCTCTCCAATGAACTGGTGATCGCCATTATCATGTCTACAACACAGATATGACAATATCAAGAGTACTGAGGTGCCACTTGTTAAGATGCCAGATGGAGGCTGCTACTTTGATCAAAGCCAGGACCATGTTTTTGCTGCCTCAGATTTTAACGTGCTAAAGTCTACTCTACTCTTTTTCTCAGACATTGTCCAAACATCTCCGTGTGAGCCTCTGTCGTTGCTGTATCTTCTGTGTCCCCCTCCCTATTTCTTTGATCAGCTTTCCTTCACTTGATCTCTCTGCCCCTGTGTGTGTGTGTGTGTGTGTGTGTGCCTATTTATTCCTAAAATATGGAAGAAAGAAATGCTCCTAAGAACATCCAAACAATCTAACCTAAATAATGATGAGGGTGGACTAGATGATGATGATGAGGACGGCGATGGTGATTATGTTCCTAGCAATGATAATGGTGGTGATGGTGATGATGGTGATGATGGTGATGATGGTGGTGGTGATGATCATGATGATGGTAGTAATGGTGGTGATGATGGTGGTGATTATGATGATGGTGGTGGTGGTGACGGTGGTAACAGTGATGGTCATGATGATCGTGATGATCGTGGTGATGCTGGTGATGGTGGAGATGATGACGGTGAGGATGATGGCGGTGGTGATGGTGGCGGTCGTGTTGATGACGTAGCTACCATCTGTGCAGAGCTTGCCATATGTCACTTGGTGCTAAACACTTTCTGGGAATCATTTGATTTACCTCTTGAGACAGACACTGTGATAAGCCCCACTTAGGAGCTGAGGCACACAGTCAGAAAATCTTCCCAAAGCTATGCAGCCAATACCAAGTACTGAAAAGCTCTGAAATTCTCTGACTTGATGGAAGAAAGTAGGGAAAAATCCCTGAATTCCCCTCTAAGAATTCTTGGGACTTAGATAAGAGCCTCTGGCCCCAGAATATGTCAGTCAGTGTCAGCAGGCAATTCCCATTAGGGATCATAGGTAGATCGAAAGGAAGAGCAGGTGGCCAGAGAGCCGCAAGAGAGGTGAGAACTCCAGGAAGCTGGCGCAGAGGTGGAACAGAAGGAGACCAGCTGCTGGCGAAGGCACTCGGGGCCACAGCCTCCCTGGAGGGGATTTGGCCTTTTTCAAACATTCGTTGCAAATGCCTCCCGCACAGGTAGCATCCAGCTGGCAGCACTGGCTACTAACGAGGATGGCAGCGTCACACAGGATCCTCTGAGGAGTCACTGCATGGACAGGTAATTTCATTCTCTGTCATTAGCCACCGTACTTTATTGGATTAAGAGCATCCAGCAAAGCCCACAGCTTTACACTCTGACTGCACAGTTTCACACACCCAGCAGTAGGAGACAAAACATGGTGACTTCCCACTGCTCCGAGTGGCCGTCCGTATCCTTAGTCAAAGGAGTCCTGGCTCTGGCATCCCGAAGTAGATTTAAGCACTTCGCAACAGACTGCTGTCCCTAACGCTAAAAAGTCGTACCTGATGTGGCCAAGAGACGGACTGCAAGCCAGTAAACCAGCAGCCCCAAAGTCAGCTAGATCATCCTTTGAAAATTATAACATCGTCCTCACTCAGTCTATTTTGCAGACTTCCAATTGATCTGTCTAATCTCTTATCTGTAACTATGAAGTTGTATTTCCCTCTTAATAGGCCTACAAATGTTATAGATGGATAGTTCAATAGCAGGCAGAGTGGGAAGCAGCAGGCATACTAAAAGGGACATTAGCTCCTCACACCGGCAGCCGGCGCTGCCAGACCCCCTCCGTGCCCAGAATCTCAATCATCTCTGCCTCCATCTGGCCAAATGGCTAGAGACACGCCGCCTACACACCCCAGAGAGGAAAGTGTGTGTGCGTGTGTGTGTGTGTGTGTGTGATGGAGGGGTGTTCAGAGTGAGGGGTGGGAGGGAGAGGGCTCTCCCCACTGGGCTCCTTCCCGGGGGAGGGGCTAACCTCAGCAGTCAGTCAGCCCCCCCCCCATTTCCTTCTGTTGCCAAGAAACTGAGCTGGTCTCCCACTGCCTTAAGCCTTCCATGGCTCCTCACTGACGGGAGGATATAGCCCCAAGCCCTGAGTCTGCACGGTGTTCAAGAACTCTTGTTATTTTCCACCTACTTCTCATCTCAGACTCACCTTCCCCTGTTGCCCAGACTCCTTCACCGCTACTCGCTGCTTCTGTTCTGTCCCCCTCTATTTTGGTGCCCTTTCTCCTCCTTTCTTTACCTGGATGATTCCACTCCGTCTCCAAAGCCAGTGCAGGTGGAGCCTCCCCCAGGAAGGCTTCCTGAACCACAGGTACCCACACCTCTGTCCTGGGTTGGGTGGTGGCTCCAAAAGATACGTGAATGTGGCCTCATGGGAAAGGGGGTTTTGTAGAGGTAATTAAGAGTCTTGAGATGAGATCATCTTGCCCCAGGATGGGCCCCAGACCCCGGCGTCATTTCTCTTTGTAAGAAAAAGGCAGGAGATGGGAGACAGATACGCAGAGAAGGAGTCCACGTGAAGACAGAAGCAGAGGTTGGAGTGAGGCATCGTTTAAAAAAATTTTTTTAATGTTTATTTTTGAAAGAGAGAGAGAGAGAGAGAGAGAAACAGAGTGCAAGCTGGGGAGGGGTAGTGAGAGAGAGGGAGACATAGAATCGGAAGCAGGTTCCAGGCTCTGAGCTGTCAGCATAGAGCCCGATGCAGGGCTCGAACCCACGAACCGTGAGATCACGACCTGAGCCGAAGTCGGACACTCAACCCACTGAGCCCCCAGGGGCCCCAAGGATGCCAGCACTGCCAGAGGCGGGAAGAGGCTGGAAGGACCCGCCCCGAGGGCTTTCAGAGGGCGTGTCCTCCTGCGAACACCTCGATTTCAAACTTCTGGCCCCAGATCGTGGCGGTCTGTTCCGGCCACCGCAGGAAGCCCCCACCCCCTCCAGGCCGGTTAAGCCCCAGCACACACACCACACAGCCCAGACCCCAGCTGACCTCTGAGGTGGCCCCCATATTGATGTCACGTACCACAGGCCCTTGCTCATTAGTCTGTCACCCCTGTGTGTCCTGCCCAGCTCTGAGCCTGGGACATGATGGGGACACGATGCACACCTGTATGTGACAGAACAAAACGGAAGAGGCTGCAGCCGACCCCTCCAGGTCCCAGGTGCCGAAGGGGTCCCTTCCCCTCAACCCTGAGCCCCTCTGCTTGTGGGTCAGGAGCCCGAACCTTGCAAGGGCAGCTTCCCCTCTGACAAGACCTTAGCCTGCACCTCCCACCACCAGCCTCTGGCAGCGACTTCACACACATTTATTCCCAAATGACAAACCCCACAAATCGGCGCCCCCGGCAAGGTCTCCCCACATCGTGACTTTCTCAGGAGGGGTCCTCCTACCCCCAGCCCCCGGGGACAATCCAGGTCCAGTTTAGGAAGCAAGCAGATTCTCTGGCAGTAGCAACAGGTTGAAAGAATAACACAGGGTAAAAATAGAGGTGACAAATATCTATCAAGCACCCACCACGTGCAGGGGGCGGGGGGAGGTGCTGGAAGTCCAGCCTCCGGCCCCTCTGTCGGGCCGTCGGTCCCCCGAGTGAGTTCCCACCAGGACAGCACAGGGAATCATCCATCAGGGTTTACTGGTGCGTCCTCTGCATCATTACGGAGGTGCCAGGCTGGAGCCCCAGAGTCCCAGCTGTCACAGAGTTATCTCATTTACTGGCTGGTTCCTGCTCATTATGTTCTGCTCTGGTCTCATCCCCAGCGAGCACCCGATGCAGGGGAGACGCGGCCAACACGCACCCGCAGAGCACCTCTGGGGGCACCTCCCTCTCTCTATAGCCTGCTCACCCCATCATGCGTCACAGGTTTCTACAGCCGTCCACCGAAGCCCTTGGTGTGGCCGTCACCCACCTGCCACATGCCACTCTCCTGAGCCACGTGCAGCCAGCCAAGGCGGCTCGGATGCTGGCTGTGCCCCCCGGGAGCTTGCAAGCTGGAGCACAGGCCGGAGAATTGAAGGTCCAGCGCGTCTGCAGCTCTCAGAGGTCAGCGGGGCCTGAGCCTCCAAGGGGACACTCAAGACAGATTCCAGAGAGGGTGGAGAGTGGAGTCGAGTCCACTACTCCTGGAGAAGTGCGTAAGATGTGAGCAGGTAGACAGGTGGAGAAAACCTCCAGTCCCTGAAGGAAGAAACCGGAAACGCCGTGGGGCAAGGAGGCCGGAGCCGCGTCCCGGCTGGAGGTCAGATCGCAGGCTGGAGGGCTCCGGCCGCCCGCGTTCACATCCCAGCCTTACCGCCTGCTTGATCTCCAGGCTCTCGATTTCTGCAACTCAATCTCTCACCTGTACAGATGCTGAGAAATACAGGATTGAGTTGAAGAGCCGGGTAACTAGCGCCCACTTCCGGATGTCAGCCTCGGTCATTCCTAGGAGAAGGTGTGGGGGTGAGAGGTCAGGTTTGAGATCTGGGACTTTTCCCTGTGGGGGAAGGGCAATCCCAGCCTGATTAAGTCAGCGGGCCCCGAGAGATGCTGCAGAATGATTAGTCAGATGGAGAGAGGCTGGGGGTGGGAGGCCACTAATGATCCACGGGCAGGTAAGGAGGAGGGACGGGGGACACAGAAAAGACCCTCCGGGAATCTACAGAACTTGAACCTGGTGGGTCCCTAAGCAACGGAACAGTGGGAACCCTCAGGGGAGGAGAAAATGAAGAGGAGATAGGGAAGCTTAAGAGGAAGGAAGAGGAGAGATGGGAAGTTCAGGTTCTGTCGTGGTGCTGACTTAGCGCTTCTTCCTGGAAGGCAGGAACTTCCTGGAAGCCAGGGGGATAGGATGTTGGGAAAGAGCTGGAATCCCAGACCAGTTTCCAAAGTTACCCTCATCTGTCAATGAGGCGCGGGAATCAGAGTGATCTTTAGGAATCTTCTTTTTAAAGCACATGGAAGGATGGCCATATTAGGAATGTTCTAGTCTAGCCATGGAAAGTCAGGGAAAAATCAACTTAAAAATTAGGTACTTCGGGGGGCACCTGGGTGGCTTAGTCCGTTAAGCGTCCGACTTTCGCTCAGGTCATGATCTCGCGGTTTGTGGGTTCGAGCCCCGCGTCGGGCTCTGTGCTGACTGCCAGCTCAGAGCCTGGAGCCTGTTTCAGTCTGTGACTCCCTCTCTCTCTGACCCTCCCCTGCTCACGCTGTCTCTCTCTCTCTCTCCTACAAATAAATAAAAAACATTTAAAAAAAAATTAGGTACTTCGGGGGCACCTGGGTGGCTCAGTCAGTTGAGCATCTGACTTCAGCTTGAGTCACGATCTCACGGTTCGTGAGCTCGAGCCCTGGGTCAGGCCTGCTGCTGTCAGTGCTCAGATCCTCTGTCCCCCTCTCTCTTTCTGCCCTCTGGCCTTCTCATGCTCTCTCAAAAATGAATAAACATTTATTTTTTAAAAACTAGGGACTTTATAGCAGCACTATCAACAGTAGCCAAATGATGGAAAGAGCCCAAATCTCCATTGACTGATGAGTGGTAAAGAAGATGCGGTATATATACATACAATGGAATATTACTCCGACATGAAAAAGAATGAAATCTTGCCTCTTGCAATAACATGGATGGAACTAAGTGAAATAAGACAGACAGAAAGGCAGATATCGTATGATTTCACTCATGTGGAATCTGAGAAACACAACAGATGAACATGGGGGAAGGGAAGGAAAAACAAGATAAAAACAGAGAGGGAGGCAACCCTAAGAGACTCTTAAATACAGAGAACAAACTGAAGGTTGCTGGATTGGGGGTGGGGTGGGGGGATGAGCTAAATGGGTGGTGGGCATTAAGGAGGGCGCTTGTTGGGATGAGCACTGGGTGTTGTATTTAAGTGAAGAATCACTGGGTTGTACTCCTGAAACCAAAACTACACTGTATGTTAACTAACAAGAATTTAAATAACAAATAAATAAATAAATAGAAAATAGGTACTTCTTTTTTTTTTTNGCTCAGCAGCTCAATGAGGTCAGGCCTGGTGTCTCTGTGATGCTCTTGGTCTTTTTCTCACGGTCCCAAGGGACACCCCCAGTGCTTGAGGTGTCAGGCCCGCATCAGAGGCAGGGACCATGGGGTGATGCCACTGGACTCTGCCTGCCTTACCAGGAAATTCCCCGGAGGACGTGGATGCACGCTCACCTCTCAGCACTCTGTCACCTGGCCGCCACCGGTAACGTTAAGGAAGCACAGAGAGTGAGATCAGCCCACCTCCACCAAGACGTGTACTGGGGATCAAGGGGAGGGCCGGCACTGGCTCGGCCGTGCAGTGTCCCCCATAAAGGGCCACAGGAAAGTAAGCACGAGAAATGGAGACCAAGAATACAGAGATTTAGAAACCAAGGAAGGAAGGTGTTCAAAATGGGTAGAGATGGCGCCGGGGTGGCTCAGTTGGTTAAGTGTCTGACTTCGGCTCAGGTCATGATGTCACGGTTCGTGGACTTGAGCCCCGTGTCGGGCTCTGTGCTGACAGCTCAGAGCCTGGAGCTGCTTCAGATTCTGTGTCTCCCTCTCTCTCTGACCCTCCCTGCTCACGCTGTCTCTCTCTCTCTCTCCCAGAAATAAATAAAAAAATAGATAGATAGAAAGATAGATAGATAGATAGAAAATAAAATAAAATAAAATAAAATAATAAATGGGTAGAGAGTCTGGGGGCGTTCATTGCCTCAGATGCAGGAAAGACGGCAGTGCAGCAGAGCCCTGGGGGCCCCAACTCTAGAAGAGAGGAGGACCATGATCAGCGGGATGGGCGGTGAAGAAGTGGAGGGCGCAGAATATTCCAGCACGTGCACAAGCCTGGCACTTGGCGGGGCGGCGAGCGGCACCCTGAGGAGAAGGAACTCGCCTGTCTGTGACGCAGTGGTCCGGGCTGAGGTCGTGGACGGTCAGCCTCGGAAAGAGAGGCCATCACTGCCGGGGGGAGGGGAGAAGGGGAGAAGCGAAGCTGCAGGTGTTTTCAGAAAGGGGTTGAGTCAGAGCCACTCTCTCTCTGCTCAGGAACGCCAAGGCCACGTTCACCTGGAGAGGGTGCCAGCGCTCGGGCGGGCCGGAGGGCTCGCGCTGCAGGAGGCCCGTGAGAGGCCGCGGAAGGCCAGCCTGCTTTGGGCCGGTTCCCCGCTACTGGGATCGCCTGGGCCTCGGTGCCTCTTGGGGCCTGCTTAGAAACACGGCCCGTAGGACCCTCTCTGTATGTTCATTGCATATAAAAGAACTTTGTCCCTTCTGAACGCAGACTCGTTGAACGTAACATATTTCTTTGAGGAAAAAAAAAAAAAAAGAACAGAAGACGGGGAGGAAAGGGAAGGGAGAGAGGGAGGGGCCGAGGAAGGAGGGAGGAGAGAGAACATCTCTTAAGTGGCCCCTGAGACACGCGGCCCCTAAGCTGGATGAGGGTGGTGAAGGTGCGGTGACGGCTGGACCACATCAGCAGCCACCTTCCCTTGAGCACCTCGTCACTCGCAACTGTCCCACAAGAGAAACCCCTTGTCATGCCATTTCCCGGGTAGGGGATTTGAGGAACAAAGAGGTCAAGTCTCTTGCTCACTGTTCTCTGGCTGGTAAATGGCACATCCAAATCCGAACCCAATCTAAGGCCAGAGAGCATCATTTTGTTGCTTAAAGTAGACAACACGAGGGCTGGGATTCAGGTGAAGATTAGGACTGGTTCAACCACAGTGAATATGCAGACACGTTAGTCTGTGGGGTCTGGGGTCTTGGTAGGGTCCTCTCCAGGGGCAGCCAGTTTCTGACTTTTATCAGCATCCCAATTTAGTGAGACTTTTATCAGGAATGGATGCTGAGTTTTGTCAAATTCTTTCTTCTGAATCGTTCGAGATTATCATATGGATTTTTCTCCTCAATTCTGTTGATGTAACGAATTATATTGATTGGTTTTTGAATGTTAACCTAACCTTGCAATCCTGAAACAATCTACTTGGTCACAATGTTTAAAGCCTTTAAAAATATACTGGATTGGGGCACCTGGGTGGCTTAGTCGGTTAAGCGTCTGACTTTCACTTAGGTCATGATCTCGCGGTTCGTGGGTTCGAGCCCCGCGTCGGGCTCTGTGCTGACAGCTCAGAGCCTGGAGCCTGTTTCGGTCTGTGACTCCCTCTCTCTCTGACCCTCCCCTGCTCACACTGTCTCTCTCTCTCTCTCTCTCTCCTAGAAATAAATAAAAACCTTAAAAAAAATTAAAAAAAAAATACTGGATTGAGGGCCCCTGCGTGGCTCAGTTGGTGAAACGTCCAACTTTGGCTCAGGTCCTGATCTAATGGTTTGTGGGTTTGAATCCTACATCAGGCTCTGTGCTGACAGCTCAGAGCCTGGAGCTGTTTCAGATTCTGTGTCTCCCCCTCTCTCTGTCCCTCCTCTGCTCACACTCTGTCTTTCTCAGAAATAAATAAACGTTAAAAATATTAAATATACTGGATTCTATTTTCTAATATTTTCTTAAGGATATTTAAATAAATGGGCACAAAGGATATTTTGTAGTTTTCTTTTGTGGGAACACCTGTGACAGGTTTGGGGGTCAGAATATTGCTAATGTAATGGAAAAGTTACTTTTACTTCTCTCTGTTTTCTAAAAACACTTCATGTACGGTCTGTCATATTTCTTTGATAAGTGGATGATAGAATTCACTTCTGAAGCCATTTCAGTGTGGAGATTTGAGAAAAAGTTTTTGAATATGAATTTAATATATATGATAAACATGGGTAACTTAGATTCATAAATTATGTTTTTATTTTATTTTTAATACTTATTTATTAATTTTTGAGAGAGAGAGAGTGGGGGAGGGGCAGAGAGAGAGAGAGAGAGAATCTGAAGCTGACTCCAAGCTGTGAGCACAAAGCCCGATATGGGGCTCAAAGTCCCTGAGATCATGACCTGAGCCACAACTGGACACTTAACCAGCTGAGTCGCCCAGGTTTCTGTAAGTCGTGTTTTTAGATGAAATTCTCCATCCTAAGCTATTAAAATTATTGGCATAAAGTTGTTCATAATATCTCATCCTTTTAATGTCTATAGGATCTGTAATAATGTCTCTCCCCTTATTAAATTTTCATTCTTATATAAACAATTTGTGTTTTCTCCCACCACCCCCCCCCGGCTTTTATTTCTGAAGCAAGTCACAGAATAGTTTATCAATATTATTCTTTTCAAAATACCACATTTTTAATTTTGTTGATTTTTCTTTATTTTGATTCCCATTCTTATTTTCACTACTTTCCTTTTTCTATTTTCTTTGGGTTTTCTTTGTTCTTTGTCTCTCTTCTTGATGTAGAAGCTTAGCCACTGATTTTAAACCTTTGTTTTCTAATATAAACGTTTTGAAAGCTTTAAATTTTCCTTTACATACTATTTTCACAGCATCCCACAGGCTTGATACATTATATTTTTATTCTCACTCAGGTAAAAATATTTTCTGATTTTATTTGGGGCTTCTTTTTTGATCCATGAGTTTACTTAGAAGTATGTACTTTAATTTTCACATATGTGAGTGTTTTCCATTTAATCCTTTTTGTTATCGCTTTCTGATTTCACGCACTGTAATCGCAGAATATACTTTGTTTTATTCCAATATTCGGATATTTACTGAGATGTCTTTTATGACCCCAGCAACTCTCTAACTTAGTGAATATTTCTCAGGTGAACTTGAAAAGAATGTGGCTTTGTAGTTTTGAGGTGATGTTCTATCAATGTCAGCTAGGTTCAAACAGTTGGTAGTGCTATTTAAATCTTGGGCATATTTGTTAAATTTTTGTCTATTTGTTCTCTTGAGAACCAGGAGACTGGTGTTGACATTTCTATCACTGTTGATTTGTCTATTTTTCCCTTTAGTCTGCCAATTTTGCCTCATGCATTTGAAACTGTTACTAGCTGCATATACATTTAGGATTGTTCTATGTTCTTGGTAAACTGCACCCTTTATCATTGCATTTTTTACCTCTTTACATCTAGCAAAACTATTTTTCTTGCCTACTTTTTCTGATATTACTATATCTGTACTAGCTGTATTGTGCTTTGTATTTGCATAATATATCATTTTTCATCTTTTTACTTTCACCTTGTTTATGTCTTAGTATTTTAAGTGTGTTTTTCTGTAAAAAGCATACCAGTAAGTCTTGCT
This sequence comes from Crocuta crocuta, assembly GCF_008692635.1. NCBI lineage: Eukaryota > Metazoa > Chordata > Mammalia > Carnivora > Hyaenidae > Crocuta > Crocuta crocuta. Next base: position 5,916,576 of record NW_027530007.1, on the reverse strand, counting down.
TTTTTTTACCCTATTTGGTAATCTCTCTTTTAGTAATGTGTTTAGTTCATTTACATTTAATAAAATTTTGTAAAGATTGGGTTTAACTCTACCATCTTGGCATGTGGTTTTTATTTATCCCATTTGTTTTTTGTTTCTCTCCTCTTTCTTGCATTTTTTTTAGTTAATTATATGTTTCAGTATTTCGTTTTACTTCTTGTATCAATTTTCAGCTACACCTGTTTTGTGTTATGTTTTAATGATTAGTTGGAGATTGAGCGTTCATTTTTTTTTTTTAATGTTTTATTTATTTCTAGGAGAGAGAGCGCGAGAGAGACAGCGTGAGCAGGGGAGGGTCAAAGAGAGAGGGAGTCACAGACTCTGAAACAGGCTCCAGGCTCTGAGCTGTCAGTCAGCACACAGTCCAACGTGGGGCTCGAACCCACGAACCGCGAGATCATGACCGAAGCGAAAGTCAGACGCTTAACCGACTAAGCCACCCAGGCGCCCCGAGGGTTCATTTTTAAGATAGGACATTATACGTTCAAAACTATTATACTCTTCAAGAGCAGTGTAAGAATGTTACAGTGTGTAATTCCAGTTACCCCACTGCTCTTTTTGATTTTGCTTTTCCATATTTTACGTTTACACATGCTCTGAGTTCCAAAATAAATTATAAGAATTTATTTTTTTAAGAATTAAAAAAATGTTTAAGCTATAGGTATATATTTACTACACAAAGAAAGGCATCTAGCACTGACCCAGGTATCTACCCTCTCTGGGCTCAGTCCTCCCTTTCTGCAGTTCTGCCGTTCTATGGAAACTTTTTCCCTTGGTCTAAGAACTTTTTAAAAAACCAGTTCTTATAACTTATTTGCCAATTAACCTGCTGGCAATAAATCTTCTCAGCTCTGTCTCCCAGAAAGCACCTTGAATTCGCTTTTGTATTTGACAACTTCTACTCTGTATATATAATTCTAGTTGGTAGGTTTTCGTTTGGTTTTTTTCCACTTAAAGGGCCATTACATTGTCTTCTGGCCTCCATTGTTTCTAGTGAGAAATGAGCCACAATTTGCGTTTTCCCCTTGTACACAATGTTTCCTGTATCCGTTTTTATCAATTTTTTCTCTTTATTCTTGGCTTTCATTAGTTTGAATTTGATGTATGTGTTTTTTCATTGTATTTATTCTGTTTGGATTTCACTATGCTTCCTAAATCTGTGAAAAACATTGATGTCTTTCATCAGTGTTGGAGAAGTTCTCAACTATCATCTCTTTGATTATTTCTTCCACCTCATTTCCTCTTTTCTGTCCTCCTGGGCACCAAACCCAAGTATTTTAGGTCATTTCATACTATCCACAGATTTTGAATAGCCACTCCCCCCCCCCTTTTTTTTTCTATTTGAGTTTCAATTTGGGTANTTTCGCTCAGCATAACACCCTCAAGGTCCATCCATGTTGCTACACGTGGCCAGATTTCATTCTTTCTCATTGCCATGGAGTATTCCATCGTACAGATAAACCACATCTTCTTGATCCATTCGTCCGTTGACAGACAATTAGGCTCTTTCCATGTGTTGGCTATTGTTGAGAGTGCTGCTATGAACATTGGGGTGCATGTGCCCCTATGCATCAGCACTCCTATATACCTTGGGTAAATCCCTAGCAGTGCTATTGCTGGGTCATAGGGGAGTTCTATTGTTAACTTTTTGAGGAACCTCCACAGTGTTTTCCAGAGGAGCTGCACCAGTTTACATTCCCACCAACAGTGTAGGAGGGTGCCCGTTTCTCCACATCCTTGTCAGCATCTATAGTCTCCTGATTTGTTCATTTTAGCAACTTGATTTTTTTAATAGCTTCCATGTTGCTGAAGGAAAATCCCTATCTCTCTACTGTTTATTTTAATAAACTTTTATTTTGAAATGAATTCAGATTTACAGAAGAGTTGCAAAGAGTATGTGTAAGGTTTCTGTATACTGATCCAGTTTCCTCAAATACATGTCAGCTACCTATAGCCACACCCATCTATTTATGATTTTATCTACGACTGCTTTTACCCCACAGTGAAAGGGTCAAGCATCTATGACAGACACCACCTGGCTGGCAAAGCTTAAAATATTTACTATCTAACCTTTTAAAGAAAAAGATTGCCACCCCCTGCTCTAAGGCTAAAATATTACATAACCATTAGTTTGAACCACTTATCAAAAGTAATAAATTAGCACTGGTACAGCTCTTTTAACTATACCGCAGAGTATTAAAATACAGATTTTCCTTATTTCACCAGTTTTTCTGCTTACATCATTTTTCTGATTGAGAATCCAATCTAGCATGAAGCATTGCATTTAAATATTGGGTCTCCTTAGTCTCCTCCACTCTGTGAAAGTTTCATGATCTTTCCTTATTTTTAAGACCTTGAAACTTTTAAAGAGCTTTGGTCAGGTATTTTGCATAATATCCCTCAGTTTGGATTTATATGACTTTTTTTGTTATGATTAGACTGGGGTTGTGGATTTTGGAGAAGAATACTACAGAGATGAAGTGCACTTCTCATCACAACGTACGAGGGGATACATGATAGCAACATTGCTTATTATCAAGTAATATTAATCTTGATCGCTTGGTTAAGACGGTATCTGCCAATTACTGCAATGTAAAGTTATGACTTTTTCCTTGTCATACTCGATTCTTTGGAAGTGAGTCATTAAATCAAGCACATATTCAAGAGGACTAGACTTAGACTAGACTTCTTCCTGGAGGAAGAAGTAAAAATAGAATCTGTGAACATTTATAAAACCCACCATAGCAATAAACAAATATTTTGGAGGATATACTTTGAGGCTATGCAAATAAGTTGTTTCTCCTTAAGTTTTACCCACTAATTTTAGCATGCATTGGTGAATCGTGCCTACAGTAATAATGGATATGGTGTTCTAGTAAAGATTTTTCTATTTCCCTTGTTCTACATTTATTAATTGGAAATTTCACTATTGGCTTTTGCTTTTTCTTAATAGTTTATTGTCATGTTGGTTTCCATACAACACCCAGTGCTCATCCCCACAAGTGCCTTCCTCCATGCCCATCACCCCGTCACCCCCCTTCCCCTCTCCCTCATACCCATCAGTCCTCAGTTTGTTCTCAACATTCAAGAGTCTCTCTATTGGTTTTTACTTAACTCACTTGTGAAACTCTTACACTGGATCTTTTATTATTCTTTATGATCATTATTTATGTATCATAATCTCAACACTGTTTCCTCCATGAGTTTGCTTCTATTGACTATTTCTTCTCTTCACCAAGGTCACATTTTATTGCTCTCTTATGTCTTGAAATGTTATTGTATGTCAAGCATTTGGGACAAAACAAAAATATCAACTGGTGCACACAATATTTGTCATCATTTGTGAGTGTACTCCTCTTATGTCAGGCCACTGGAGGGGAGGTAATTTGACCTGTAGTTCAAGTAGTATCAGACTTGTACCTTTAATTTGTAGTTTAGTTTACTGCTGGCTCAAAAAATAATATTTTCAAAGTAGGGTCAGGTATTTCTTTCCTGCAGGGCTTGTATTCTGAGCACAAGAAAGACTGCTGTGATCTCTGTAATTTATATTCAAGAGCAAGGTTTCCCATCTGTGGGAAATCTCTCTCTGCTTACCAGCCTGGCGCCACCTTTTTGGGTTCTGAAGAGTTCCCTTTGCTCTCCAGTCCTGCCCCAGCTTTTGAGCAGCTTAGGAGACCTCTCTCTCTCTGATGAGTTTCCCTTAGCAGCTGAAAGGTGTCCAGAGGGCTTTGGATGGACTGTTCTCAGTTGTCCTGCCTTGCCCCAACCCCACCTTCAGAAGAAAGCTCCCTTGAACTTGGGGAGAGTCCCCACACATCTCCGATGTAGGGCACATCTTACTTAGTAAAGAACTTGACAAAGGACCGTGGGTCAGTGCAGGCTCTGTCAGTGACTGGAGTGCTCAGAATTCTAACCTGTTACCAGCCCACCGAGGGCCATTGAAAATGTGCTCAAGTTTTACCTGGTTTTACCTTAGCCCCGTCCAGGTTAGATTCCTCTTCCTCTTGCTCCCCTGCCAGGAAAGAGGGCAACCATGAGTCTCTTCTCTCCTATAATAGGCTTACTTCTTTGCATCCTCAGCCATATAATGAGTTCAGAAAAACAATAATTTTGTAATGTGTGCAATTTGTTCTGGTTGCTGGTGTGAAAGCAAAGGCTTCCTGCTACTCTCGGCATAGTAACCAAGAGTAGACTTCACGTCTGCATATGATTTAATTTAAAGAATGGGTCTTATGTGTTTAAAAAATGTTTGAAAACTTTAAGTTTAACCCAAATCTCCTGGTTAATAGATAAGGAAATTCGGCAGAGGCCAGGCTAGAACACAGTCCAATGCCAGGTGTGGGGGTACATCTTCCTGACAATAGTCTGTTCCACCTACCACTACAGCCACCATCGCCAACACCCTCACCATCAGCGCAACCACCACCACCACCACACAAGAGCCATTTGTCAGACACCCACTTTGGGATAGGTATGCACTAGTTACTCACATGCATTGTCTCATTTTATTTCCATGGCAGGTATCTGAGGTAGGTATTATTATACACACCCATTTTATAGATGAAGAAACCAAGCCTCAGAGCTACGTTCCTTTCCCAAAGAGTAAATTCAAGGTCTTGCACACAAGTCTGTATGGTCCTGTGGTTGACACCCTTGCCTTCCATGACACGGCTTTATTGCCACTCAATTACTCTTACTCTTGGGAGGCCTGGAACCCCGCAGCTGAGCCAGGACCCTTCCTGTCTAGGTCTCTGCCTTTGGTCTGCTCATCTCTTTGCCTCTTCCTTGTAAAGCCCAGATGGAGACCAAGCATAGTGTCCTATATAAACATGTGGAATGTCCCCTTTTGGTGGTGTCACCACACTTATAGATTCAGGTTCCGCCAGGTGGACCGAGACGTGGGTGACCTCAAGCCAAAGCAGCTGGAGCTTGGGTCTGGCAAGAGCCCTTCCCCAGAAGGCCACAGAGCCATCATGTCGAAGGAGGCTCTTGGGCAGGTATATGGAGTCCATCGCTTCTAGGGCCACACTGGAGAAGCCCATTAGCCCCTTGTCTGTGGGATCTGGATATGCACAGCAGGAACACCAGAGACCGAAGACGCCACATGTCACGGCAAGGACCCAGGATGCACCCATCTGTTTGCCTCTTATCTGCAGTGAGGGGGAGGACAGAAAAGGTCAGTAGGGTTGCTCGGGGCGGGGGGTGACTTATTTCACAGACGTGCAGACCAAACGATACCAATATACCAACGGCTGTATAAATCAATGTGCAGAAACGGATGGCACTTTATCAGAGGGCTCTGATGAGGTTTGGATGTTATCTGTGCTCCACAGCCTGGTCCAGGGCAAAGCGTCAGCCCAGGCCGGCAGATGGGGTGTTGGGTCAGTTCTGCCAGGTTCTCACCCCAGAGCCCCAAGCCAGTCCCCTGCCCACCCTCTCTGGACTTGTCTGCAAAGTGCGTGTGAACCAAACCACAGAGTGTGTTGGATATGGCACATTGCTGGTCATCTTGGGTCAAGGGAGGCCTTGGGTGAGCTGGGTGATGCAGAGGAGGGGTCCGCCTCCAGGAGCACGTGCAGTGGGCAGCATGCCAAATAGGAAGGTGGTTCCTTTGAGGGCCCCTCAATGTCTTGTCCATCTGTCTGTCTCAGCACCCACTTGAGAGCCCAGCGTGGAGCCACTGCTGAGCAGATCCCTATTGGACTGAAAGCCAGGCTCAAACTCACACCTGGGGGAGGGCCACACCAGGTGACAAAGTGAACACCATCGTGGCTCAGACCTGCCACCCTCGATCAAGGAAACACGGGCCCAATGCGAGCCAGGGCGGCCGTTGTCCATTTCCATAATCAAATGTTTATGCACCGTTTCCTCCTGCCCTTTCTGCTCTTCTCGCCCCTCTTATTTCTATTTGAGCAAAGTGTGTTCAAACATCCCCTTTTGCCCTGCTGGGGACAAAAAGTGCTTGTAATGTTGGTGTAGCATTTCGGAGAATGAATGCCACATTTGTGTCTATTTGCTGATTGGAATATCGATTTCTTCTTGAAATGAAATGTCACATCCAGGAGATTCAAGACGTCGTGTAGGTAGGGGAAAGCCAAGCTCGACAAGTCCTTCTCCCTGCAGCTCTTACGAGGGCTTACAGTGCCGCCTCCCTCTCTGTGTTGGCCCGTCTCAATCTCAGACTCGGGGAAAGACGGAGCCCAGGCGTCCCATTCCTGGTGCGATTCCCCTGCTGGCTGTCCAGGGCTGATCGGAACAGACAACTGTAGTGTTTGTTATGGCCTATCTGTTATGCCGACCACCAGCAGCCACGTGCCGTTGTCACTGGATAAACACCATTACACAACAGGACGCTGACAGATAAAAGGCAAGGGCTCCGGGTCATCTTCGAGATAAGAGCCCTATTCCCTCCTTGAACAGGAGAATCTGCAGCGATGAACTGACAGGCACCAGGTGGCGCATATTAAAATGGACAAAGGGCTGAGCTGTGTTGGCTGAACGCAGCTGACAATATGGACCAGAGGCAAGTATAGAGCGAGGAGGCATCCCTTCCACTGGGCCTCTCCTTAAGCGTTGATGACAGCCACGTGTTAGAGGCAAGGAGGGCATGCACAGAAGTGCCCGTGTGCTCTGGGAGTGTTTCTGCACAACGGCTCTGTTCTAGAAAGAACTCAGCCCCTCTGATGTGCAAAGGACCAGAGGACTCTCCATCCTTACTTCTATCTCTCAAGGCAGCTGTGATCAGATGTTAACTTAGCCAGGTGTCCGCCCGGCAACGACTCTAGGAAAAGACCCAGGGCACCCGAGCGGCTTAGTCAGTTTAAGTGTCTGACTTCAGCTCAGGTCATGATCTCCCAGTGCGTGAGTTCGAGCCCCTCGTCAGGCTCTGTGCAGAGCCTGGACCCTGCTTTGGATTCTGTGTCTCCCTCTCTCTCTTCCCCTCCCCCATTCAATCTCTCTCTCTCTCTCTCTCTCTCTCTCTCTCTCTCTCAAAATAAATAAACATTTTAAAAAAGACCCAGTAACTGCTTTCCTTTAGGGATCGTCATCTAATTTTCATTCATACACAGGATTTTTTTTTAGCGCCTACTGAATAGCAGTAGACACAGGAGATTCAAAACTGAATGGCCCCTCCCCTCACGGTGGTGATATTTTGATGGGCACAACAGAAGACTCCCCAGAACATTTCAAAAGATAAGGCAATTAACCAGCCCACTGCTACTTAGAATAGTAAGTGCCATCAAGGAGATGAACACAGAAATAAGAACTAAGGAGTCAAACCAGAATTCCATCGCAAATCAGAGCTGGCAAAAGATTTATAGGCAGAGGCCAAGCCCTGGGGTTTGAGAAAATATTAGAGGACACGATGCAGAAATAAAGGGACAATGGACACCAGGATCTATGGGAACCGAGTAAGTCACAGCCACAGGTGACCACCTTCTGTAGCTCATGCTCTTCCCAAGTCCCACTCACGACTCCTCCTGCACAGGGCGCTGGGGACATCACCAGACAGGCCACAGGCTTCGTTTTACCTGTGTTCTTGTCTTTCTTCTGCACCCGCGTCGCCCCCAGCAGGGACATTCTGTCCAGGGGCGTCACGTGTGCTCCAAGCAGGAGACGTGAGCATCAGCGCCTTCCCCCTGCCGACCTGGGAACTGCAAAAACTAATTCCTGTTAAGTGATTTCAGCTTTAAATATCCCCCCTTAGGGTTCATTTAACACAGAAAAGGTCATAAAACATAACTCCAATAATGACAGCTGTTTGCTGTTGAGTCATCGGTTCAAGACCAAGTTTTTCCAACCCCACAGACACCTTCGTTTTGAACCACTTTCCACAGTCCCTGCATCCTGCTTGCCTGGCCGTGTAAACCAGGAAACAGGTGAAGGAGCGAAGGTAGCCCTGGGGGGACACGGAATGTGTGAGCTCACAGAGCACCTGCAGATGTCCAGACAGTCGGGGAGTCGAGATGCAACGTTTCAAACCAGCCCTTCTTGCTTCCTTTCCTCGGTTAATCTGACACTTTTCTCAGTTGCAGGCGACAAGGCAGTAATTCNGGGTGTCCAGCTCCAGCCACGGGCAGACGCAGGGTCTCTCTACTCCACTTGCCTTCCTGTCCCACCAGCTCCATGCATGGGGGGTCCGGAAGGCACCCGCAATGCTGTATCCACACTGCGAAGACACCTCAATTTCCGCCAACCCAACAGCTAATCCTTTTCCTCTCCTGGGCTGGTTCTTGCTTGATTCCACCAAGTCCTGGGGTGGGGGCTGCCCAGCATTGGAGTGGGTCCTGTTCTCTGTCTGCATCTGCACCAGGGGTGACCGTGTCCAGGCTTCTCGCTTGAACCAGACGCCTGCATCTCCTTCGCTGCGTCGGTCGGGTGAGGACTTCCCTCCTGATGCCCACACTGGTGCATCCAGCCACGCACACAGCAGCCACGCCGGGCTATTTCCCAGACACCATCAGCGCCACTGGGTGGCTGGCCCCCTTAGCCCTGACTTGTCCCCCGGCCTCCCTGCCACTGCATGGTGTGTCCTGCAAATGTCCCCTCACTGTCTCTGCTGGCCGTCCCCTCTGCAGGGAGCATTCAGATCCCGCCACTGGCTCCTCTCACCCCCTCACTGAGCAGGAGGTCGGAACTGCCCTTCACCCTGCTGGGGTCCCCTCACCTCCTAACGGCCTATAGGGATTACTGACGGCACCGATCGCTGGAGTCTGGGCTCCTCTGGGGCTGGGAGCTGGGTCCGTTTTGCTCACGAATACACCCCAGCTTCTAAAGTGCTTCCCGATGATAAAATATGCTCAGTAAATCCCTACTGAATAAGTGCCCAGGACTCTCGTGGCCCAGCCTGCTTACTGCAGAGTCAGGGGCTCCTGTGGATGGGGTGCTAATGGCAAACCTATCTGCCTGTGTCAAGCCCATGGGGTATCAAGTTGGACAAGGCGCCCTCTGCTTAAGACCCATGGCTGGGCCACAACAGGTGGGTGGGACACCTGGGAAGGTGCAGGGTTCCCACCATGGATTCCGTGTTCTTAACTGTGTCTTGTCCCACAAAGCCACAAACAGGACCCTCAGGACACGGGATTTCACAGGGAATGGGGTCATCACATCTTACCTCTACCTCCCTGAGGGTGTCCTGCCCCTGATGCACCTGACTTAGTCCCTCAGCTGCACACACTCCCAAATAGGAAGTTACAGCTGAATGCACTCACCTTGTGCACATCTGCCCACAACCCAGCTGAGTTTCTAAATGGCAGGGATGTGACTGGGAATGTGAACTTCGCTCAAGTGGCCTCATAACCCATTCATAAAACCCAGAGTTCACAGATCATCTACTTTAAAGAAATAAGGCAACCCTGGTTTTCCACTGTCTATGGAAACATGGAAGATATAACCATAAAGCTTTAACAGAAAGACCCAGAAATCTGGAGAGGCAGAGGATGTGTCCTGGAACCAGGTAGGAATAAGGAGGTGCCGGGTCCCTCTTTGGATTCCACCATCAGGAGCTCAGTGTCGAGGATACAGAGACACAGAATGGGTATGTCTGGGGTCCCTGCAGGGAGCAGACCGCCCAAGCCAACCCCTCACTGGGTGCGGATGCTGGTGGGCAGAAAGGGAGGTCCATCCTGAGAAGCTAGACCCTAGGGCAACGGCTTCTGCCACCCTCTGCTTCCAACCACAGCGGAGCCGACTTGCCTGAACCAAGTCCTAGGCTGGGCTTATCTGCTGGAGCCACACAGCCTTCCATCTCAGCCGGCACTGGAAACATGGAGAGCCATGTGTCATCATCAGAGGCTATGGCCTCGCTCCTAGGAAGAGTCTGTGCTCTGTCCTGAGGGGCGTGTTTATGGGGGGAAACTGAGAAGCTTCCAAGAAGGACAAGAGAAACTACAAAGCGTTGGCACATTCCTTTAGTGTGATTTTTCTGGTGTTTGCAAATAACTAGGTGCCCAGGAAGGAAGGAGGAAGCAGGAGTGATTACAGATGCTGAGTCAGTGCTTACGGCACAGCTCTGCTGGAATAAAGGTCATGGTGGCCTCGAAGGAGGCTGGGTCTAAATGGGACAGTGCTGACGGCGACCATGGTCAGCATTTCAAGATGCTCACTGAAGACCAGGAGGCACGCACACTTTCCTCCCAGACTCTGCATGAACTCCGTGGCCTAGAAGGAACTATGGTTGTAAGGAAAGCATTGAACGTGGGAAAATCACAGAGCTCATACAATGAAGACTTGGGGACATAAGCGAGCAGCTGTGGTGCCCACGGGAGCATCTCAGCTTCACCTCTACATGAAGGGGGGTGTCTCTCTGGAATAGCACCTGTCTGGGGACCAGTTCTGTCACACCTGATGGGCTTGCTTTCTGCTCATGGCCCCACATTTTCACACCAGATGCCCTTCTGATTTTCTGCACAGCATGACCTCTTGGAGATGAATTTTTACATCCAGCTCCAAAGGTAGCGCCATAGTATCTACAGAGGGCTGGTGTCTGGAGGGGGGAACTGAAGGAACAGGCCGCCCATCCTATGAGACCACAGAGCCTCTCCCCTGATGGGGCAAAAGTCTCACAGTGCAGCTCAGGCAAGGGCGGGGGTGGGTGTTTGTCCCAGCACTTTGGGAGAAGTTTGACTTGTCGACATTGTGTTTTCAGGCGCGTTATCATTCTGAATGCGCCACTCCTGAGATCCGTGCACATCTCTGCTTCTAGCTCCCTGACGGAAAGGAGGAATGGTCATACATGAACTTAATTTAAACATGTTGTGTTTCAGCAGAACTGGACAGAACACGGCCGTTTCTCGATGCCGCTCCCGGCTCCGGTCTGAATCGGAAAACTGACTACTCTAGTCTGCACTGCTCTCCTATGGGGCTTTCTTGCCCCATCTGGGACCTCAACCTTCCAGGCCAGAGGAGGATGAGGAGGGTGCTGTGAATGATCACAATACGGGCTCTGACACCCCTGCCAACAAGCATCCGAGCAGAGCCCCAGAGCGGCCCTTTATCTTATTAGACTCTTCCTCCCTGGGCCTCCCATGCAGTGAGGAGGGCCCATGCAGCTCCCAGCTCCCCACCACCACATCGAGCGTTCCATCATGGCTTTGACAACCAGCCCCCCGCACCAGTCACCCAGGTGCTCCCCGTGAGTTTCAGAGCAAGGAAGGCGCTGGTCTGTTTATTATGTTACCATCTGGGGTTGCACTTGATTACCTCTGAGAGACTGATTATATAGCGGACGGTGGCCAGGAGGCACATAAAAATAGAACTCCGCCCCACAACCTGCAGCAACACACCAGGAAACCGGCCCCTTGCCCACAGTAGCCAGCCCACAGGCGGGCCTGTGACCAGGCAGGCCACCATCTCTAGTGATGATCCAGGAAGCCAGACAATGACCCCGGGGACAGTCGGCCCAGGACGGCCATTGCTGGGTGACTAACTGCAGCTTCTCTAAGTTTTCTCACCGCCCCCAATTCAGGACCAGCTGGAGCACCAAATGTGCTTCCCATCAATCACACAAGGCCCTGATTCTAGCTCACCGTCCCAGCCTCCCCGGGCTGACAGCAAAAACAACACAAAGGAACAACCCAAAATGGAGTCACTGGTCCCCAACAACGAGCCAACAGTGAACCAAGACTTAATCCCCACCCAGCAGCCGTTCCAGCCACTCCAGGAAGTCTAACCTTCGACCAGCAGTCTGGAGCCACCTGCTCGGCCCTGGGAGATGGTCCCCATGACAGGCCACTCCGTCCCCCACAGGGAGGTGACCTTGTCTGAAGCAACCTGCTCATTGCTAGAAACTTCCTTTTCCCGACCCCTCCTGTGCATAAAAGCCTTTCCACATGTAGATAGGATACAGCCCGATTCAGGAACCGTTGGATAAGGCCGACTGGAAGTTCACATCTACTCAGCTGAATTCTGTATTTACCCGGAATCTTCGTTCTCACCTCCACAAAACGCCCCCTCTCCACGGCCTGCATCTGAGTCACACCGAACTGTACTCAACCATGGCCAACTCCGGGCCACAGCACACTCTCCATCCACTGCACGCTCTCTGTCCACGCCGCACCTTCAAACTGGGCCTCAGGGTCCATCACGCACAGGGCCAGATGTCAAAGGCGTTGCAGGTAGACCAGCATCCTGCCCCTCCTGGCTGTCGTGCTGACCGGCAGCACGTTATTAAAGTTCACCTTGAGATCAGCTCTGAAGATCACCAGCTGGGGAGCCAGCCTTTCTGCCCCTGCCTTTAAAAGCTGCAAAAAGCCAGGCGTGAAATTAGCAAACCTCAGGGCAGGCGTGAGGGAGGCGGCCGCAGGGCTTCCGGGCCGGCTCCCCAGAAAGCGCGCGGCTGCCGTCAGCTCCGTGCTTTAATCCCCCCCTTTGTCTGTCTAAGTGCAAGAGCTTTACTCTGTCTACTCAAGCGTCCCTCTTTCAGAAGAAAATACCAGGACACGTTGCATAGGAAGTCAAAAGGGCAGAATGAGGCACTAACTGGCTCCGGACATGTAACACAGAATGGCAAGACCAGACAAAAGTGATTATCGTGGGAGACGAAAGTGCACATTCTTCTATTTTCCAGTCGGCCTCTCTGAGGCTGGGCCTGGAGCTCCCAGCTTGACGGTTTCCATGCTGTGGGAGAAGATGTTCCCTAATTACTCCTCCATCAGGGGAAGCAGCGGAGCCTGGTGGCAGGAGGAAATGATGCTGGCGAAACCAGCAAAAGGCCGGTGAGTAACCAAACATGCCCAAGGGCAAAGGGAAGGTGAAGGGGAGAGGCTGGGTTTGGTCCGTGTGGGGGGAGCCGTGCCCCCCTCTCCTGCTCCAGCACTGGGAAAGACCAGCTGTGGAAGCATCACCGGCTGGGGGGCAGTGGGGGCTCCCGTCTCCCCCACATGTGTCGTCCTCGGGCCTCCCTGCCAGGACCCCCTGGGACGCTGCCAAACCCACTGGGTGGCCCAAGCAGCAGCATCCAAGTTTCTCAGGGAATGGGACCCAGAAGTTTCCAGGGGTCTGTTCATACCCAGAGTGAGCAATAAGGGACAATGCCAGAGGGAAGAGGTGAGGAGGCCTGCAGGGTGAGCAGGAGACCAATCTGGATGCCAGGGCTTCATGGCCCAACTCCTGACGGGTCTACGCAGGCATCTGGAGCTGGAGCAGGGCTGAGCAGCCAGAAGGGGCCACGTGAAGAGAACCCTGAATCCCCAAGACAGGCCTGAGCCCCAGGGCCACCTGGAAACCCATCGGCCAAGCAGACCTGGTGTGGAGACCTAAGACCCTCCCCCACACACACATACGGACCTGTCATTTGCTTCTGCCATGGTTTATGGAAGCTTCGGTCTCCCCTGAACACCACACTCCACTGGGGAGAACAGGCAGAATGGGAGAATGTTTCAGTCCTCAGTCAGACCAGGCGTTAAGCCCATTCGGACAATCTCCACCTCCCTCACCCCCACTCGCAGGGTGGGTGGGAGCTGGGGGCAAACCCACCAGTGCGACAAAGGAATTGCTTCGTCCTGCACAACTCAGCTGTGAGCTACACTGTGAACCCACCTCAGTCAGCAGCTGCAGCGCCTTCTGCCCACCTAGCAGCTACCCGTCAGGAAGCAGGGTCAAGGTTATTCACCCGCTAAGATTTATTGTGAGCCTCGGATGCATCTGGCCCTGGGAATGCTGTGTGCATGGAGGCCGCATTCCGGAGGAAGAGGCACACACATGTGAGCAGCCCCGTGGATCTTATCTGTATGTGGAAATTAATGGAGTCTTTACTACATGATCAGAAATGTTATTGGAACAGAACATTCAGAGACACATGAGATACAAGCCTCTCTCCTTAAAGACCTAGTCATCTAACTGGGACCTGGTCACACACATACACTTGTGCAAACATGTGCTCACAGATGCACATGCAAATACACACACATGTACACATGCAACACAGTGTACATGTGTGCACACACAGATGTGCAATTAGACATATGTGAGCCTGCACACCTATATATAACCACATGTACAATGCACACATGTACTATGTATACTTGTAAGCATCTGTGCATATACATATGGATACATGCACCTAAATGCACATGTGTGTACACATGTGTGCAACTATGAACTCATGGAGGCTGCATACATATACAGATTAATGCACACATACGTATACATGCATGTACAACTATGTGTGTGGGCATGCATATACATGCTAATACAGGAACCCACATGTACACATGAATAATGCATGCATGTACATGTGTGTGACTATTAATACATGTGGGCATGCATACATATACAGGCTCATACATGCACCCACACACACACATGCACACACATATTTGAACACACATATAAACACACATGGACAGGCATGCAAACACATGATACACAAGCATGCACACGAATATGCACATATACACACATACATGCACAGAAACATGCAGATAAATACACATACAAATGTATGTGTGCATATATATATATACGCATACATACACCAAACATACACACATATACATCTTCTTAAAATTGCAAGTAAGTGTGGCATATATCTAGCCCTTGGACTGTGGTATAAATGCTCCAATGACCTCTTTCCCCCCCAACCCCAACCATCCATCATCGCCAAGCCCCCGTCTGGCAGAGTGTCCGCTGGCGTCCTTTCTTACCTGTCTTCCGGCATTAGAGCATCAGTTCCAAGCTGACACACGCTGACAGCAGCAGGGCCACAGGAGCTGGGCAGATTTCATGCCTGGACACCGTGTTGGGCTCCCAGTCAACGATCCGTCAGAATCTGTCAAAGCCAAGAGACAGATCCGCTACATGGGATGGGCTGGCCCTGTCTCCAGTTCCAAGTGCACTTTATAAACCCCTGCTTCATGAACTTCTTTGACCGACGGTGTTGCACTGAGTAACTATGTGGAGATAACCTGCCAAAATATTATCCTTGGCGCTGTCCCCCAGAGAGATGAATGCATTGTGTGCTAACCCGACTGCTGAGACAGCATTTGCTCCAGAGGGGAAGTTGTTTTCCATTTATTAGGCTAAAAAATTATGTCCTTGCATTAGGAGGTCTCGAAGCCAGCCTGGCCGATTATAAATGCATGTTCGTTCATTCGTCCGTCTATCCGTCCCTTAATTTATACACTGTGGGTGGTGAGATCATAAATAGGCCTCAACACACTTGGAGAGGCAGAGAACAAAGGGAAGGGATGGGCATGTGAGTGCGTGTTCAGGAAGCTCTCTTGGCAATAACGAACCCAGTGTCGACGTTGTGTGGCATGTGTGGCGTTGACAGATAGGTCCGGACAACTGGAAACTAAAAGGCTTGGGAGTCGTTTCGTGGAGGTTTTCGAATCCCCAGGGATCATAGCTCACCTCTCTGGAATAACCATCTGTCCGGAACTGCATAGCAGAACGTGGGAAGGACAGGACCACACACAGCACCTGCTGCACGGAGATGCTGTCACGTTCTTGTTGAACGAATAAATAGGGAAGTCCAGGCACACTTCCGTGGGTCCTCCATGGAACGTCTCAGAGACCGCAGGGCAGGTGCTATGTGGGCTGTGTCTTCTCTGAAGGACCGACCGGGGTGGCATCTGCTGCCCAACTCATTCGGGCTGTGGGGAAAACTCATTCCCACGTGGCAGTAAGATCGAGGGCCAGGCTTCCCACAGCTGTTGATGAGATGCTGGCTTTTAGTCCTAAACACCACCGGGGTCCCCCTGCCTAGTGGCCCTCCTGGACCCTCTCTCAACGTGGCTTCTCGCTTCTTCAGGCCAGAAGGAGGTTCTGTCCTCAGAAGGACTCCCATTCCTTTGGTAGTGCATCCCCATAATTAGATCCCTCACACACGACATGATCTTCCCATTCAGTCACCCAAGGTCTACTGATAGGGGACCATGATGAACCTGAAAAACCGCACCATCTTTGCCATATTTTACTGGCAAGTCCCAGGTGTCTCACGGTCAAGGCAAGAGGATTTGACAAGGGCACGACTCACTGGGGGCTGGCTACAGTGCCCATCCCACCCACACACACTGCAGGTAGCAGAACCAAGGCTGAGGATCTATGGGGACCCAGGATCAGAACCCAGCAGGTACTTTTTTCTCCCCTGGACATATTTCTACCCACTTCACCTACATTTGGCTGTGTCCACATAGAAACAGGGCATTCGCTCTCACCCTAAATCAGGTTGTGAGTTCTGTACCATAAAGACCCCGCCCTAGCTGATGAATCAGGGTTCTACAGGGAAACACAAACAACATTCTCCAAGCTCCCACTTGCATGGGGGCACCTGGGTGTACATTTAGACCAGTTGTGCACAGAAGCTGACCACCTCAGAGCCTGCAGTCCACATCCCCAGGGGTCATGGCCCCCAAGGTGCCTGGAGGCAGCACTGAGCAGGTGAAGGGTCCCCCTGTGTGCAGACCAAGCTCGTACCTGTAGAAAGGGAGAGGAAGGGGAATCACGGAGCCTTATCAAGCTATCCCACGAAAGTAAGTCAGTTTGGGAGAATCTGTTGGTTTGGCGACTGCGCAGGCTTTCCCTGTGACCTGCCCTGCTGAGCCGAGCCTTCCCCAAAAGGGGCTGCTTGCTCAGACCCCAGCTGCACCCCTCTTCTGAATCCCTGCTCCTAGGAGTACAACTAGTGTCAGAGAGAACCTATTCCTAAAAAAAACAAAACGAAACAAAATACTCACATCGCACATTAGCAGCTATTATGCCGGAGCTTGGAGCCATCCCAGCCCCTGGGCTCCTTGTCAAATCCTCACGTGGATTCTGTTCTTTTCTGCTTTTCACGTGGTTACGTGCTGCCGCACGGGAGCTCGCTGCCAGTCCTGGGAAGGGGACCCCGTTATTTCGGTCTGTGGTCTTAACTGCTACTCCATCAGAGAAAGAACACGTTTTGCATCTTGCCCACCAATGGGCAGCCACCCCCCACAACTCTCCCTGTTCCCTGTCCGTAGCCTCCTGTGTCATGTCACCCGGGCAGGGGGGCACCTCCTCCCAGTGCTGGCTGGTCTCCGCCTGTCCCCACACGCCTGCAGATGTTCACAAGCACTTTCCACGGGGCTACAGCTGGAGCTGAAAACAACACACACCAGCTTCTGGCCTGCGTGGCGCTGGGGGCCATCTCTTTAGTCCATTCATTCATTCATTCCTCGATATTCTTTGAGTGTCCACTCTCTCCTGGTCCCATGCTGGCCCTGGGAATGCAAACATGAACACCCTGCGCCCTGTGTCACCCGGCCCCTGTCTGGGGCAGGGGATGGACAGTTGCCCGCGGAGGACTGTCATAGGCGATGGCAGTAGGACCACACGCAGGGAGCGTGGAGAAGGGGCCTCAGCGTTGGGAGCTCTTGACACCCACAAACTCGTAAGCCCTCCCTAGGTTCCTGCTTCTCACCAAAGGGGAAGAATAAGCCAGATGGCATCAGGAGTGGGCTCACCCTCCAACTGGCAGATGGCTCCCCAAAACCCAGCCATAGCCTTTGAGGGGTCACCCATTTGTGTGACTCCCCCCAAGGGCCATCCTCACTCCATCTTGGGGAGCCCCTCTGATCCTCCACAGGCGCCTCTGGTTCTGGTATCTGCTGCCATGTCCTTTCCTCTTCAGGATCTCCCTTGGTGCTTGAAGCCCAATGCCAGGACCCTCTCATCCACCCTGATGCCCTGGGGGCTTCAGAGGAGCCACAGTTCACCTCCTCAGCCTCCCTGGGAGGCACTTGGGGTTGGACTTTCTGGACATTCTTGAACAATTCTCCACCAAGGTGCGTTCAAGCCAAAGGTGGAGGAAGGTGGTCTTTACTCCCTACTTTTGGATTCACCTGTTTTGTACTCTGTTTACATCCTCATTCACCAGTCTCCGCCCTGAAAAGACTTTACCTTCTGGAAAGAGCAAAGGACAATGGTCATCTCCTTTTAGTCATTCAAAAACCCTCATCCAGCCAATATCCATTCGCTCTACAAGTATTTATTGAGCAAGTTGCAAGGGCTTCAACGGGTCCTTCCTGGAGAGAAGCTGACTTGAAGCAACGCCAAGGCAGCAAATAGCAAACAGTCCATCAACAGGTCAAGTCGTTTTTAAAAAGCATCTGTTCGCTTTCATAGCTGCTGAAAAAAATCAATAAAAATCCAACATTCATTCCTGAAAAAAACTCTTCATAAACTAAAAACAGAAGGATATTTCTGCCTCATAATCACTAACATGTATATTAAGCCAATGAGCCTTAAATTTAATGTTCAGGGTTTTTAAAAATTTAATGTTTTTTTTAAAGTTAAATATTCAACCAAATATACAGAATCCTTCAATTTTGTATAAGTGGATTTTACAAATATGAGCATATCAGTGGAGGAGACGGTGGTCACTTGGTTATTTCTGGGCTTGGGTATTATCGGTGATTTTTTATTTATTTTTTTTTGGTTTTTTTATTTTTGTTTGTTTACTTTTGTGTTTATTTTCTAAATTCTCTTCACTTCTTTAAAAATCAGCTCTAAAGCAAAGGGGTCCCTAGATGGGACACTTCTCTGGGTGGGTGTGGAGCTGAGCCTGATGGGCAGAGGGTGCCTGGCCCATCACCACGAACAGTGTGGCTCGGAGCCAGCCATCCTTCGCTGTCCCTGGACGGGGAGGGTGGAGAGGGCACACGTGTCCTCTGCATACTGGGGTCCATTGGGCCCCTGAGGGTTGGCAGGAGGGCGCTTCTAATCTACGAGAGTCCCTTGAAGGCCACACCAGAAGTTAATGATGAAACTGTGCCTTGCTTGTGAAACAAATATTTCCTCTCTCTCTCTGTACACAAGGACATAAAAAGGCTCTGTGTGTGCAGGGAGCAAACTTACATGAGACCCGCAGGCCATCAACTTCAGGTAGCTGGGTTCCCGTCTCCACGGAGTCTGTTTGGAGCCTCCTGATGGGTGTTCATCAGACTGCTTTTCATCGTGGGTCTGAGTCACACATCTCGTCATAGTCATGTGTCATCTGGGGACCATGGTAACCCTGCCCTGCAATGAGGAGGTTCCCTAGGCCTCCGTGTCAGCACATAAATCAGCAGAGAAATGACTGGGTAGGGTCCATGCCTGTCTCCAAAGCTGCGGGGCCCCCAGACTGAAAATCTCTAGCCCTCCCCCCCACATCTATGACACTGAGGGGTGGAGGGGACCGAAGTCCGGGGATCGCTGTTGCCTACAGGGAAACCTACGGGGCCCGGCACTTTCTTGGAACAGACGTGCAGATGTCCTGAGCTGTGGTCACTGCCAACACCATGATGCCATGGCAGATGTGCCCAAATTATTGGCTCATGGTTAGCTTTCTCCCTTCCCCCAGAGGGTCATAAACAGAAAATCCCTAAAGTTACACAATCTGTTTCCTCCTGTGTAAGAAGGGAGGCTAAATGGGTCCCGCAAGGAGTTGAGAGAGGGAGGGAGGGAGAAACACTCCGGCCTCTCTCTTCCTTCCCGCTGATCTCCCACCCATCCCTCCCCTGTGGCAAGAAAGTCTGGGAAATGTGGTGTGTGGGACACGGCTCCCAGAACCCAGAGCGGGGACGAGTAAGAGGAGGAGAGGCCAGAGCAAAGGGAAAATGGCCAATGCAAGTTACCGTAGGCGACTCACCCACCAGACACAGGAAGGGAACCGTGGAGTTTTAAACACTGCCGTACCACCTGTAAGCTGATGGGAGTCCAGAGGACACAGAGAATGTTCTGGATGGAAACATTCTGGAATGATCTGCCGGAGGAGGTGGCACTGGAAGGCCAGGTCCTGCTGTCCATCAGTGAGAAGAAAGAAAGAGCAGGGGAGTGAGCCTCTCAGCAGCTCTGAAACCCCTCCACCTGCGGATTCCAGGCCCTTCCGCCAGCAGGACCCTCCCGGCCACTCTCCTTCTGGAATCAAGAAGGTGCAAATCTCAANTTCTCCATCCCCAGAAGCTCTGCCCTGCATGGCCCTGGGGACGCCTGTCCTGAGAATCCCCCCCACCCCCACCCCAGCCCAGCCCAACGGAGAGACGTTGTGAGCAGACACAGCTCCCTGCTAGGGCAGCACAGGGAATTCAGCAAAGAGGTGAGCCCCACCCCACTGCCTGAGCTGCCCCTAAAATCACCCCCCCTCACCCGGGGCTGGAAAAACACACCACCTGCAGGCAGGAGTTTCAGGGGGATACACCAACCTCAAAGAACCAAAGGATGGAAGTCTAGTCCCACCCTCCTGGGGGCTCAGCCATCAGACGGGCATGCTGGAAGAGAGCAACACCCGTTTTCCCCATGCTTCTAGAAAACTCATTAAATATGACTATTTTATGAGCCATGCGGGAAGATGGAGCAAGAGCCCAGCCCCATGGTGGCCCTGGGCGGCTCTGAGTGACCCAGGGTGCAGTTCCTCAGTGGTGACCGCCCACGGGACGCCTCGCTCCTGAGTCACCCATGGCCCGCTCGCTGTGATAAGCTCACTCGACCTAGAGAGCTTTCTCCCTGGATTTCAACCGTCCTCAGATCTGAGAGGAAGACACACTACAAGGAAAGATAGCTCGAACATTAGTATCTGCATTTAAAAACTCCCAAGGGGTTAAAATCCAATTACCTCCTGGATGGAGCTCCGCTTCTCCGTTCTAAATTAATTACCGAACATTCCCATTTTCACCTCCTCTTTCTCCCTCTCGCATTTTCTCAGAAGACAAAATTGCTGCACAAACCATCTTAGTGAGAGAGCGCCGTGGGCAAGGGTATCTGTCTTGGGAGAGGGGTGCCTGAGTCACGGACTGCAGGGGGGAAGCCCCACGATGGCTGAGGTGCCGACGCCACCAGGATGGAGCCCAGGACCCTTCACCCGGGACAGACTGGAATGGGCTCACGGGCTCGGGTTTGGAATTCAGGGTAGATGCCGTGTTCCAGGAAGCAGTAAAATGTTGGTGGGACAGAGTGCTGCGCGGGCTCCCCAGCCGTTTTTTCACTTGGCCTTGGATCGCAGCGCCGGATGCCCTCAGCAGAGCGAACTTCCCAACTGCTCTCTGCTCAGGTTGAAGGGAAACGGGTTCTGTTCCGAGCACGCAGCGCTGATGCGTCAAAGCAGGCCACCTGGCACGGGGAGCTGTGCAGGGTGAAACTCTGCCAAGAATAACCTGTCAAGGACAAGCATCTCCTAGAAAGGATCAATAATCCACCAGCCTCCAGCCTGCTCCTCCTGGACAGAAGGGACGGTGGTGAATGAGGTCACTCAGAGCAAGAAGAGGAGGGGGTGGAGGGCAGGTGTGGGCACCGACCCAGGATGCCCAGTGGGAAAGGGAGGTCCTAGAGAGGAGCCGACGGCCCAGCCCTTCGTCACACTGCAGGCACTCCGCGAACGCTCCATCGATGCCTGATATTTGTGACTTTGCAGTGTAGGAGCCATAAGGCCCGTGCCCCAAGTCACGTGGGTCTTATCTTCCACCAGCGTCCACGGGCGCAGCCTAACCAGACCAGCCAAAGGTGCACAGGCACTCTCTCCTCCAGGGCTGGCGCGGGTTGGATCCATTTCCCACTGGCCTGGAGTCTCTGTCTGACTCTGTCTTTTGGGGACATGAGTCTCACTTTCCCGGAGGCCCCGCGTGGACAAGTGATTTCTCCAAGGGTGTGGATGAATGGAGGGAAGGGGAGCAGCACTTTCCCTCAGGGGATTAGGCAGGTCTGGGATCCCACAACAGACAGAAGAAGCCAGAGAGGGGAGGCAGCCTCGTGAGCACTGACTAACACGGCACTGACCACCCCCTACCCCCCACCCCGCCCCCAACGGNAGGGGTGTTTTAACCCCAGGGATGAGAAGCTGAGATCAGAGTGCTTGAAAGGCTTGTTCTCAAGCCCCCAGCCAGGAAGTGATACGGGTGGGATTTGAAAGCAAGACTGTGGGGCCCCCGAGCACTTTTCTCTACCCTGTTCTGTCCCCCGAAGAGGGACATCTGAGGCGGAGAAAGCATCAGAGCCACAGGGTCTGGACATTCCCCTGTCCCACTGGTGATGGACGAGGCACACCCCGGGAGCCGCCATGTCAGCCCCAGGGCCAGCTTCCCTCTCCAGGCATCCTCTCCTGGGCCTCCAGAACTCAGAGCAACCCCGGGGCCAGCCAGCACCCAGCATCAGTGTGCCAGGAACCCCAAAGTTCCGGATGCCTGTGGCCAGCCCGAGCTTCGGAGAGAGGGGGTGCTCCCCGCCCTGGCCCGGCTGCTGTGGGGGCTCACGGCCCATCGGCCGCCTCAGGGCGGCTGCCCCAGGGCCATCCAGGCCACTGTGGTTCTCGGAGGCCCTCCTCTGTTCTCACCTGCACGCTCAGGACCAAGACGCAACTGATGTCTACTGAGTGTTTCCTCTGTGCCCAGACTTTATGCATTATTTTATTCTATCCCCATGGCAGCAGCGCAAGGTAGGTGTTCTATTATTTGTAATTATTTCATTACATTACAATATACTGCACTACATTATACTATACTAAATATATTATATTATATTATATTGTATTACATTATACTATACTAAATATATTATATTGTGTTATATTTATTGTATTACATTATATTATACTAAACTATACTATATTATATATATTATTCCTATTTTCATTCTGATTTTCAGGAAACTAAGGTCCAGAGATACCAAATAAATTGATAAGCCACGTGGTGACCTGTAAAATTCGGGTCTGTGTTACCCCAAATCTATGTTCCTGATCACTTGGCCAAAATTAAATAAAATTGCAGTTTGATGCCTAAACATGTATCATACACATCTCCTAGAGGGTATATACACATTGTGTGTGAATATATGGGTATATATACACTCACTTTGTGAGTGCATGTACACACATATGCACACATATCGCATAAAATAAAATACATGTACATGTAGAAATATATGTTTATACACACATATTTTCCATTTAGTTACGTGCACTGACTTATTCCTCTTGGGATTCAGTCTAGACACCAGAATGATACTGTTGCTTAGACAGCTTGTATGATTTAACTCCAATTATTTTTATAATGAAGTTATTTAAACAAGCATAAATATAGACCTAGGTGCAAACTGCTTATGCATAGAGCTTCTATGCAACTACAGAAACAAAATAAGTTCAAACACAAACAAAACTCTAAACCAAGAGATCTCACGTTAACGCCGCTCTTTCCTGAAACCAAATGTGTCATGTACTTGTCCGAGGTTTGATAAATCAGCTTGAGTATTTTGGTTTGGAGCGTGATGGACCATGGGTTCATTCATCAGCATCACGGTCTTTAACTTTTTTTAACAGTAAACTCATTTTTAACCATTGATTCATCATTTTTATGAACCAACGCAGTTAAACAGAGCAACACAAAATTTATTACTGAAAAAGAATTCTGTGAAGACTGTTCATCTTGAAATTCTTTTCTTGGCCTGGCAGGTTCAGGCAAGGCTGGTTTTGGGGTCGGGCACCCTGAGCTGAGTAATGGCAGCAACTTAACTCTGGGGCACCATGGGGCACGCAACCTTCCTACTGTCTTCTCTCCCTTGTTCTTTGTGGGGCCCGCGGCGACAGAGAGTCACCTCTGTGGGGACCCAACATCACACAGGACAAATCATGGGTGTAGACAGAAATTGTGCGTTTGGTGTGAGGCAGACGTCCCCAGGAGACACACAGCACCCACTGCTGCTCTGAGTTACGACTCACCGAAAACACGTCATTTAGGAATGGCTCGCTGCTCTCTGGAAGCCCCTGGGAGCGAGCGCATCCCAGACCTTCTCAGACGCTGAGAAGCACTGCTGAAATCACGGATCCCCTGAAAGATTGCTCTGGAAGCTCAAATCAGCATCCTGGGTCCGAAAGAGGACAGGTGGGAAGTCACAGAGGAGACATCTTGCTGCAGCATTCGCCGCCTGGGTTTTGTTTTCGTGACAATATGGCTCCAATTAAAAACAAAAGGCGAGACTCAGCAGTGAGCGTTCTGCCTGGCAGTGGCCCCACCATCTCTTAGGGAGTCACATCAGGACATCGGGGTAGGAAATGCCGCCGCCGGTGGAGGGGCCGTGGGCTCCGTTATCCAGTCCAGGAAAGGGTCCTCCTCTGTCGCTTCTGCAGTCCGACGGGTCTGTTTGGGGGCCGTAATGAAGGGGTTTCAACGGCAGAAATCTGTTCTCTCGGGCCCCCGAGGCTGGAAGTTGAAAAGCACCAGGTTGGCAGTGCTGACTCCTGAAACCCCCGTGCCCTGGCATCGTCTCCCTCTTGTGTGTGTCTGCGTCCCCACCTCTTATAAGGACAGCAGTCAGGTTGGGCTAGGACTCTCCACGTGACCTCATGTTACATGAATCGTCTCTATAAAGACCCTGTCTCCCTATCACAACCTGAGGTCCTGGGGGTTAGAACTTCCACATATGAATTTGGGGTGGGGTACACAGTTCAGCCCAGAGCCCATTGCATGAGCCTGACCCTGCTGGACAGATGGCCTCCGTGAGCCTACGACATGGGATCTCCCCTCGAAGGGGGTAGCTGGAGACACCAGCTCGTGACTTGAAAGATCTCGGACTTGAGGGAGGGGGCTGGGAAACGCGGAGAGGGCCAGAGCCACTGGAGTGAGTCAGAACACCTCCCCAGAGTGGCCATTAGCGGTTTCTGCACACGAAAAAGGAAATCCGAGCGTTTCTCTAATTACTGCAGGTTAATTAGTCCCCCTCAACATTTTTGGAAAGAAGAGCACCTCATCACAACATCAATCATTGAAACGCACTCCCTGCCTGGCACGGCTGGAGGAAGGAGGGCCCTGGAAGAGAGAGGCACGGCCAGGCCCCCCGCTCTCCCGCCGGCCACCTCTACCTGAACGCAGTGGGGAGTCCAGACTTCTCGCCTGGGCTCGGCTGAAAACGCTCAACAGAAGCCAAAGATTCGGGTTGGGGTGGGGTGGGGGGGTGGTAGCCATGGCACCAGAAAGGAGGGCACAGGGCGTAAACACATTTCTCAAAGCAGATTCCCAGAGACGAGGTCTGGGTTTCCAGGGGCACAGGGAGAAGTTCATCGCTATCACCACTCACACTTTTCCCACCTCTCACCCCAGGAAGGGGGCCAGGGCAGCTGATTCAACACACACGTCTCCATGTCCCTATACATAGTGAGCCACAGTCCTAATTAATAAAATCTTGGTCTGTGGAAGTGGTTCTCAATGTTGGCTTATGTTGTACTCAACTGATCTCATTGGTCTTGGTGCACTGGGATTTTTAAACTCTCCCCATGTTGTATAAATGAGCCCCAAGGGGAAAGTCACTGGTACACAGAATATAGCAGAAATTCCCACGGCATAGTGATAAGATAGAGCGGCCATAACAAAGCGCCACAGCTGGGGGCCAAAAGTTCTGGAGGAAGGAAGTCTGAGATCACGGGGTCAACAGGTTGGGTTTTCTCTTGAGGATGTTTTCTCTTGTGTATTGACCGCCATCCTCACCCTGGGTCCCCACATGCTTTTCCTTCCATGTGTGTCTGTGTTCTGGTCTCTTCTTCTTATAAGGACACCCAATGACTTCATTTTACTTGACTACTTCTTTATTTTTTTTAAATATTTGTTTATTTTTGAGAAAGAGCATGAGAGTGCATGAGCAGGGGAGGGGCAGGGAGAGAAGGAGAGAGAGAATGCCAAGCAGGCTCTGTGCCATCAGCACAGAGCCCATTGTGGGGCTTGATCTCATGAACCATAAGATTGCGACCTCAGCCCAAATCAAGAGTTGGATGCTCAACCAACCGAGCCACCCAGGCTCCCCTCTAATTACTTCTTTAAATAAGACACAGTCTCCAAATATACGTTCTGAGGTCCTGGGGTTTAAGACATCAAGACATGAATTTGGGGGCAGAGGGGTGTAATTCAGCCCATAACATGTGGCTTTGGAAAACTTTCTGATCTTTATACTTTACTGTAGAGTTTCTCAATGGCAGCACCATTGACATTTGGGGCCTGATAATTCTTCACTGAGGGTCTGTCCATGCCTTGTAAGATGTCTTCCAGTGTCCTTGGCCTCCACCCACTGGTGTCCATAGCACCTGCCCACCTATCTCAATGACCATGTCCAGGTGCTGCCCAGTGTCCCTGAGCGGAGGGGCAAAGTCGTGCCCAGTGAAGTCCTTTCCAAAGGGCACTGAGAGGGGCACTGATCCCCTGGGGTCCTCTGCAAAATAGGGAAGTATTTATCCTTTCAATGAATATTTGTCAGACCTGCACTATTCTCAGCATCAACACAGATGAGTCGCTACCTGTAGGCAGCTTCCAGTGTAGACTCTGCTCATCACAGGAAATCACATGTAGAGAAAAGTGCTATCACAGGAAAAGCACAGTTCAGAGACAAAAATACTTGCCCAGAGGTGGATGACCACCTCTTTTATAGTAGCTTTGCTGAGATATAATTCCTGTATCATACAATTTGCTCATTTAATGTGCACAGTTTAGGGACACTTGGGTGGCTCAGTCTGTTAAACATCTGGCTTTAGCTCAGATCGTAATCTCTCAGTTCATGGGTTCAAGCCCTGCATTGGGCTCTGTGCTGACAGGTCAGAGCCTGAAGCCTGCTTCAGAGTCTGTGCCTCCCTCTCTCTCTCTGCCCTCCCTTGCTTGAGCTCTGTCTCTCTCTGTCTCTCTAAAATAAATATTTAAATTTTTTGTTTTAAAATTAAGTGCACAGTTTAATAGTTTTTAGTACATTCACAGAGTTGTACAACCATGGCCACAGCTGATTTTAGAACATTTTCACCACCCCAGGAATCACCATCCCCATGAGCAGCCCCTCCTCATTTTCCCCCAGCCCACCCCCAGCCCCTGGCAACCAGTAATCTCCTTTCAGTGTCTATGGATTTGCCTCTTCTGGACGTTTTGCATAAATGGAATCACACAATATAAGACCTTTGGCGACTGACTTACCCACTTAGCATAGGTCTTTAAAAACCTAACCACGGGCGCCTGGGTGGCTTAGTCGGTTAAGCGTCCGACTTTCGCTTAGGTCATGATCTCGCGGTTCGTGGGTTCGAGCCCCGCGTCCGGCTCTGTGCTGACTGCCAGCTCAGAGCCTGGAGCCTGTTTCAGTCTGTGACTCCCTCTCTCTCTGACCCTCCCCTGCTCACGCTGTCTCTCTCTCTCTCTCTCTCTCTCCTTGAAATAAATAAAACATTAAAAAAATAATAATAAAAAATAAAAAAAATAAAAACCTAACCACTTAGCATGTCTTCAGG
Organism: Crocuta crocuta; assembly: GCF_008692635.1. NCBI lineage: Eukaryota > Metazoa > Chordata > Mammalia > Carnivora > Hyaenidae > Crocuta > Crocuta crocuta. Next base: position 5,889,359 of record NW_027530007.1, on the reverse strand, counting down.
GTTCATTCACTTCGTAGCGTGTGACCAATACTTCATTTCTTCTCACTGCTGATTAATGTGTGTGTGTGTGTGTGTGTGTGTGTCTGGGTGTCTCGGTTCTCAGTGGATTAAGCATCTGACTCTGATCAGGTCTTGATCTCACTGTGTGTGGATTCAAGCCCTGCGTCGGGCTCTGTGCTGACAGCTCAGAGCCTGGAGCCTGTTTCAGATTCTGTCTCCCTCTCTCTCTGCCTCCCATCCCACTCATGCCCTGTCTCTCTCTGTCTCTCAAAAATGAATTAAAATGTTTATATATATATATGTATATGTATGTATGTGTGTATGTATATATATGTGTGTGTGTGTGTGTGTATATATATATATATATATATATATGGCTTATTTTATATGCCCTTGATCAGCTGATGGGCATGTGGGACACTTCCACTTTTTTGACCATTGCAGAGACTGCAAACATCCACGTGTGAGATTTTGTGCGTGGCATGTCTTCATTTCGGTTGTACACGTCCCTCTGAGTGGAATTGCAGGATCACACGTGAGTCCATCTCTGCATCGGAGGAACCGCCAGTTCTGCACAAGGTCAGGGGCACCGTCTTATTTCCACCAGCAGGTGTGAGGGCTGTGGGCGCTCCCCACCCTCTTCAGCACCCTCTGCTGTCCTTTCCTGGGGCCGCCCTGCGTGTGAAGTGGTGCCTCCCATGGCTCTGATTTGTATTTCTCTGATGGCTAATGATGAGCATCTTCTCCCGGTTGGGCCATTCATGCATCTTCTCCGGAGAAATGTCTATTCAGTTCCTTCAGCCATCTTTAAATGGCTAAATACTATCCCCTTATTATTGAGTTGTGAGAGTCCTTTATATATTCTAGATGCAAGCCGTGTATCAGAAATACGATTTGCAAAAACATTTCCTAGTCTGTGGGTTATCTTTCTGGTACTTTCTGGATGGTATCCAACTGTGGAGCCCAAGACTTTTCAGTTTTGATGAGTTCCAACATGTCTGTTTCCTTTGCTCTAGGGGGAGCCTCTGGTTTTCTAAGCCCACCTCCTCAGGTGTAGACCCTGTGCCCTGAGAGAGAGCTGGGGGAGGGGGATCGAGGCACGTGCGCTCTCGGCCCTCTGCCTGCCACACCGGAGTGCAGTCCCCACGGGCAGGCAGGGCTGGAGGAGGAAGGATGGCCCTGACCTATGGGTGTCACTAGGAACCAGCATCTCCCAGTGGAGTTATGGGGGCTGAGACGCTGGCAGCCTGCCCCTCCTGCTGAGATGCCCCAGCAGCTCCCCTGACCCTGACGGAGTCCTGGAGGAAGAGGGGTCCCATCTTCTTGGCCACACCCATGCAGGGGAGGCCTCTGCCACAGTGTGTTGGTGGGGAGCACAGGGAGGGAGCAGGGAGCGCGGGGATCCCGTACCACAGACTCACTGTTCTTACTGGGTTTTAGTAGATTTTTCAGAAGAAATGCTTCTTCATTTGCGTTGTGCCCTTGGGGCAATTTCCAGAGACTGTAACTGGCTTTTTGTTTTTAGTTGTCCTGGGTTTTGCTTGTTTCACCAAAAAGCAGGTCCAGGAACTCCTCACACTGTGGTCCTCAAAGCTAACCCTTAGTAGCCTTTTTTTCAAAGGGGAGGTTTTACTGGTCACAAGGGAGCTGGAAGATGCAGACAGACACGCCTGCAGAGGGGTCTGGGTGCTGTGGGGTTAGACCACTTGCAACAAGATCCCGAAGCAGAACAGAATTTGTACAAAGAACCGCAGAAAGCCGGTGCGGGGGCTCCGGTTAAGTGTGACCGACTGAACACAAATATTACCTCTGCTTCCTCCCAAAACCCCACCTAAATAACAAGAAAGGAACAAAGGAATCACGGACATAATAGCAACGAGATCCGGTGAGAGTATAGCAAAGAAATGAGTTGACAACAGTTTGGAAATGGAAGAGCAGATGTTCAAATGGCCTGGGTTCAGCCGACTACGAAAGCCGAGATGTAAGCCTGCTGGGAACGCGTGAACCAATTTCTCTCACAGAGCCCGGAAAAGCTCAGGCTCGCAGGTGCCAGTGATTCTAAGGGAAGCATGAAAACAGAAAACAGAGCTGAGCACAGGGGGCAAGGTTTGCACAGGAGCAGATCAACCCCACGACTGCCTCTCCCCACCCCCAATCAAGGGACAAAAATGGGGGTCCACGGTCTGCACCCATGAACATAAGGATGAAACACAGAGCGAGAAACGGGTAGAGCCTTCATGCTGAACAGGGCGGGTCCGCTCCCTCCCCTGCCCTGCTCCCCGAGTGCTGGAGGCGAAGCCCACGGCCCTGGACACCAGGCGCTCTCCTGGGAAGGTCGCCGGTCCGGCATCTCAGCCTGCCTCACCGGTGCTCGGGGACCCCGCCTGAACCAGCCCCACCACGCACGCAGATCTTCCATGGAGGCGCGGGGTCTTTTTATTCTTATTCTTATCTTTGTTTTGCACCTCGCTCTTAAATATAACCGCACAAATATTTTAGGAAAGCTTACAACAAAAAAGTCAAGAGACCAAAAGAAGCAAACACAGTAAGGAACTCAAAGGAGACAGAAATAATGCAAGAAGCCAGAGAGGGCTCCACGGATGTAAAATTGATGACAAACCAGATATAAGGGAATACATTGTAACCTGTGAGAAAGAACAGAATGTTCCCTTTAAAGAGGAACGCATTCAGAGAAACAGGAAAAGCTTTTAGAAATTAAAAATATGCGGGTAGAAATTAAAATTTGAATAGAAACGTGGAGAAATAAAGTTGGGGGAATTTCCTGGAAAGAAGGACAGCAGTACAAAGAGGTGGAAAATGAGAGAAGAAAATTGGAAGATCCATCTGCTTAATGGCTTACTGACAGAAATTCCAGAAAGGGGACACACACACACACACACACACACACACACACACACACACCACCAGAGGAGAGAAACAGTTTCCAGGAAGGAAGGATTGCAGCGTCTACACTGAAGGGATCTGCTGAGCACAGTAACTGAAAAGACCCATCCAAGGCTCCTGGTGGTGCAATCCTAGAACACTGGGCATTAAGAGATGTCGTAGAAGCTTCCAGAGACCTTGCCAGCCGCCTGAACACCAGGATCAAAGTGGTGTTGGATTTCTCTGAACACCTGCGAAGTTCAAGAGGAGAATCTCCACCGAAGCATCTATACCCGCCTAAACTACGAATTAAGTGTGAGGGTGGGGTGTAGACCCTTCAAAGTCAAGAGATCTCGAACAATTGGGTTCCCACGCCCCCTTTTTCATGGAGTCACTAGAGGATTGGTTCTGTCAGAATCTGGAGTGAATCATGGAGGTGAAGACATGAGTCCAGGGAGGTGAGGGCTTGTGCGGGGTGACAGCAAAGGAAGTCCCCAGACCAAGTTCATGCAACAACTCTAGAGAGTAACTCAGGGAGCGAGGCTACCCAGAAGGATAAAAATTGAACTTTTAGGGGCGCCTAGGGGGTGCTCAGTCAGTTAAGCATCCAACTTCAGCTCATGTCATGATCTCACAGTCTGTGGGTTCGAGCCCCATGTTGGGCTCTGTGCTGACAGCTCAGAGCCTGGAGCCTGGATTCTGTGTCTCCCTCCTTTCTGCCCTTTCCCCACTTGTCCCCTACCCTCAAAAATAAACATTAAAAAAATTAAGATTTGGGGGCACCTGGGTGGCTCAGTGGTTAAGCATCCGAATTCAGCTCAGGTCATGATCTCATGGTTTGTAAGTTCAAGCCCCACATCAGGCTCTGTGCTGACAGCTCGGAGCCTGGAGCCTGCTTTGGATTCTGTCTCCCTCTCTGCTCCTCCCCTGCTCGTGCTCTGTTTCTCTCGCACAAATAAACATTTAAAAAAAAGTTTTTTAAAAAATTAAGATTTAAAAATGGAACTGTGAGCCTACCTGAGATTTTCGGCCAAAATGCAAGTAATGTTATCGCTCCTGTCGACTATTCGGACACATTAGATAGGTGCGTGCAAACCCGGAAAATGAAAATACAGGCGGTTACTCATTCCAGGGAAAACACGAAGCTGATCAGGAGAGGAAATGAAATCATAGAACTACTTTGTGGCTCAGCTGTGAATAATAATTACATAATTATGTAAATGCTGAATATCGATCTAACCACAAATTATGCTGTTGGGAGGGAGGGGGCGGGGAGCTGTGTGTGTGTTTTCTGTTGTCTGGCCGGGTTCAGAGCGCAAAGCTTAGACTGAAATCCTGATCCTCGAGCGCGGGATCCGTGGAGAAGCAACTGAAATTAAAAAGAAAAAGTCAGATAAGCATTTTTTTTTTTTTTTACAAATACCAAGGCCGGAGTAGAAACAGGGGTTTAAAGAGCTGAAGGTCTGGCTCCGGGAAGCGTCAGGAAGGGTGAGGAGGGCAAATCAAGGGCGGGCTGGCCTTCTCTCATCTGTGTAGAACCATTAAAAGGTGTTTTAAGCAATGGAACATAGAGAAGACAGAGGGGTCAACCGAGTGTCCTAAGCCAGTGGGAGAGGGATGGGGGCGGGGAGGGAGCCGGAGAGATGGGCAGGCTGGGGGCCGTGTTCAGGGGCCCCGTTCAGCTGCAGGGGTGGGGCAGGAGCCTCACCAGGCAGGAGATGACGGGGCTTGGGGGGCTGCAGAGGAGACAGAGAGGGGCAGCGGCCAGGCTCTGCCCGTGAGCCGGAAGCCAGAGGAAGAGGGAGAGGGAGGGAAAATGTTGCCCCTGAGATTCTGGCCTGGGTGAGCCGTGGAGGGAAGGAAGCCTGGGGGAGAGAGGAGTGTAGGCGGTAAAGCCGGAATCCTGCCTGCGTGTTAAGGATTCTCAGGCTGCCCTAACAGAGTGCCCCAAGCCGGCAGCTTAAAACAACAGAATTTAATCTGTCACAGCTCCGGGGTCCAGAAATCCGAAGTCTTGGGGTCTGGAGGGCTATGCTCCCCCAGAGGCTCTGCAGGAGTCTGTCCTTACCTCTTCCGGCCTCTAGGGGTGCCGTTCGGTCTCGGCCTTCCCGGACTTCAGCTGCGTCTGCTCTGAGCCTCTGTCGTCACAGGGTGTTTCCCTGTTTCTGGTGTCAACACGTCCCTCCTCTTTTTTTTTTTTTTTAATTTTTTATACTTTATTTTTGAGAGAGAGAGAGAGACACAGCATGAGCAGGGGAGGGTCAGAGAGAGAGGGAGACACAGAATCTGAAGCAGCTCCAGGCTCTGAGCTGTCAGCACAGAGCCCGACACGGGGCTCGAACCCACGAACTGTGAGATCCTGACCTGAGCCGAAGTCAGACGCTCAACCGACTGAGCCACCGGGCGCCCCAGCACTTCCCGCCTCTTATAAGGACACAGGCATGTTGGCTTCGGGCCCACCCTCATGACCTCATCCTCACTGATTACATCCATCTGCAAATATTTCCAAATAAGGTCACGTTCACAAGGGTCAGGGCTGCGACCTGAACAGTGGGAGGTGCGATGCCACCTTAACAGACTCGCGTCGCAGCGAAATGGGTTTGGAAGACGCCTTCTAGGGAATCCTGCTCTTGGAGGCTCTGAGAAGTCCTGCAGTCATGCTCCATGTGTTTTCTCCAAAGACCCGCGAATGTGTCGGATGGCCCAGGGCTTCTTCCTACGACCCCCTGGCTGACTCCAGCAGGGGGTCATGGCCCTGCCGTGCAGGGCCCCTGGCACCCTGTCAGATGGCTCAGCGTTGGTGACACGGCCATCATGGCAGGAGGAAGTTTGTGGCTCCCACTCTGGGGAACGAGGAGGAGGAGGGAGTCTCCAGAGATAGGAGGGGCCTGGGGACAAGGAGCGGATAAGGAATGAGGAGCTCGGAGCACGGGGTGCGGAGGGCCACCCGTCTCCCCCCGGCCACTAGCCTTCCTCCCCTTTCTTCCACGTGCTCTCTCTCTGCCAAGGAGGCTCTGTGATCTTTGTTCCAGGTCGAGCACACAGCTCCCAAAGCCCTTGGAATGAGGGAGAGGAGCAAGCCTTGTCATTCATTTGGATCCTGAGTCCACACTCAACAGATGACTCCGGGTGATGTCCCTGCAGAGCGTCAGGATGGGGCTGGTCCCCAGAAAGGCTGAGTGATTGGAGGGCTGGAAATTTCAGCCCCGTCCTCCGACCTCCAGGGAGGGGAGGAGGGGCAGAGATAAACAGTCTGGAACAAGGAGATTTGATGTGCTTCCAGGCTGGTGGTCACGGGGAAGCGTGGAGCGGGGCACCTCAGTCTTCCGGGGAAGTTTCTATGCGTCCTTCCGTTGGCTGTTCGAGGGTCATAGACTCTGTAATAAACAGATGAGCCTGAGTGAAGCACTTTCCTGAGTTCCGTGAGTCACCCTCCTACATCACAGAGCCTGAGCAGGGGCCATGGGAACCCCTGATCGGTAGTCAGTCTGTCAGAAAAATGGGTGGTCCTGGACTCTGAACTGGTGTCTGACATGGGGGTGTCTTGTGGGACTGAGCCCTCTAACCTGTGAAATCTGACACTGACTCCAGCTTGTTGGGGTCAGAATTAGGTTGAATTATAGGACCCCCAGCTTGTGTGGGAGAACCAGAGAACTGGCTATTGTCTGAGAACACACCCCAGCCTCTGAAGCAAAAGGCCTTTGGATCCCAACCCAGCCACAGTCCCTTTGGGATTTTCACCAGCAAATCCCAGTGCACAGACCCAGAGCCAGCCACCCTGGTCTGGCTAAACGGCTCTCCTCTGACCGAGACTTTGATGACCGGACACTAGCCCACAACGTGCCGAATTAGGACAGAAGTTTCCGAAACACCTTCCTAACCAGCTGGGCTATTTGTCACTTCTGCCCTGTGACCTCATCTGTGAATGCTCCCTGGAGGCCATTTCTGAAGGCTTGGACAGCGTTGGAGGCCTCGGCACCTTCCCATGGGCCTGACTCTCCGAGATTTACCGGAGGCTCAGGGAAGAGCCGCCAGCAAAGAATTTCCCATTTAATTAACAAGACGGCTTCTTAGCGAGGTGCCTGTTCAGGGCATCTGCCCGGGCGGGTTTCACAGGGACTCGCAGGTTCCCCAGGGAGATGTTTGCAGGGAATGAGAGGGGCGTTGCTCTCCGGTCACCAACACACTGTCAGCCCGGCTGCCCGGTGCCCCTCTGAGCCTCAGGAAGGACAGGGTGTGAAAAGGCAGGCGAGGCTGGTCAGTCCCACGCATATCACACTGCAGGACTTCTAGGCAGGGGAAAAAGTTGATATTAAAAAAAAAAAAGGTCGGTATAAAATTCTGATGGAAAAATACCCCCTCCCCAAAATCTAGCTTCCCAACTGTCTCCCTAGAACTTTCTAGTTATTCTCAGTACTGATGCATTTCAGACGCAGAGTCTCTCAGTAGAAGCTATTTCTTTATTACGTGCTATTTCAGATATTTTTACCTTCTCTCCTGCTTTGCCTCAAAGACAGGAAATGTTTGGGTTGTTTTTTTTTTTTTTACCCCTGTTTCACAATGCAGCTTTCCCCTGTGACTCATACCTTGGGGCCAGAAAGGTGGATAAACGAACAAGAGCACTTCTTTTCAAAGAAAAGGAAATGAAAATGAGTGGCAGAGGGAGGCGCACTGAGCAGCCTCGAGTCCCCGGCACTGCAAGGCCAGGACGTGGCTGCGTTTCCAGCCAGCGCGAGCACGGACCCCTTGCTGTCCCCTGCAGCCCGGGGCTGGTGGGGTGAGGGGTCTGCGAGCAGGAATCTGGTGGAAAGCACTGCCCACCTCCCACGTACACATGCTCACGAACAGCTCCGTCCCTAACTGCCACCCAGTGGGCGCCGATCGTGGGCAACAGCTCCTGAACCCACTGCCAGTTGAATAAAGACCACTATTTTAGGAAATGTCCCTATTTATCAAAAAAAAAAAAAAAGCCTCTTATTGTGAGCAGCTCTGGTTTCAGGCCATCTGCCTGGAAAGCTGGAGCTGAGGACGCACACAGTTTATTCCAGGAACGGCCGAGCCAGGCCCCCCCAGGTTCTGAGCCGGGCTGCATGTGACCCTCTGAGGACCCGGTGTGGGAAACTGACCCGACCCTCCGCGCCCTGCAGATCGATGCTCTGGTGGGGGTGACCCCAGCTGCTTCGTGGGACCCTGGGTTCTCTCTGCTGAGGTCCTGGGCTCCTCTCACTGAGAATGGGGACCTCACGGGGAGCCGGGCTACGTGCTCTCACCTGCCACAGGCGGGGGCTGCCTTGGGCTCATGTTCTGGGGTGACGACCCCCGACCTCTGCCAGGTGGAGCCGTTCAGGCTGGCAGACCCAGCTGGAAGCCTACATCCTGACGTCCTTATGGCCCCCTCTGAGGGGCGGGTTGAGCCCTGTTTCCCGCACCCCCAGATGCTGGTGGGCATTCCGTCCCACACTGCCTGACGGTCCACGGCTGCAGCCCTGGGTCCCCAGGAGATGCTCCTGCTCTGCGGTCCCTGCAGATGTGGTGCCCCCTCAGTCCCATGCCACCACGCTCTGCAGGGACCACCCGGAAATGTCCAGGGCTGCTGGTGACAGAGGATTCACCCTCGGGGCACTGGATCACTGCAGGGATCAGCTGGACATTACTAAGCAAGTGGGGAAGGGTAATTTTCTAAAGTCAAGAATGAACCCCAAATTTCAGAGGCCAAACCTTTGCCGAAAGCATGATCTGACCAGTGTGCTGATTCAGCTGCTCAACTACACCAGTGAGTCTAGAAAATGGGTCCTGGGCCCCAGTGGTGGTCCGTGGGTGTCCCCGAATACTTGTGGAGAAAGGAGCGGGTAGGGCCCTGCCCCCGAGAACCTGGGGTGCGGAGCCCCCAAGCTGTGGGCATCCTGCCCACCTGCCCAGACACACCCACTGACAGCCGCCTCCCCAGGGGCTTCAGCCCCTCCACACCTCAGCTGCTTGAACCTTGGCTTTGCAGTCATCAGACACGTGGGGGTGGCTCAGCCTACCCCAGACCGCAGCCTGTCCCCTCAGCCGCCATGGAGACGTGGTTTCGTGAGGAGCAGAAGAAAGTTAATTTGCCTTTTCTGGCCTCCAGCACCTGTAGCCCAGCCAGAAGCCTGTGGGCATGAAACATACAGGAGTTCGTGGGTCTGGCCTGAACTGGGGGTGACCAGGGGTTGGCCGGGCCTAAGTTCTAGGGCAATTCTCCTTTAAGGCAGGCAGACAGACAGACAGCTGGTTGTAGATGCATCCCCTGGGCGGGTCGGACTCACATCCAACAAGGGGAGGGACTGGTTCATAGACAAAGCCCTGCGGATGAGTGGGGGCGGGGCTGCGGTGGGAGAGGTGCGTTCCCAAAGTACCCTTCCTTCCCGGGAGGGCAGCCTGGATTGAATCTGGCTTCAATGACAACGTCCTGCCTCTTTGGAGAAAATACCTCGCTCTGAGCTTTATTTAGCAATGGGCCGCCGTGCGGGGACGAGGAACACGGCCTGCCTCGCTGGTCGCAGGAAATGAGCCCCCGAGAAGCCATGCGTCTCCTGACGTGACTCCTGCAGGGACACCCCTCCCCTGGAGGTCAGCCTCCATCCGTCCCCTCCCCTGGGGACATAGGGGAGGCTCCTCAGCCCCCCTGCTGGGGAGGGGGTCAGGGCCAAGGGAATGGGCTCCTCTGGGGCTCTAGGGGTGGGCGGGATGGTCTGGCACCATCGCTGTGACAGCCGCCCATGCCACCGCTGAAGGCTGATACCAAAGGCCCGGAGCCCAGGGGATCGTGGGTAGGGGGGCATGAAGTCTGTCCTCCCCCCTGTGCTGGCGTGTCTTCACCTGTGGGGTGGCCGCCATCGTGCTCCGCCCCTCAGAGGACGGCCTTGAGCCCCCGGGGACCTCAGTCCGTGTATATAGTAGGTGCTACAGAAACCCCAGCCGCCCCTGATCATCCCTCAGAAGCAGGAAGTGTCCTCAGATGTGGGTGTCCTACCTGTGAAACCTCACTGGACAAGCCCACCTCCCGCCGGTGCTGGTCTCTCCTTTCCGTCCTTGCCTTCAGCCTCCGGGACCAAGCCCTCTGTCCACACAGGCAGCCGAGAGGCTAGGAGCCACCCCGGAGCCCCAGTAAGAGGCCCTCGGGAGCCCCGATTCACAAACCGCCCGAGGGGAAGGACCTTTGCGGCGCAGACCAATACTCCTGCAAAATGCATTTTTTAAAGTAAATCAGATCTTAAGTGTCCTCACACAAAATGGTAATTATGCCTGATTGTGGCAATCGCTTCACAATGTATACGTATATTAAATCATCACGTTGTATACCTTAAATAAGTACCATTTTTGTTGCCGATTATGCCTTGAACCTGGAAGGGGGAAGTAAATCACTGGGTAAATGAAATAAAAATAAGCACACAAAAGATAACCTCTAATTGTTAAAAACTATTCTTGGATGCAAAGGAAATAAAATGTCTTTCAAATCGCTGTACAAGTTCCAGATGCTTCCTCTGGATTCCTGTGCTTGTCTCATCTGCGGCCAGGACCCAGCCCTCAGGGAGGGGAGGGTGCCCAGACCCCAGCGCCGCCTCCGGCTTTACCTGTCATTTTTGTTAGTCCAGATGGAGCACCTCCTGGGACCTGTGTGTGTCAAACTGGACGGACGATGAGGTCTGCAGGGGCGAGGTGACGTGAGCTACGGGGGTAGGGGGCTCCTAACTGGTCATCGTCGGGAGCAGGAGGCGAGCGAGAGCCACCCTTTCGCAGGAAGTGCACCTGCTTCAGAGTTCACCCACCGCAAGGTGGGGTGGTGGCTATCCAGAGGGGGAGGGGCTGCGGCTGTGGGGACATCGCTGTGACCATAAGACCGGCCACTGTCTCAGGAGTTGGGCAAAAGTGTTTTTCCTTTNGCCCTATTCTCAGGAGAGGCTGTCTGCTGGCTGAGGCTGAGGGTGGGTCTGCGGGGAGGAGAGGGCAGGTGATCGTTGATGAGGTGGGAGTGGGGATTTGGAGGCTCCGTGTCTGGTCTCGTCCTGGGTGCCCAAGGGCATGAGGGGCCTCCACTAAGCCACATGGGGAGGGTGTCTGCCATGAGCCGTTCCTGGAACACAAAGAGTTGGATTGGTTAATCGTCACCATGTTGCAGGATCCCGGGGCTTGACATTGTCACTCTGGGACCTCATATCCAGGTCCACACGGCAGCCCGGCTTCCTAGGGACACGTGTTCCTGACCGGAGGGCCGGTTCTCTCACTGCAGATCCCCGGTCCGCTCGGCGAGCTCTGTGAGATGGTTTATGGGAGCCTGATGTGCTGAGTCCTCCATAAATCCTGGCTCCGTTATCACATCCCAGGCAGCAACTTGGGGAGCCCGAGGGGGAGACCCTGGGAGAAAGCAGAAGGTCCATTTGTGAAAGAAGCGTCAGTTCTGCATTGACTTCTCTTCTGCTTGAGTCTTCCAGACCCGGGGCCTTGGTGAGGTGCCCCCACAGAGCCGCAGCACAAGGGAGCCAGGCAGCCCAGGGGCCTGTAGACACAGACTGGACCCGAGAGTGGCGGGCCGGGCCATCTGAGGGGCCCCAGGCAGTCCCGGGTCCCATCCCATCCAGCATCATCCAGAGGAGGGGAACACAGCCAGAAGCCCTCGGGTGTCTTTCAGAGGACAGAAAGAAGGCATGGCCCTCCTGCCCCGCGTCCAGGAAACACCCACCCATGCCAGTGCTGGGTGCAGAGGTGGGCAGAGTGTGATTTGCTGTTGAGGGGAAGCTCCCACAACCATCACCAGCAAATCTGCTCAACAGACAGAGACTCTGACCTGGATTCCCATGGATTTAAGCCCTGTGGTGAGAGTTTATTAAGCTTTTCAACACAAAGATTCCTAGATTAGTTCCCATGAATGCCATAGTTTTATTTGTGTGGTTTGGGTAGAGTTTGGTACGTGACTTATCAGTGTCTTGCATCTGATCGGTCCCTGGGCTGAAAGAAGACAGGGAGGGGATGGGAAGAGGGGGACAAGGGAGGGAAGACTGGAGGCCTGGGTGGAGGAGAGGGGGACGAAAGGAAAGGAGCGAGGAGAGGAGCGAGGCAGGAGGCCTCAGCCCTGACTCTGCCCTAACAACTACTCATCCCGTGTGAGTGCTCCCCAGAAGACACTGATGTCACCCCCCCCCCCTTGACCTGCCATGTTTCTCACTGGCCCCCTGTTAAGAGAAAGTTCCTTGCAAATAATGAAGCAAATTTGGTGCTAAATAGATAAGCAATGAACTTTAAGGAGAGATGAACATCCGAGCCCTGAAATAGGTTCTACAATATTCTACACTTGCCTAGAGTGGGCTGGCCGGTCCCCATAGAGGCCTGGTGCCTCATGCCATCAAAGTTCTCAGGACCCCCCAACAGCACAGGGGGCAGTCTCCTCACACCCCCAGGTCCAAGGAGCACTCTCTACGATCATAGTCACATAACATGAATTGACACCAAGCCATTTCTTCTTCTGCGCGAATTGAAAATTACTGATTTTCCTCATTCAAATAGCTCTTCGTGTCAGTTATCAAATGTGGGGCACACTAGTTTTTAATTAACCACTCTCCACAGCTTCCTTTCACATCTAGTTGATGGGTTCATCTTGTCACCATAAATAATGACCAGGATCTTCCCAAAGAATATTTCATATCTTGTTCAACAGATGGCAGAGAGGGACTCAGGGAGAGGTGTGGTTTGCACACCCTCGACCTACCTGAGAAGAGCTTCCTGGCTGAAGTCTGGCGAGGCAGCTGGTCAGGAAACTGCCGCCATCCTCTGCTCTCCCCGGACCCACTGCGTACCTGTGGCCGAGCCTCTCGACCTCTGCTTTGCATTTGCCTCTGGTAGGAACACTTCCAGGCATGCACACACGCATAGAGCCTGCATTTGTGACGACCTTACCCTTTCTTCAGTGTTTCCTCCAGCTCTCCAACTCCCTCCCAGTTGCATGACTTGGATCCCTGCTTCCTCCTCCTACTGCTCACAGGACTTGCACTTCACACACAGTGCCTGTAGGGGGCATGTATCAGTTAGCTAATGCCGTGTGACAAACCACCCCTGAGCTCCCCAGACTCAAACAACAACATTCATTAAGCTGGCAAGTCCATAGGTCAGCTAGGAAGTTCTGTTGCTCTGGGTAAGGTTCAGCTGAGCTCACCTGCTCTCACCCATAACCCTTCTGGCCACTGACAGGTCAGCTAGAGGCTGGCTGGTCCAGCATGGCTCCACTCGGGATGGCTGTCTTCCAAGCGGTCTTGAACGTTGGCCCCGACTTGTTCTCCTATGGCAGACTTCCATCTCCTTGGCCCACCTTGCAGTATCTCACGCTGGCCAGTTTTCCACTGCTGTGTATGTAGTCCACGTGTCACCAGGCTCTCCCATGCCCATCCCTGTGGAGAGAGAACACAGAGCCAGTGTCAACAGTGGGGTGGGGGAGTCACTGCTAGATGTGCACAGGGCTGGCTCTGTCATACATACAGAGTCCATGTCACCCCAGGCCCCACTGGCCATGACCAGACCTGCCTTTAGGGGCTCCAGGCTCTCTGATAGCTGACACACACACCCTGAAAGCCTTGGGTCCCTGGCAGAGCACCCTGTGTACAGGATGTGGCAGAAACTGTGTGTGTGTGTGCGCGCGCGCACCTGTGTCTGCATGGGTGTGCGCAGACCCATGTGGAGACAAACACTGAAAAATTCCCACATACAGCTGCCGTGTGCTGTAAGTGAAACAATGGATTTTTTAAATTTACTGCTAGTCTGTTCTCAGTGCACAGATAATTCAAAGTATGAAGGAGCCTGTGGGGCAGGGGTGAAAAGGGGACTGGATTAGATGTCAAGAGTCCTGAAATTTAGGACTTGCTGCAGTATCGAGGTGGCTTTAGCTCTAAGTCCCTTAACTTTTCTATGTCTTAGTTATGCTTTTTAAGTGGAAATTCTCAGGCTCATCTGGCTGGGTTACCATGGTGACCAGACAAGAGCAGAAAAACAAACATAAGTGAAGAGAGCCCAGTGTCGTATCAATATGGGTTATTGGTAGTAGTATCATTATTCATGCCTGTGCTATAAACCAGCGGGGAGCACACTTGATCCACATGCCCAGGAAGACTTGGACGTGTGTAGAGTCCACATGGCTCTAGCGGATGAGCCGAGGGGGCGTTCAGAGCCATTCATTCACCTTTTTCCATTCAAACCACCTCTACTAAGCACCTGCTATGTACCCAGCACGGTTACAGACACTGGAGATCCTGGCATTCACAAAAAATACAAAGTCCTTGTACATGTGGACTTCGCATTTAAGCAGAGAAGGCAAAAACGAAGTAGCAAGCAATGATTTCACGCACTCTTATGATAGGACTATGTCCCATAAATCCACCATAAGCTAAAAATACCTTTACGTTGAAAATGCACTTAGTACACCTGGCCTCCCAAAACTCATAGCTTAGCCCCACCTACCTCGAACATGCTCCGAATGCTTACATCACATCTACAGTTGGGCTAATCATGTAACGCAACATCTACTTTATACCGAAGTGTTGAATGCCTCATGTAGTTTATTGAATACCGTACTGAAAGTGAAAAACAGGACAGTTGCACGGGTGCAGAAGGGTTGTAAGTTCATCGGTTGTTATAAGTGCCCCGTGATCGCATGGCTGGCTGGGAGCTGTGTCTCCCGGCCACTGCCCAGCATCAGGACAGAGTGTCAGACCACATATCCACTAGCCTGGGACAAGATCCAAGTTCAAAATTCAAAGCACGACCTCTACTGAATGTGTATCACTTTCACATCATGGTAAAGTGGAAAAATTGTAAGTTGAACCGTAGTAAGTGGGGAGCCACCTGTATTATGAAAGAAGCATGGGGAGTGATATTATGAAAACTGGATAGATATCCTCAACTATGCTCGTAGGTGGTCCCAGAAGCTCTCTCTAAGGAGGTGACATTTAATCTCAATTCTGAAGGATAAGGAAGGAGCCCAAACCACCATTCAGAGAGGCAAAGCCACCTGTTCTGGGTAACGCAGCTGGTTGGTGCCAGGCACCCATCACACTTTGACATTTCTGATTCTCCACTCTCTCTATGACTACTCTACACCCAGGGGACACTCACTGTGATATTGACCAAACGGATAAAGGCTTTTCCAATTTCCAATCTCTCCACCCTGGAAATGATGCTCAGTCCATTTGGTTATAGTCTAGTGATCCTGGTCATCAATCCTCTGTTCCTTGAAAGTCACCACAACAGCATAAGCAAGACCATTTCCAACACCCACACACTCTCTATCCCTCTGTCCGACCTGACCACACAGCCAAAGGCCTCTGGGAAGAGAGAAGCAATGTGACTTGTGTGTCACTGAGCTGATGGCACTCCAAAGCTTTCGGAGCCATACACACAACCTATGTCTCACAAGTCTGGTCAGAATCGACCCATTCAATGAGTTGATCTTTAAATGCTTATAAGAGCTGAGACACCCTCCTTCAGGTTGCAAGGTCCTGCTAGCTAAGGGTCTGTGGGTAGAATAAAGATAAACAGAGACTTGCTGCAAGGAGATTTGTAACATTGGCAAACAGGACAGAGGTTTGGACAAGCTGAGGACACTTGACATGAAATAAAATAATCTGTGTCTGATGAGAGTATTAGGCAAAACTTTAAGGTCAATTTAGCATGATTTAAATATTTCCCACTCATTAGCAATAATTTAGAATGCATTTCCTTTTCTCCCCCCACACTTGAAGTTTTATTTTAATAGCTCTGTGATTTTGGAACAGATCATTAAAATTAATGATATTCCAAATGTTCCAGTGTGCCTGGTAGAGTCTGATCAGTGTTTTTTCCCTTTATAGATCATCAGAATAGAACATTTTAATGGCTCTAATATAAGGGCATTCTCTCTCTTTCTCTCTCTGTTAATGAATAATTTCCGTAGCCAGATATGGAGCCCCCCAAAGAAGGAGGAAGCATATTTCATTAGGCATGTCAATGCTGGACCCTAAATAATTCAGGATCCCAGATTAAAATACTTGATGCTCTCAATGTCTTAATGGGATATAATGAAATATCCCCGATGCTGCCATCTTAAAATTAACATCCTTTGAAATTCCCAAATCAATCAATGCCAATGACAAAAGCTGAGTCTAATCCTTTATTGATTTGTGAAGCTACGGAAGGGAAAAAGGAGCCTTGCTTAGCCCCATCCCTCAGGCTGGCTGGTTGCGGCCAGTGGTGTTATTCATTCAGTCTGTGTCCTGGTATACCAAAAATACAGGCTGACCACCCCCTTCGTGGGACAGGCAATGCCAGTGGGCCCCAACGGGCTGGCCCTGGTTATTACTTGAGAGTAAGCTGTCATCAATCCTGTCCTCCACACCCATTTGAAGACACCATTCACTCCTGGGTAGAAGTATGGACTGAGCCTCCTACTGGCTCAGGCTTTAGATGACCCTGTTATTGAGAGAACAGTCTGCTTATCCCCTCAGGCATCCTCTGTGCCATCAATCTGTTTAATTTTCTACAGCAGCGATCACCTTCTAACAGATATTGGTTATTTGGGGGAGGCCTTATGTCCTTTGGACTCCATCCTCTGTTAATTTATAAGTTAAGTTAAATTAGGGGTTGCCTGGGTGGCTCAGTCAGTTGAGCGTCCGACTTCAGCTCAGGTCATGATCTCACAGTTTGTGGGTTCGAGCACCGCATCAGGCTCTATGCTGACAGCTAGCTCAGAACCTGAAGCCTGCTTCAGATTCTGTGTCTCCCTCTGCCTCTGACCCTCCCCTGCTCACGCTGTCTCTCTCTCTCTCAGAAATAAATAAAACATTTTAAAAAATTTAAATTAGTAAGTTAATTTTATCTGTCTTGACCACCAAGACAAAACCTAAAGGGAGGTTTATGGGTTTGTTCGTTTGTTTATCTACTGCTAAGTTTTTGGAACCTTAAAGAATGTTTAGCTTCTG